>NC_067126.1:1723870-2091476 GCF_021347895.1 Acanthochromis polyacanthus | reverse complement strand
ACCAACACCATCAGAACCAGGAAGTAAACGTTACTGAAGTTAACAGAGGTAAGAACTCGTCATACCCAGAGCCGCCACTCGTCCTTTCTCTGCCGCCATCATCAGAGCCGTACGACCCGATTCGTCCACGGTGTCTCCAGGTGCATCATGGGAGAGCAGCAGCTGGACACAGTCCACGTGACCCGAGAACGCTGCAGCGTGAAGAGGAGTTCTGGAGGAGCAAGGGAGGATCAAACAGGAAGCAGCACAGAACATCAGCAGAATGTCAGTAGAACATCAACAGGACAGCAACACAATGCAAGGAGAACATCTGGAGAACATCAGGAGAACATCAGTAGAGCATCAGAGCTGACCCTCACCTTCCCTTGGAGTCCTTACAGCTGGTGATGTCCGACCCCATGGCCTCCAGCAGCAGCGCCGCGCACGGTTCATGATCATTGATTCTGAAATAAACAGGAAGTTAAATCTGAGGTTGGAGAAGAATCCAGCTCTGATCCAATGACTAGAAGATAAAACCTTCAGTTACAGAAGAACCAAGCTCTGATCCAACGACTAGAATATAAAACCTTCAGTTACAGAAGAACCCAGCTCTGATCCAACGACTAGAATATAAAACCTTCAGTCACAGTAGAACCAAGCTCTGATCCAACGACTAGAAGATAAAACCTTCAGCTACAGTAGAACCAAGCTCTGATCCAACGACTAGAAGATAAAACCTTCAGTTACAGAAGAACCCAGCTCTGATCCAACGACTAGAATATAAAACCTTCAGTCACAGTAGAACCAAGCTCTGATCCAACGACTAGAAGATAAAACCTTCAGTCACAGTAGAACCAAGCTCTGATCCAACGACTAGAAGATAAAACCTTCAGCTACAGTAGAACCAAGCTCTGATCCAACGACTAGAAGATAAAACCTTCAGTTACAGAAGAACCAAGCTCTGATCCAACAACTAGAAGATAAAACCTTCAGTTACAGAAGAACCAAGCTCTGATCCAACAACTAGAAGATAAAACCTTCAGTTACAGAAGAACCAAGCTCTGATCCAACGACTAGAAGATAAAACCTTCAGTTACAGAAGAACCAAGCTCTGATCCAACGACTAGAAGATAAAACCTTCAGTTACAGAAGAACCAAGCTCTGATCCAACAACTAGAAGATAAAACCTTCAGTTACAGAAGAACCAAGCTCCGATCCAACGACTAGAAGATAAAACCTTCAGTTACAGAAGAATCCAGCTCCGATCCAACGACTAGAAGATAAAACCTTCAGTTACAGAAGAATCCAGCTCCGATCCAACGACTAGAAGATAAAACCTTCAGTTACAGAAGAACCAAGCTCCGATCCAACGACTAGAAGATAAAACCTTCAGTTACAGTAGAACCAAGCTCTGATCCAACGACTAGAAGATAAAACCTTCAGTTACAGAAGAACCAAGCTCTGATCCAACGACTAGAAGATAAAACCTTCAGTTACAGAAGAACCAAGCTCTGATCCAATGACTAGAATATAAAACCTTCAGTTACAGAAGAACCCAGCTCTGATCCAACGACTAGAAGATAAAACCTTCATTTTACAGAAGAACCAAGCTCTGATCCAACGACTAGAAGATAAAACCTTCATTTACAGGAGAACCCGTCCGAAGGTTATAGGTTCAGAGACTCACACAGCGCAGTGCAGAGGAGTGAAGGGGTTTCCATCAATGCATCGGCAGCCTTTCTGCTCCAGGAGAACCTCCACACAACCTTCATGACCTGCAGACACACAACGGTAACTCCACTGTACGGATCAATAGCAGCGATTGGTTATAATTGGGTGATGGTTATAGATGGGTGATGGTTACAGATGGGTGAGGGTTACAGATGGGTGAGGGTTACAGATGGGTGAGGGTTACAGATGGGTGAGGGTTACAGATGGGTGAGGGTTACAGATGGGTGAGGGTTACAGATGGGTGAGGGTTACAGATGGGTGAGGGTTACAGATGGGTGAGGGTTACAGATGGGTGAGGGTTACAGATGGGTGATGGTTACAGATGGGTGAGGGTTACAGATGGGTGAGGGTTACAGATGGGTGATGGTTACAGATGGGTGAGGGTTACAGATGGGTGAGGGTTACAGATGGGTGAGGGTTACAGATGGGTGATGGTTACAGATGGGTGAGGGTTACAGATGGGTGAGGGTTACAGATGGGTGATGGTTACAGATGGGTGAGGGCTATAGATGGATGAGGAGTTCTGACCGTAGTAGCAGGCCCAGTGCAGTGGTGTGTATCCTCTCCGGTCTCTCAGTGGCGGCAGCGATGGGGGCTCAGAACAGGCGATGCTCAGCAGCTCACTCAACCAGGAGGCGTGGCCTCGGGCAGCCGCCAGGTGGATGGAGGTCCGACCACGAGAGTCTCCCAGAAGAACCGAAGCCTCCTGCTCCAGCAGACATTGGATACACTCCTCCTGGCCACACAGCAGCTAGAACACCAGAGAAGGTCCAGAACCAGTGAGACCAGAGCTTAGTGAGTCATCCTGAGTTGACAATCAATCCTTCTCAAACTGACAGAAATCCTAAATAAAGTCTGATTTAGAGGAGTCATGGAGATCCACATCCAGATTATTCATTGTGACAACATTCTGAGAATGTTCTACAGAGTTGTAATAATATTTCTGATGGTGAAGGATGTTTTTTAATTCCCAGAATGTTTGATGATAACATTATTAGATTGTTAAACTCTAACGTTTATAAAACCAAACACTGCATTGAAACATTTGTGGCTCAGGTGGTAGAGCGGGTCGTCCAATGATCATATAACGTTGGCGGTTCGATTCCCGCTCTCGCCTAGTCATGTGCTGTTGGTTCCTTGGGCAAGACACTTAACCCACCTTGCCTCCAGTGCTGCTCTCACACTGGTGTATGAATGCGTGTGAATGTTGGTGGTCGGAGGGGCCGTAGGATCCATCAGTCTGCCCCAGGACAGCTGTGGCTACAAATGTAGTTTACCACCACCAGAGTGAGAATGTGTGAGTGAATAATGGGTCCATTGTGAAGCTCTTTGAGTGGCCAAAAAAGCACTATATAAATCTAATCTATTATTACTTTGTTTTAATGGAACGTTGTGAGAACATTTTACAGAAGAAGGTTCTATAATTTTTCCATGAAACATTCTCAGAGTTTAATATTTGACATAACAGAAACATGGAGAACATCCTGAGAACATTTATGAGTTATTGTGGAATAAAGTTGAGCTTCTCAGGAACGTTGTTGGTTTATTATCTAAAATGACAGAACGTCTTCACACGTCCTACATGGGATCCATCATTAGAACCTGTAGAGAACGTTGAGGGAACGTTCCCAGACTTATTCTCACCCCGAGGTGCAGCGCCGTCAGTCCATGGCTGTCGGCCATGTTGACGTTAGCTTCTCTCTCCAGCAGCAGCGAGACGGCGTCAACATGGCCGCCGGCCACCGCCAGCATCAGAGGAGTCCTGGAGGGAGAGGGATATTAATTATAGAGGGGTAGAGTTATTATACTATAGAGAGAAGATTTATTAAAATATAGAGGGTTAGAGTTAATAAACCATAAAGATCAGATTTATTAAATTATAGGTTAGATTTATTCATTATAGAGATCAGATTTATTAAATCACATAGGGTTAGAGTTATTAATTACAGAAGGTTAGAGTTATTAAATTATAGAGAGAGGATCAGAATAAAAAGATGCCAACAGACAGGAATAAAACAGAATAAAAGGAATAAATGAGGATTAAAGGAATAAATGAGGATGAAGGTTTCTTACTGTCCCTGAGAGTCGGCAGCGTCCACCAGATCTGCAGCGTCTGATTCGTCCAGCAGGAGGCGAACACATGTCGTATGACCATTCATCACTGCAGAGGAAGACACACCATCACCATCATCACTAACTTTGGTGTATAAATATTAATAATTACTGAAGACATCTTCCTTATGACCTGGTATATACATAAACATCAGACATATGAACTGTGTTTGGACTATGTACATACTATGTTTGTAGTATGTAGCATGTATGTAGTATGTATGTTACATATATATGCTATATGTATGTAGTATGTATTGTTATATATATGTAGCATGTATGTAGTATATGTTATATATATGCTATATGTATTTATGTAGTATGTATGTTATATGTAGTATGTATGTATGTTATATGTAGTATGTATGTTATATGTTATATGTAGTATGTATGTATGTTATGTGTAGTATGTATGTTATATGTTATATGTAGTATGTATGTATGTTATATGTAGTATGTATGTTATATGTTATATGTAGTATGTATGTATGTTATGTGTAGTATGTATGTTATATGTAGTATGTATGTATGTTATGTGTAGTATGTATGTTATATGTAGTATGTATGTTTGTAGCATTACCTGCTGAGGAACAAACTGGTTTATTTACAGCCTCTCTGCTTCCTGGAACTAGACTAACATTCGTTCTATAAACAGGACTAAATATTGAGAGTTTCCTCGTACTACAGAACAGCTTTAACTGGGTTTAAACTAAACTCTCATCTGGACTTCCTGCCTCTGTTACCTGCCAGGTGTACAGGTGTGCGTCCATGCTGCCGGTCGGTGCAGCGCGGCGACGCCCCCTGGTGGAGTAGGGTGTGAACGCAGTCGGTGTGTCCCCTCAGAGCAGCCAGAGCCAGGGGGGTCCGGCCGGCCTCATCCCCCTGGTCCACCTCCCCCCGGCCCTGCAGCAGGACCTCCAGGGCCTGGGCGTGGCCGTGATACGCCTGAAGAAAGAAATTAAAAGGGTCACAGCTGATGATTAAAAAACATCTAGAAATCTGCTATGACTTTTTGAAGTTGTCCAGATTTAATGTAATAACGTGTCTCCAGGAGGAACATCATGATGGAACTCTAGAACTATGTTATTAGATCACATTTCAGCGGTTGCTCTGTCAACAGGAAACAGGAAGTAGCATCACATGACTCCACTTCTCTCCCTCCTCTAAAGACTTCCTCATCATCCCAGGATCCAGTTTAGATTTGAATGTTTGTTTTTAGCATTTTTAATGAGACCTCTGCATCTCTACACCTGATCAGGAATCTGAAGTCCAACAGCTAGATGATCTCAGACGTTCTACGATCCAGAACCAGACTGAATCTCTGCAGCAGTTGCTCTGAATCTGTAGAAGAGTTTCTCTT
Organism: Acanthochromis polyacanthus; assembly: GCF_021347895.1. Lineage (NCBI taxonomy): Eukaryota > Metazoa > Chordata > Actinopteri > Pomacentridae > Acanthochromis > Acanthochromis polyacanthus. Next base: position 2,086,294 of record NC_067126.1, on the reverse strand, counting down.
TTCATGCGAGAACAGTTCAGACTTCAGATTCACCTCCTTTCATTCATATGAACCCAGTAGAGCCTCACTCTGTGTTGTAACTTTTATTCTAATTATCTTAATACTTTATTCAGATTTAAAGCTTGTAACTGTGTTTTACGGTTTACTGTGTCTAACGGTTCTAAGGCAAGCTCAGAGGATAGTGACTGAACCGTCACATATCCTTCACTCAGAATACAAGCTCCTTCCCTCAGGCAGACGGTACAGAGTCCCCAACTGCAGACTCAACCGTTTTAAGAACTCATTTGTTCCCACCTCCATCAAACTCCTAAACAATGCTGCTTAGGCCGAAGACTGTGCAATTATTTTTATTTTTTATAGCGTATGTTTGTGTCATGTGTGACCTTCGGGACATGTGCAATACTGTTTATCTTTGTGTTTTTTGTGCAATACTGGTAGCACAGCTCTGAGTCCAAGACAAATTTCCCCAAGTGGGACAATAAAGTATATTGAATTGAATTGTTTTATATCCTTGTATTTGAACTGAGCAGCACTTTGGTTCAACTCCAAGTATTTATCCAGCAGCACAAAGCATCACTCTCTGTCAGGTTTTCTGTGAACGTTGGTTTTGGAACATTTACCTGAAATTATCTTTAGAAATCCTGGAATCATTCAGAGTCTGTCTGTAGATATTATAGCTGTAGTGTTTAGTGTCAGTAGATATTATAGCTGTAGTGTTTAGTGACTGTAGATATTATAGCTGTAGTGTTTAGTGTCTGTAGATATTATAGCTGTAGTGTTTAGTGTCAGTAGATATTATACACACGTGGACAAAATTGTTGGTACCCCTCAGTTAAAGAAGGAAAAACCCACAATTCTCACTGAAATCACCTGAAACTCACAAAAGTAACAATAAATAAAAATTTATTGAAAATTAAATAATCAAAAACAGCCATTACTTTTGAATTGTTGATTAACATAATTATTTAAAAAAAACAAACTAATGAAACAGGCCTGGACAAAAATGATGGTACCTCTATAAAAGATTGAAAACTATTTGACCAGAGTGACATGATTAACTCAGGTGTGTCATTTAATTGACATCACAGGTGTTTCCAAACTCATAATCAGTCAGTCTGCCTATTTAAAGGGAGACAAGTAGTCACCCTGCTGTTTGGTGAAAAGGTGTGTACCACACTGAACATGGACAACAGAAAGCGAAGGAGAGAATTGTCCCAGGACATCCGAAAAAAAATTATAGACAAACATCTTAAAGGTAAAGGCTATAAGACCATCTCTAAACAGCTTGAAGTTCCTGTGACAACAGTGGCTCATATTATTCAGAAGTTCAAGACCCACGGGACAGTAGCCAACCTCCCTGGACGTGGCCGCAAGAGGAAAATTGATGACAAATTGAAGAGACGGATCGTTGGAATTGTATCCAAAGAGCCCAGAGCAACCTCCAAAGAAATTAAAGGTGAACTCCAAGGCCAAGGTACATCAGTGTCAGATCGCACCATTCGTCGTTGTTTGAGCCAAAGTGGACTTCATGGGAGACGACCAAGGAGGACACCACTGCTGAAAAAAACTCATAAAAAAGCCAGACTGGAATTTGCAAAAATGCATGTTGACAAGCCACAAAGCTTCTGGGAGAATGTCCTTTGGACAGATGAGACCAAACTGGAGCTTTTTGGTAAGGCACATCAACTCTATGTTCATAGACTCAAAAACCAAGCATACGAAGAAAAGAACACTGTCCCTACGGTGAAACATGGAGGAGGCTCAGTAATGTTTTGGGGCTGCTTTGCTGCATCTGGCACAGGGTGTCTTGAAAGTGTGCAAGGTACGATGAAATCTGAAGACTATCAAGGCATTCTGGAGAGAAATGTGCTGCCTAGTGTCAGAAAGCTTGGTCTCAGTCGCAGGTCATGGGTCTTCCAACAGGACAACCATCCAAAACACACAGCCAAAAACACCCAAGAATGGCTGAGAGAAAAGCGTTGGACTATTCTAAAGTGGCCTTCTATGAGCCCAGATCTGAATCCCATTGAACATATGTGGAAGGAGCTGAAACATGCCATTTGGAGAAGACACCCATCAAACCTGAGACAACTGGAGCTGTTTGCTCATGAGGAGTGGGCCAAAATACCTGTTGACAGCTGCAGAACGCTCATTGACAAATACAGAAATCGTTTAATTGCAGTGATTGCCTCAAAAGGTTGTGCAACAAAATATTAAGTTATGGGTACCATCATTTTTGTCCAGCCCTATTTCATTAGTTTGTTTTTTTAAATAATTATGTTAATCAACAATTCAAAAGTGATGGCTGATTTTGATTATTTAATTTTCAATAAATTTTTATTTATTGTTACTTTTGTGAGTTTCAAGTGATTTCAGTGAGAATTGTGGGTTTTTCCTTCTTTAACTGAGGGGTACCAACAATTTTGTCCACGTGTGTAGCTGTAGTGTTTAGTGACTGTAGATATTATAGCTGTAGTGTTTAGTGTCAGTAGATATTATAGCTGTAGTGTTTAGTGTCAGTAGATATTATAGCTGTAGTGTTTAGTGTCTGTAGATATTATAGCTGTAGTGTTTAGTGTCAGTAGATATTATAGCTGTAGTGTTTAGTGTCAGTAGATATTATAGCTGTAGTGTTTAGTGTCTGTAGATATTATAGCTGTAGTGTTTAGTGTCTGTAGATATTATAGCTGTAGTGTTTAGTGACTGTAGATATTATAGCTGTAGTGTTTAGTGTCAGTAGATATTATAGCTGTAGTGTTTAGTGTCTGTAGATATTATAGCTGTAGTGTTTAGTGTCAGTAGATATTATAGCTGTAGTGTTTAGTGACTGTAGATATTATAGCTGTAGTGTTTAGTGTCAGTAGATATTATAGCTGTAGTGTTTAGTGTCAGTAGATATTATAGCTGTAGTGTTTAGTGTCAGTAGATATTATAGCTGTAGTGTTTAGTGTCTGTAGATATTATAGCTGTAGTGTTTAGTGTCTGTAGATATTATAGCTGTAGTGTTTAGTGACTGTAGATATTATAGCTGTAGTGTTTAGTGTCAGTAGATATTATATCTGTAGTGTTTAGTGTCTGTAGATATTATAGCTGTAGTGTTTAGTGTCTGTAGATATTATAGCTGTAGTGTTTAGTGTCTGTAGATATTATAGCTGTAGTGTTTAGTGTCAGTAGATATTATAGCTGTAGTGTTTAGTGTCAGTAGATATTATAGCTGTAGTGTTTAGTGTCTGTAGATATTATAGCTGTAGTGTTTAGTGACTGTAGATATTATAGCTGTAGTGTTTAGTGTCAGTAGATATTATAGCTGTAGTGTTTAGTGTCTGTAGATATTATCTGAGCTCCTTCCAGACATTATTTCTGGTGTTCTACACTCACGGCGAGGTGCAGAGGACTCCTGGCATTGGGAGATTCTGGGTCGTCTTGGTGACTGTTGTCTCTGTCCAGCAGCTGCAGAACCAAACAAACCAACAGAAAACCTGATCAGACTCATTTATGGTTCTATTGATCTGCTGGAAGGTTTTCTGAACATCGTGACAAAAATCAGTCGATGCTGGAACACCTGTAATATGTTTGTAGTATGGATGCAATATGTATGTACTATGTATATAGTATGTGGTATGCATTTATTATGTAGTACATATGTAGTACAGTATGTTTGTAGTATGAATGTGGCAATTATGTAGCATGTGGTACGTACACAGTATGTAATATGTATGTAGCATGTGGTATGTATATAGTATGTAATGTGTATGTAGCATGTGGTATGTATATAGTATGTAATGTGTATGTAGCATGTGGTATGTATGTAGCATGTGGTATGTATGCAGTATGTAATGTGTATGTAGCATGTGGTATGTATGTAGTATGTAATGTGTATGTAGCATGTGGTATGTATGTAGTATGTAATGTGTATGTAGCATGTGGTATGTATGCAGTATGTAATGTGTATGTAGCATGTGGTATGTATGCAGTATGCAATGTGTATGTAGCATGTGGTATGTATGCAGTATGTAATGTGTATGTAGCATGTGGTATGTATGTAGTATGTAATGTGTATGTAGCATGTGGTATGTATGTAGTATGTAATGTGTATGTAGCATGTGGTATGTATATAGTATGTAATGTGTATGTTGCATGTGGTACGTATGTAGTATGTAATGTGTATGTAGCATGTGGTATGTATGTAGTATGTAATGTGTATGTAGCATGTGGTATGTATATAGTATGTAATGTGTATGTTGCATGTGGTACGTATGTAGTATGTAATGTGTATGTAGCATGTGGTATGTATGTAGTATGTAATGTGTATGTAGCATGTGGTATGTATATAGTATGTAATGTGTATGTAGCATGTGGTATGTATATAGTATGTAATGTGTATGTAGCATGTGGTATGTAATGTGTATGTAGCATGTGGTATGTATATAGTAAGTAATGTGTATGTAGCATGTGGTACGTATGTAGTATGTAATGTGTATGTAGCATGTGGTATGTATGTAGTATGTAATGTGTATGTAGCATGTGGTATGTATATAGTATGTAATGTGTATGTAGCATGTGGTATATATGTAGTATGTAATGTGTATGTAGCATGTGGTATGTATATAGTATGTAATGTGTATGTAGCATGTGGTATGTATGTAGTATGTAATGTGTATGCAGTATGTAATGTGTATGTAGCATGTGGTATGTATGTAGTATGTAATGTGTATGTAACATGTGGTATGTATGTAGTATGTAATGTGTATGTAGCATGTGGTATGTATGCAGTATGCAATGTGTATGTAGCATGTGGTATGTATGCAGTATGTAATGTGTATGTAGCATGTGGTATGTATGCAGTATGTAATGTGTATGTAGCATGTGGTATGTATGCAGTATGTAGCATGTGGTATGTATGTAGTATGTAATGTGTATGTAGCATGTGGTACGTATGTAGTATGTAATGTGTATGTAGCATGTGGTACGTATGTAGTATGTAATGTGTATGTAGCATGTGGTACGTATGTAGTATGTAATGTGTATGTAGCATGTGGTACGTATATAGTATGTAATGTGTATGTAGCATGTGGTACGTATATAGTATGTAATGTGTATGTAGCATGTGGTACGTATATAGTATGTAATGTGTATGTAGCACGTGGTACGTATATAGTATGTAATATGTATGTAGCATGTGGTATGTATATAGTATGTAATGTGTATGTAGCATGTGGTACGTATATAGTATGTAATGTGTATGTAGCATATGGTACGTATATAGTATGTAATGTGTATGTAGCATGTGGTACGTATATAGTATGCAATGCGTGTAGCATGTGGTATTTATATAGCATGTAATACGTGTGTAGCATGTGGTATGTATAAAGTATGTAATATGTATGTAGCATGTGGTATGTAAGTAGCATGTAGCATGTATGTAGCATGTGGCATGTATGTAGCATGTGGCATGTATGTGGTTTGTATGTAGCATGTAGTATGTATGTATGTATGTGGTTTGTATGTAGCAGTATGTATGTAGTAGGGCTGGGCGATAAATTTTAAAACCTGACGATTTGAAAATTTGCCAAATCGTAAAATTGAGGCGAGCTTATATATAACAACACAAATTATTCTTCTGCCTTTCATGACTTGTGCACTGGCGTTTGCTTCCGCCTCTCATCTCCTTCCGCCAAAACACTCACACTCCCGTCATGTCGGACAACAGCAGACGAAGAGTTGGTCGCGAGAAAAGGGCCTCATGTTACATCGATTATATGGAAGTGGTAAACGTACTGTGAAAACGAAGAGTAGCAGCACAACTAACCTCTATCTGCACCTCCGGCAGAGGCATCCTAAAGAATGGGAAGAGTGCTGCAGCTACGGGAGTGCGGCATGGCTAGCAATAACCATAGCAAACAGATCGCAAAGAAACAACAAAAATCGCTTAAAATCGTAATCGTCCAAAATGACTAAAAAAAAAATAAATATCGAGATTTTATTTTTTGGCCATATCGCCCAGCCCTAGTATGTAGCATGGAGTATGTATGTAGCATGTAGGATGTATGTAGCATGTGGTATGTATGTAGCATGTTGTATGTATTTCTAGCATGGACTATGTATGTAGCATGTAGTATGTATGTAGCATGTGGTATGTATGTAATATGTATGTAGCATGTGGTATGTATGTAGCATGTGGCATGTATGTAGCATGTTGTATGTATTTCTAGCATGGACTATGTATGTAGCATGTAGTATGTATGTAGCATGTGGTATGTATGTAATATGTATGTAGCATGTGGTATGTATGTAGCATATGGCATGTATATAGCATGCTGTGTGTATGTAGCATGTAGTATGCATGTATGTGGTTTGTATGTAGCATGTAGTATGTATGTAGCGTGTGGTATGAACTGACCAGCTCCAGACAGTGTCGGTGTCCGTACGCTGCAGCGTAATGAACCGGACTGAAACCCTGTTTGTCCTTCAGAGACGCCGTCGCTCCACTTTGAAGCAGGAAGTCCAGACATCTGCAATAAAAACAGCATTTTAAATATTTTATTTATCACAAACATGTATTTATATCATCTATAACTCTTAGAGGAGCTGACAATGTTAAAACAGTAGTAAAATATTTTATGTTTGTTTCTCTTTAAAAAAATAAAAATTAAGGTTTTAATAGCAAACAAAGAGGTTTTTGGGTGATCTGATTATAGATATTCTGAATTTAAAAAACAGACAGCAGCAGTCATGTACAAAAGACAAACACGTTTAGAATGAATTGAAGTGTTTTAGGAAATCAGTGAAAACTCTGAGTAGCATTAGCATCAGTGCGTATTTTGGGTTTAGGTACAGGTTAATATATTTCCTGTCATGTGACTCACAGTGCCGCCTCCTTCTCCCTCTCAGCCTGAACTCCATCACTCTCCGGCTCCAGAGCAACACGACGTCTGCAGGACAGGAAACAGGAAGTTAAACTAGACAATAAAAGCATCAACACTATCCAGGCTAACACTTGAGCTAACAGGTGGAGGCTAACAGCTGAACTAACAAGTGGAGGTTAACACCTGAGCTAACAGGTGGAGGTTAACACCTGAGCTAACTGGTGGAGGCTAACACCTGAGCCAACAAACGGAGGCTAACAGCTGAGCTAACAGGGTGCCAGAAGACTAAACTCCACCCAGGAATGTTTAACTGCAGGTTTTCTTAAAGACTCACCTCCTGTCCAGGTCGGAGGCAGCAGCGTAGTGCAGAGCAGAGCGCCCCCACTGGTCGGTGGCGTTAATAGCAGTACCACAAGCCACCAGAGTCTCCAAACACTGGAAATGTCGACTGGCAGCTGCATAGTGGAGAGGAGTCCTGGAAAGACCGACAGAGAAACAACTGACTGACAAGGACTGTAGTTTATTACAACTTATACAGATATATTTATACATGTATACACATATACAACTATAGATACAGATATATAAACACAGAGATATATTCATGTGCTACCTGCCACAGTTGTCCCTCCGGTTGTGTTCCCCTCCACTGCTCAGGAGCAGCTTAACACACTCCACATTACTGCAAACACAGAACACACAGATGTACTCACTACAACAAATACCACAACAATCTGCGATAAAACTACATTCACAACAGTACTTTTGTAAGGCTAACGCAATCAGTAACACTAATTTGTTTAGACTAACGTGACTAGGCTAACATAGTAAGCTGCTAGGTTTATTTTGTTCAGTCTGACATAGCGGCTAACATTAGCTTAATTCAGGCTGTAATGGTTAGGCTACTATGGTAACAAAGGTTATTTTGGCTAATCTCACATAGCAGGTACGATTATCTTGACTGGGCTAACGTAACGGCTAGCTTCATGTTGTTTAGTGGTTAGTGAAGTTTTTTTAGGTTAGGTTAGTAAGAACATCCCTTCTCCCGGCTAGCCTAGTTGCTAACACTGGCTTGTTTAGGCTAATGTAGCAGCTAGCACTCTTATCTCGCTTTGGCTAATTTAACAGTTAACATTAAAGTGTTTAAGCTAATATGGTTAGGCTAATGTAGCGGCTGATCTTATGGTGTTTCAGGTAATACGACTAAGCTAACATAGTGGTTGACATTATGGTGTCTAAGCTAATATAGCTAGGCTAATGTAGTGGCTGATCTTATGGTGTATCAGCTAATATGGCTAGGCTAACACAGTGGCTGACATTATGGTGTTTAAGCTAATATGGCTAGGCTAATGTAGCGGCTGACCTTATGGTGTTCAGCCTAATATGGCTAGGCTAACATAGTGCCTGACATTATGGTGTTTAAGCTAATATGGCTAGGCTAACATAGTGGCTGATCTTATGGTGTTTAAGCTAATATGGCAATTTATTATTATGGCTGATAATATCATGGTCACGCTAATGTAGCAGCTATTAGAACTCTCTTTAGACTAATGTAGCAAGAAACATCAGCTTGTTTAGTCTAACATAGTGAGAAACATTAGCTTGTTTAGGCTAAAGTAGCAGCCAATTTTAGTTTTTTAGACTGATATTACCATGTACTCTGAACATCAGCAGATTTTTTCCGTTTGGAGTAAATTACATTTCTTTAATTTGCTATTTTGGTTCAGAATTTGGTACGACGGACGTTCAGTTTTATCAGCTTCAACTATTACTCGTCTAACTTTATCGTGATGTTCTGGTAGAAACAGAGTCCAGGATGTGGTTCTGGTTGGACTCACCCTCCAGCAGCGGCAGCGTGGAGGCAGGTCCTCCCCAGACTGTCTGGAGTGTCGATCTGGAAGCCTGCGGACAGGACCGAGTCAGAACACATTATGCTAAACCTCCGACCTGAAAGGGGCGGCGCAGGCAGACGGAGGGAGGCGGGACAAGACATGGCAGCAGCCAACCACAGAGAGAGACAGGGAGTGGAGAGAGAGATAGGTGTTAGCGCGACAGGTGAGGAAACGTGGGTTAGGTAGGGATATATACATGAACAGGTGTACAGACAGGTCGCTAACAGAGACAGGAAGAGTGCAGCAGGCAGCTCAGAGTTAGTGTGGCGCCCCCTGGTGGCTGGAGGCCAAACTACAGGTAAGTTATCAGGTTTATCATCACACATGAAACTGTTTAAAAATGATAGTATTTGATGATTAAATCTTGTTATTCAATGTAATAGTGTAGAACCCATATGAAGTTGTGCTCATGAAGCGCTGTAGAGAAGAACCAAGAGGCAGCGAACCACAGATAACAAACCAGGATGATTATGTGCCTGTAGAAAATCTGGTTTCTGGTCTTTTTCAGTCACTTGTTCAGATGGTGTTCTGTTCATGTTGAGTAAAGCTTTTCTTTGACTTGAGAGACTCTGAGTGTTGATTTGGAGAAAACAGGACTCCACTGAAGAATTGTCCTGACATAAATTTAAACGGGCACAGAAGGGCTCCAAACTGAATACGTTTTCTCACACAAAGGGCAAAATCTAGGTACCGAGGCGAGTATTTTCTTTCTTTCAGCTGTAGTTGCTGCTTAACCAAATAAATTCAGTTTTTTTTCCCACAAATAAAGCACATGAAGAGTTTAGGCATGGTAGAAATTATGAGGTTATTTATGTAAAATACATAAAAACTTGGTGAATTCAGCTTCTCAAATGCTGCCTTTTCCTTTAAATTATTCAATTTTAATGTCTTCAAAATGTTTTACATGTTCTTATTTGAACAAAACAAGCAGCAAGAAGGTTTGTTTCACAGCAAGAATAATTATATAATTATTGTTAATATTATTAGGACAAAAAAAAAAATAGAATTCAGATTTTTATTAGCCTAGCCCTGCTAGACCCATGATCTGAAGACACAAGGGTCTAGGACGCTCGACAGGGAGGGAGGCGGGCTAAAAGGTTGTCTATCAAATCACTCTGCAGCAACTGGGTAGGTATACAACCAATCAGCGCAACGAATAGGCTCCTAGAGCACCGGAAATCAGAGGATGCGGTAGTTCGGTGAAGCCTTATTTATACAGTCAATGGGTGAAGCTCAAGTATATTACAGACATGTTAACAGAAAGATTATTCAGAGTCGGTGCTAATGGAGCTCAACGACTGTTGTCGTTCTTGTTGTCGACCCTGGCAGAGAATTAAATTCGTTACCGTGGGTTGTCTAGCGTGGTTAGGCTAGATTTTTATTGCAGGGCTTTTGCTTATAATGGATTCTTTTTCTGTGTGTTACTGGATAGACCTGCAATCATTAATCCATTAATTGATTAGTTGTCAGCTATTAAATTAATCTGCAACCATTTTCAGAATCAATTTACTGGCTTTAGTAACTTAAAATGAAAATAAACTTCTTAGATGTGAATATTTTTGTTTGTTTCTTTCTGTTCGACAGTAAACTGATTATCTTTGGCTTGAGGACTTCAGTTTGGACTTTCTATAGATTTTCTGATCAATTAATCGACTAGTTATCACCCGTTTATTACCAACTATTTGGATCATTCATTGGTTTAATAAAAGTGATTGGAGCCTTAATGTGAATACTTTCTGGTTTCTTTCTTCCTCTTTAATCGTAAAATGAATCTTTGGGTTGACCACAACAAACTCACCTGTCATGGAGGACTTTGGGAAACACTGAGGAACATGTTTCACCATTTTATGACCTGTTTCAGTCCAAAGAACTGATGGATAGGGAAGATATTTGTTGGCGATCAGATTTGTTGTTTCTGTTCAGCAGCCTGAAGACGTAGAATCAGTTTTTTACAGACAGAAAAGTTCTTTCAGCTCAGATACAACAGTCCTGATCAGTCGCATTCTGCAGCTGCTCAAACTCTTTAAATGACTTCTTTGTTGAGGACTTGAGTGACTCAGCAGAACCTCAGGAGGAGCCGGTTCCATCCAGCTTCAGGCCTCCAGACACAAACTTTAAGATCCTCTGATTATCTGGATCCAGGAAGCTTCCTGTCTGGTTCTGTTTAATGCTTGTTCCTCTGCAATGCTCAGAACCAAACTAAACGTCTGACATGAACAGAAACTATTTCATCAACAAAAGCAACCAGAAGATTCTAGCAGGACCTGTGCTGTCAGAATAACGACGGATCGGACTGGGAGAACCTCGTTGTTCTTCAGGAATTCAGCAGCAGCAGCCAGAAAACAAAAGCTCCCAGTAAAGTGGACTGACAGATGAGTCAGCAGGTCGAGGAAACGCTGATTCAGACTGAAGTAACTTCATGTTCTGGACAGACAGCAGTTGAAATGTGATTTACTGGAGGTTTGCTGGATTAAACATCAGTTAAATACGAGTTCTGTTCCAGATGACTTCTATTAAAACACAAGACTGAAGTTTCTTCAAGACGCGACAAGAAGGAACCAGTTTGTTCTTCTATCACGGCGAATAATCAGAAAAGCAAAGATTAGACTTTTATTGTAAATTACGGCTGAAACCAATAATAATTCCAACTATTGGTTAATCTGTTGACCATTTTAATACTAAATCATTGAGCTAAATGTCTGGTTTAGTCCACAGATGCTCAGTTTACTGTCAGAGAAGAAAGAAACCAGAAAGTATTCACATTAACCCTTTAAGCTGCAGTCAATTCCAGCCATTTTCAGTACAAAAAAAATTGATAATATTCTATTTAAAAAAAAAAAAATGACGAAAAATACGGGGAATATTGGACGCGCATCGCGAGGTGCATTTCCTTGAAAACGACCGATTCGTGGATTTTATACCGACTTCAGGACATGTTTTGGACAAAACAGTTTACTGGCTTGTGTCATCTGATGTAAAAGGTTGGATTATGGCCGTTTTTTGTGGAATCTTTTCATCTGTGTGTAATAATGAACCCGGAAATGTGAGTCGCGCTGTGTGCTTTGAAGCCGTGTATAGAGAACGGATGGATGAATATTCGTTTTTGTCGGACAAATGTGCTTTTCTCACCCGCTGTGGTAATCACATCTGAAAGTGGTTTATACCGGCGGATTCATGAGAATCTAAGCTTTCCATCGGCGTATAGTGTTTGTATAATCGTGTTTGCAGCCGTCGGACATTCTTGAAATTCCTATGCAAATTAGTAGGTGTACCGCCGGCAGTACACTGAAGTTTAACGGGGTTAAGAATACTCAACACTAATTACTCAATCATCAGAGTAGATGTCTGTTAATTTAGTAATGAACTAATCAATCATTTTACATGATTTCTGTTGACTTGACTGACTTCTTATCACATTTTCAAGAACAGAGAAATCACTTTTGGTTGATTTCAGTCTTTAAGTTACAGAAAAAACTAATTTTTTATGTCTAAGAGCTTTGAGGACGATGATGAATTGATTTTTTGTTATTGCATAACGTTGGCTGTAAACTTTTCCAAACATGCTGGCATTATAATATTTAACTCAAATAAACTGTTAAACACATCCTGCAAACAGAACTGAGAGCCGTAATTCACTCAGCTGAGACCAACAACAAAATCAGCAAAAATTCAGAGTTTCAGGTTGAACTGCAGGCAGTGTTTCCTCAGAGAGACTGAGAGGAAAACCAACAAATAAATACAGCAGAAACAGTGAACAACATGGAGGAACATCTACAGATGATGAGCAGAGTAGAGAGGAAAAGTCTGAAGATAGAAAAATATCGACAGGTTGAGGAGATAAACCCACCACAAAGAGACATGAAATGACAAAAATAAGACAAAAAACAAGAAAAACTGACACAAGACGACAAAACAAGACATGAAGCAACGTAAATGACACACAAGATGACATGAGAACAAAAAAAGACACAAAATGACAAAAATTAGACCAAAAAAGACACAAAACGGCAAAAAACAAGACAAAGTGACAGAAGCAAGACAGAAAACACCACAAATTAGACACAAAACAAAAACAAGCCAATAATGACACAAAATCACAAACGGACACAAAACAAGACAGAAAACAACAAAAATAGACACAAAACATCAAAAAACAGGACAAAGTGACAGAAAAAAGATAAAAACACACCATAAACAAACAAGCTAGATGCAGAACACCAAAAAACACGACAAAATGACTCAATGTGACAGAAAGCAACAAGAGGAGATGACGACAGCTAGTTGTTGGAGATCATCCATCATGATGAAACATCTTCTACAGATGATGAGTACAGTAGAGAGGACAAGTCTGGACACATGGAGGTAGAAAACCATCTACAGGATGAAGAGATGGTAGGAGTTTCAGAAGAAACCAAGTGGAGGTTCTGGAAGACATTTCTAGAAATGTCTCTTGGTTTCTCCTGAAGCTCCTATCATCACCAGGACCTGGATGACTGAGAACCTCCACAGAAGTATGAGGAGATAACATTAATTTAGAGTGTAAACATGTGTTAACCTAAACTAGATCTACTTCCTGTTGATGTCCTTTCTTACACCACCCTAAACCAGAGCTACTTCCTGTTGATGTCCTTTCTTACACCACCCTAAACTAGATCTACTTCCTGTTGATGTCCTTTCTTACACCACCCTAAACTAGATGTACTTCCTGTTGATGTCCTTTCTTACACCACCCTAAACCAGAGCTACTTCCTGTTGATGTCCTTTCTTACACCACCCTAAACCAGAGCTACTTCCTGTTGATGTCCTTTCTTACACCACCCTAAACTAGATGTACTTCCTGTTGATGTCCTTTCTTACACCACCCTAAACTAGATGTACTTCCTGTTGATGTCCTTTCTTACACCACCCTAAACTAGATGTACTTCCTGTTGATGTCCTTTCTTACACCACCCTAAACTAGATGTACTTCCTGTTGATGTCCTTTCTTACACCACCCTAAACTAGATGTACTTCCTGTTGATGTCCTTTCTTACACCACCCTAAACTAGATGTACTTCCTGTTGATGTCCTTTCTTACACCACCCTAAACCAGAGCTACTTCCTGTTGATGTCCTTTCTTACACCACCCTAAACTAGATGTACTTCCTGTTGATGTTCTTTCTTACACCACCCTAAACTAGATGTACTTCCTGTTGATGTCCTTTCTTACACCACCCTAAACCAGAGCTACTTCCTGTTGATGTTCTTTCTTACACCACCCTAAACCAGAGCTACTTCCTGTTGATGTTCTTTCTTACACCACCCTAAACCAGAGCTACTTCCTGTTGATGTTCTTTCTTACACCACCCTAAACTAGATGTACTTCCTGTTGATGTCCTTTCTTACACCACCCTAAACCAGAGCTACTTCCTGTTGATGTCCTTTCTTACACCACCCTAAACTAGATGTACTTCCTGTTGATGTCCTTTCTTACACCACCCTAAACCAGAGCTACTTCCTGTTGATGTCCTTTCTTACACCACCCTAAACTAGATGTACTTCCTGTTGATGTCCTTTCTTACACCACCCTAAACCAGAGCTACTTCCTGTTGATGTCCTTTCTTACACCACCCTAAACTAGATGTACTTCCTGTTGATGTCCTTTCTTACACCACCCTAAACTAGATGTACTTCCTGTTGATGTCCTTTCTTACACCACCCTAAACTAGATGTACTTCCTGTTGATGTCCTTTCTTACACCACCCTAAACTAGATGTACTTCCTGTTGATGTCCTTTCTTACATCACCCTAAACCAGAGCTACTTCCTGTTGATGTCCTTTCTTACACCACCCTAAACTAGATGTACTTCCTGTTGATGTCCTTTCTTACACCACCCTAAACTAGATGTACTTCCTGTTGATGTCCTTTCTTACACCACCCTAAACCAGAGCTACTTCCGGTTGATGTCCTTTCTTACACCACCCTAAACTAGATGTACTTCCTGTTGATGTTCTTTCTTACACCACCCTAAACTAGATGTACTTCCTGTTGATGTTCTTTCTTACACCACCCTAAACCAGAGCTACTTCCTGTTGTTCTTTCTTACACCACCCTAAACTAGATGTACTTCCTGTTGATGTCCTTTCTTCCACCACCCTAAACTAGATCTACTTCCTGTTGATGTCCTTTCTTACACCACCCTAAACTAGAATCTACTTCCTGTTGATGTTCTTTCTTACACCACCCTAAACTAGATCTACTTCCTGTTGGTTAGCGCGTGCAGCTACCTGAGGACAGCAGCTTCCTGCAGCAGTCAGAGTGAGCGTTCAGGGCGGCCAGGTGCAGAGGAAACATGCCGTGGACTCCTCGCCTTGAAGGAAACATGACCTTCTGTTAGACACCGTGTCACTGTGGGGTTTAAAGTGTGGACGTGAAGTAATTCACCTGGTGCAGTCGGCTCCGCTGGTGATGAGCGTGTTGATGAGCAGCTCGTGGCCGTAACGAGCAGCGATGTGCAGAGGAGTGTTCCCATCCTTATCCACGCTGTCAATCTCCCCACCTGTAGGAAAAGGTGGTTTATTAAGAGCAGAAGAAGAGATAACGAGGAGCCTTAACGAGGTCTCACCGTTCTGGATGAGCGTCTGAGAGCGAGTGAAGCGTCCATGAACCGCCGTCATGTGAAGAGGACTTTTACCATCACGACTCTGAAATGAGATCAGACAAAACTTTATTGATTACAACATTATTATTAAGAAAAGATGACATAACAGAATAAACACAAAGAACATGAAGTACAATAACACTGTACTGATTTACATATAATGTTAGAGGTCCTGCCTGATAGGAAACAACTGAAGCTATGCTTGAAACTACAAATCAAGAAGAAATTAAAATTTTTAAAAGCCATTTGCTCCATGAAGAGTAGAAGTTTATGGATATGTGGGTTAAACTTATGGAAGAGTCTGGATCTCAATATGAGTTCAACTATAAAACTATTCAATAAAATCTACAACAAAACACACTACTTGATAAATATAATAATGTGGAACAGTGAAGTTGTTCCTGGAGGTTCTAAAGAGGCTTATAAGTAGAAGATTTCAAATTTTGTGTTCAGTTCAACTTCATCCTGCTCATTTTCAGACCTTATTTTTCCTTCTGCTTCTCTGTTTTGCATTTTATTTTCTTTTTTCCCTTTATGATACTCTGGCATGTCTGAAATAAATAAATAAATAAATAGAAATAGAGTCGTGAAAATGAACTAAGTGAACTAAATGAGGCTAGAAGAGGACACTATCTGGTTCATTCCAGAACTGGAGGACATGTTCATGGAACCTGTGTCCCACAACATGTTAGCATAATCTGTTTTAGTCATTTTATGTCTCCAATATCCAACAGTGTTCCTAAAGAATGGGTAGAGCAAAGCTATGTCCTCTCTTCTATTTCCCATCTTTTCATCCATTGTCAGCCTTGATTGAATGTCTCTCTCTACCTCATTTTATCAGGATCAGGCTCATTCTTTGGACTGTTTTCCATCAGTGGTCAGCAGTAGCAGCTAGCTAAATATCTAGCTTCTACTGCTGAGAAAAAGATCACATTAGCATGAATTAGAGTAGGGTTAGCAACAACACAGAAAACATGGAATAAAAACGCCACCATTGATGTGGAAGCTGGGCCAATCAAGCCTTTGATAGTTTAGGAGAAATAATATTTCAGATGTCACTGATACAGCCTGAACAGGAGGAGGTAAAAAGAGGACAGGTATCAGGAGTCCGTCTCACCTGTACGTTGACGTCGGCACCATTGTTGACCAGGAATTCCAGACAAAGAGCTCCGTGGGTGGAGGCGGCGGCGAAGTGCAGCGGCGTGAAGCCCTTGTTGTTGGGCTGGCTGACGTTGGCGCCGTAATCGATGAGATCGCTGACGACGGCATCCTGACCGTTGAAACAGGCCACGTGAAGCGCCGTGTTCCCAAACGCATTGGACTCATCGATCTGGAACCGCAGAACAACACGAGGTTTACAACCAAAGCAGAGAGAGCCGGTGGTGGTGGTACGACAATGGGTGGGTCTGTAGTCAGAACACAGAGGGCTGTTGTTCTGGTCCGACACTGAGTTAGTGTTATTATCTGAGACGCATTAGGACGGATTCACGTCTACATGGATACGTACACTTAGTTCTGAACAATCACAGAGATTAAAACTCAGCCAAACTAAACTCAGAATAAATCAGCTGTGCATAAAATTAACAAAGCAAATAATTACATAAATGTGATGGGATGAATGGTTAATGGTTAGAATTAATGAATTAAAAGGTTAGCTAAAAGCAATAGTTAGCTAAAAGTAACAAATAGTTAGCTAAAACTAAATAAATAGCTAAAAGTAATAGTTAGCTAAAATAGTTAGAAAAAAGTAATAGTAAACTAAAAGTAAGTTAGCTAAAAGTAATAGATAGTTAGCTAAAAGTAATTAATAGCTAAAAGTAATAGTTAGCTAAAAGCAACAGTTAGCTAAAAGTAATAAATAGTTAGCTAAAAGTAATAAATAGTTAGCTAAAAGTAATAAATAGCAAAAGTAATAGTTAACTAAAAGTAATAGTTAGCTAAAAGTAATAGTTAACTAAAAATAACAAATAGTTAGCTAAAAGTAATTAATAGCTAAAAGTAATAGTTAGCTAAAAGTAATAAATAGTTAGCTAAAAGTAATAAATAGCAAAAAGTAACAGTTAGCTAAAAGTAACAGTTAGCTAAAAGTAACAGTTAGCTAAAAGTAATAAATAGTTAGCTAAAAGTAATAAATAGTTAGCTAAAAGTAATAAATAGCTAAAAGTAATAGTTAGCTAAAAGTAATAGTTAGCTAAAAGTAATAGTTAACTAAAAATAACAAATAGTTAGCTAAAAGTAATAAATAGCAAAAAGTAACAGTTAGCTAAAAGTAATAGTTAGCTAAAAGTAACAAATAGTTAGCTAAAACTAAATAAATAGCTAAAAGTAATAGTTAGCTAAAAGTAACAGTTAGCTAAAAGTAATGGCTAGCTAAAAGTAATAGTTAGCTAAAAGTAATAGTTAGCTAAAAGTAATAAATAGTTAGCTAAAAGTAATTAATAGCTAAAAGTAACAACTAGTTAGCTAAAAGTAATAAACAGCTAAAAGTAACAGTTAGCTAAAAGTAACAAATAGTTAGCTAAAAACAATAAATAGTTAAATGTAATAGTTAGCTAAAAGTAATAGTTAGCTAAAAAGAATAAACCGCTAAAATAGCTAAAAATAATAAAGTTAGCTAAAAGTAATGAATTAAATGGTGTGCTAAAGGTAATAAATAGTTAGCTAAAAAGTCATAAACAGTTGGTGAAGGAATTAAATGGTTGGTTAAAGGTAATTATTAGTTAGCTAAAAGTAACGCATTAAAAGGTTAGCTAAATGTAAACCCTAAAATAGTCAGGGTTAGCTAGAAGTATATCATTACTTATGTACTGGTTATTTAGTTAACTAAAGGTAATGAATATGTTGACTTCAAGTAACAGATCAAGTAGTTTATTTAAGTAGATTTATGGTTAACTATAACAGTAATAAACATATAAAAGGAGATAAATCTTAAAAATAACTAGCTACTGATTACATAGTTAAAAGTGTTGGAACATTTCGTGAGTGTACAGATGTAAAGGTGTGATGTCAGACCTCCACGGCCAGGTTCAGCAGGTGTTTGACCACAGCGATCTGTCCGCTGGATGCCGCCGTGTGTAGAGGAGTGTATCCTCGTTTATCCTTACAGCTGATCTCTGCTCCCTGACTGACCAGCAGACACACCACGTCCAGGTGACCTGCAGGGGGCGCAACACGCATCAACACCTGAACACTGAATTATATCAACACCTGAAGTAACAACGACACCTGAACTAACATCAACACCTGGACTACCATCAACACCTGGGGGGTATTCCACGAAGCTGGCTTAGGTCTAAGCCTGGCTTATTTCGGTCAGCTTCGCTAACTTTAGTGAGAGTTTTGTTCCACCAACAAGGCTTAGGGCTAGCCTGGCTTGGTAACCATGGTAACTCAGCCAGAGCGACAAGCCTGGTCCGGGGCAGGCTAACAGTCAAGCTTACTTTAGCTCCATGTCAGAGAAGGTTCTGACGAGCTTCAGAAAGACGCCTGTGAACCGCATGTTACACATTAAATTCATCTTGATCTGTAATCAATGATGTTCTTGTTCGGTGACATACATTGAGACCTTAACCGGTAAGCGTGGCTTGAACAAGCGGCAACTTTAATCTCAGCTGCAAGTAGTTCCACGAACGAGGCTCAGCTGTTTTTCAGAGATGCTATAATTATATATATGAGAGAAAGAGGCTCCAGCCTGGTTTTGTGTAATGTGATGGTGGTTTTCACTTTTTACTCTGGTAGGCCTAATTCATGTTCTTGATTTGACAAATATATATCCACCATAGATGAATAAAGCAGCAGGTAACACCTAAAACCAAAGGAGGAATACTTTGGAAAAAAGGGGCAACTTCATGTGGAGATGTTTCATCAAACACTCAAACTTTGAATGAAAAAGCAGAAAAAAACATGTAGGCCTACAGAGGAGATGTCATTTTTATCAGAGATGATAGTGCTACTGTGCCCTACATTTAAATAAGGGAGAAGACACAAATGAGCTGTACACAAAATAGTTCTCTCATCATTTGGCATCACCTTTGGATTCTCATCATGATCAGTTTGGACCGCTGGTAAAAGGAAGGTATTCTTTATGGAAAACTGTGGCTGTTGTGTCCTGCTTATTTTAACACAATCTGTGCCTGTTCCTGTTACGTGTTGACTGCACTTTGAGGGTGAAAGAAGACAGAAAATCAGATATTTCCAAGTATTTACCGCTGGTGGATTCCAACCCACGGCACAATGAAAAGTGAAACCACATTTAATCTACTTAACTACACTCTAACCACTGAGCCACAGTTACACACTGTGACAAAATGTGTAATATGATAGAGTTTGATTCACGGTTATTCCGGCGTTATTTAAAAAAGGTCTCAGTGTATGTCACCGAACAAGAACATCATTGATTACAGATCAAGATGAATTTAATGTGTAACATGCGGTTCACAGGCGTCTTTCTGAAGCTCGTCAGAACCTTCTCTGACATGGAGCTAAAGTAAGCTTGACTGTTAGCCTGCCCCGGACCAGGCTTGTCGCTCTGGCTGAGTTACCATGGTTACCAAGCCAGGCTAGCCCTAAGCCTTGTTGGTGGAACAAAACTCTCACTAAAGTTAGCGAAGCTGACCGAAATAAGCCAGGCTTAGACCTAAGCCAGCTTCGTGGAATACCCCCCTGAACTAACATCAACACCTGGACACTGAAGTGATAAAACACTCAGTGCAGAAACATGGAACTCTGCTGGACAGAACCATGAATACAGATAAACACATTTTTTCAGAAGTTTGAAAAGTGCACTATGAAATAAAAGTAAAGGAAAACTGGAAAATTCCCCAACTATCAATCAATCATTAGTTTCAAACATCAGTTCTGCAGGCTGATATTTAAGGTTTTATGAGCTCTGTTTTCATCACCTTTGACCTGTTTATTAAGCTTAAGTTTGCAGGTCTGAATTTATTCTTACTGTTAACAGTTTAACTCCAGGATCTATCTTTGTCTCCGGTACAAAGCAGTAGCAGCTAAATGTAGTTATTTACCCATGAACGCGGCCCAGTGCAGCGCCCGGCCGTCCTTCTTATCGAAGGCGTTGATGTTGGCTCCTTTAGCCAGCAGGAGATTCACCATCTGACAGAAACATCCAGAGGTTAGAGGTTTTACAGAACAGTCTGGAGAAGAACCCGTTCAGCTCCATCTGTCACCTCTCACTGATAACTGATTTGGCTGTTTGTGAATAATTCGTTCTGAGTTGAAAGTCCCAGAATCCCCCTGATGGCAGCATCCAGACTAGCAGCTCAGAGGTACATCCCAGCCAGTTAATCAGTTAATCGCTGAGCACAAACACCCAGTCACATTATATTTTATAATGATATTAATGATCCTGCAGTACCTCTGTGTGCCCGTTGAGGGCAGCATGGTGCAGAGCGGTTCTGCCGCCGCGGTCCGACACGTTGACGCTGCTCAGCAGGGGGATGATGACCTCAGCGCATCGCAGCGCATTATTGGCTGCTGCCACGTGCAGCGGTGTCTGCCAGTTCTTATCACGAGCGTTTACATCAGCCGAATGACGGATCAGAACCCGGACGGCCTCCTGAGGACCCAAGGACAAGTCAGAGAAACTAATCAGTCAATACCTGCTCAGGTGTAGCAGGTACATCACAGGTACATCACAGGTACATCACAGGTACAGTACAGGTACAGTACAGGTACATCACAGGTACATCACAGGTACAGTACAGGTACATCACAGGTACATCAAAGGTATAGTACAGGTACAGTACAGGTACATCACAGGTACAGTACAGGTACATCACAGGTACATCAAAGGTATAGTACAGGTACAGTACAGGTACAGTACAGGTACATCACAGGTACATCAAAGGTACATCAAAGGTATAGTACAGGTACAGTACAGGTACATCAAAGGTACAGTACAGGTACATCACAGGTACATCACAGGTACATCACAGGTACAGTACAGGTACATCAAAGGTATAGTACAGGTACAGTACAGGTACAGTACAGGTACATCACAGGTACATCAAAGGTACATCAAAGGTATAGTACAGGTACAGTACAGGTACATCAAAGGTATAGTACAGGTACATCACAGGTACAGGTGTGTCCTCACCTCACTCCGTGAAGCTACAGCTCTGTGTAGAGGTGTGAGCCACATGTTGTCTTTGGCGTTAACTCGAGCTCCTGAAGAGTAGAAACATGATTAGATTAAAAACACATTTGATTTATAGAAACAGATGAAGACTAGGAGGAGGTAAAGACTAGGAGGAGGTAGAGACTAGGAGGAGGTAAAGACTAGGAGGAGGTAAGGACTAGGAGGAGGTAGAGACTAGGAGGAGGTAAAGACAAGGAGGAGGTAGAGACTAGGAGGAGGTAGAGACTAGGAGGAGGTAGAGACTAGGAGGAGGTAAAGACGAGGAGGACGTAAAGACTAGAAGAAGATAAAGACTAGTAGGAGTTTACCAGACAGGATAAGCAGCTCGGTGATCTCAGCATCTCCCAGGAAGGCAGCTGCATGCAGCGGAGTTCGTTTCTCTGAATCCTGAAACAGAAACTCTGAGAGATCAAGACCCTCCTACAACCCTAACAACCAATCAATGAAGACCCTCCTACAACCATAACAACCAATCAATAAAGACCCTCCTACAACCCTAACAACCAATCAATGAAGACCCTCCTACAACCCTAACAACCAATCAATATAGACCCTCCTACAACCCTAACAACCAATCAATAAAGACCCTCCTACAACCCTAACAACCAATCAATGAAGACCCTCCTACAACCCTAACAACCAATCAATGAAGACCCTCCTACAACCCTAACAACCAATCAATGAAGACCCTCCTACAACCCTAACAACCAATCAATATAGACCCTCCTACAACCCTAACAACCAATCAATAAAGACCCTCTTACAACCCTAACAACCAATCAATGAAGACCCTCCTACAACCCTAACAACCAATCAATATAGACCCTCCTACAACCCTAACAACCAATCAATATAGACCCTCCTACAACCCTAACAACCAATCAATAAAGACCCTCTTACAACCCTAACAACCAATCAATGAAGACCCTCCTACAACCCTAACAACCAATCAATATAGACCCTAATACATCCCTAACAACCAATCAATGAAGACCCTCCTACAACCCTAACAACCAATCAATGAAGACCCTCCTACAACCCTAACAACCAATCAATATAGACCCTCCTACAACCCTAACAACCAATCAATGAAGACCCTCTTACAACCCTAACAACCAATCAATAAAGACCCTCCTACAACCCTAACAACCAATCAATGAAGACCCTCCTACAACCCTAACAACCAATCAATATAGACCCTCCTACAACCCTAACAACCAATCAATATAGACCCTCCTACAACCCTAACAACCAATCAATGAAGACCCTCTTACAACCCTAACAACCAATCAATATAGACCCTAATACATCCCTAACAACCAATCAATGAAGACCCTCCTACAACCCTAACAACCAATCAATATAGACCCTCCTACAACCCTAACAACCAATCAATGAAGACCCTCCTACAACCCTAACAACCAATCAATATAGACCCTAATACATCCCTAACAACCAATCAATGAAGACCCTCCTACAACCCTAACAACCAATCAATGAAGACCCTCCTACAACCCTAACAACCAATCAATATAGACCCTCCTACAACCCTAACAACCAATCAATATAGACCCTCCTACAACCCTAACAACCAATCAATAAAGACCCTCTTACAACCCTAACAACCAATCAATGAAGACCCTCCTACAACCCTAACAACCAATCAATATAGACCCTCCTACAACCCTAACAACCAATCAATATAGACCCTCCTACAACCCTAACAACCAATCAATAAAGACCCTCTTACAACCCTAACAACCAATCAATGAAGACCCTCCTACAACCCTAACAACCAATCAATATAGACCCTAATACATCCCTAACAACCAATCAATGAAGACCCTCCTACAACCCTAACAACCAATCAATGAAGACCCTCCTACAACCCTAACAACCAATCAATATAGACCCTCCTACAACCCTAACAACCAATCAATATAGACCCTCCTACAACCCTAACAACCAATCAATGAAGACCCTCTTACAACCCTAACAACCAATCAATAAAGACCCTCCTACAACCCTAACAACCAATCAATGAAGACCCTCCTACAACCCTAACAACCAATCAATGAAGACCCTCCTACAACCCTAACAACCAATCAATATAGACCCTAATACATCCCTAACAATCGATCAATGAAGACCCTCCTACAACCCTAACAACCAATCAATGAAGACCCTCCTAAACCTTTAACAACTGTTGAACATCCTGCTGTGGTCAGGTTACACCAGTATGTAGTTGTTGTGTCTGTCTTTGTTTCTTGTGTTGTTGTCTTTTAAGGTTCTTGTGCATCTCTGTGGTTCTTTTCAGTACTTTTTGTTATTTTGTGCCTCTTTGTGGTTGTTTTTCTTTGTAGTTTTTTGTATATTTTAGTGGCTGTCAGTCTTTTTGTGGTTTTCTTGTGTCTTTCTGTGTTTTATGGCATCTTTTTGTGCTATTTTGTGTCTCTTTGTAGTCGTTTAGAGCCCCTTGTCATGTCTGTAATCATTCAGAGAACATTTCACAACCCTCAGACCTCTTGGTTCAGGAGCTGCACTCAGTCCTATGTTTGGTTCTATGTTCTGTTGCTCCGATTCAGTTTCAGTAGTTTCAGAGTGAAGCTGCAGCTCATTAAAATTTTTCTCAGGAACATTTAAAGGATCCTGAGGAGCTTCGGTATAAACAAACTGAAGTTCTGTTTACATCAAAGTTTGTCTCCAGAACTCACTGAGGTTCCTCCACGTTCTATTTAATTCCTCTATGGTTTACATTATTGGATCCGTCTGCAGCTGACCTGATGATTTTCTGAGCTGTGATTTCAGAGGTCCATCAGTAGAACCTGAAGAACCACTTCCTGTTGCTGAGGAAACTCTGAACTCTGTCTTCACTGAGCTGCAGCTCTGAAAGAGGAAGTGAAGAAGAAGGAGAAGTCTTCAGCTTTTATTTCCCTAAAACTGATTCTGATTTTTATCTGCATTAAAATGCTTTAATAGATTTTCAGTTTTATTGATTCCTGTGAACTTAAACACAGAAAGCAGCTTTATTTTATTTCCTGAATTTTAATTTTGCTTCTTTTTAATTAGAAATATTTTCAGAATTATATTTATCATTTTATTTAATTATGTATTTATGTTTTTATTCATTTTTAAATTAAATTTATTGGCAAGTTATCATAACTTTATTATATTTACTTGTTTTCATCCGCTATTCATTTGTTATTAATTTTATTAGTTTTGACTTTGTGTATTTTTATTCTTTATATATAATCAGTCTTTGAATTTGAATAAAATTTGAATTTGAATAAAAACTGAAAAAAGTGAATTTTCATTCATTGCAGTTTTTGTCTTGAATTGTATTTTTTTTCTTAAGTCATTTTAAAATGTAATGTTTTATGTATATGTTATTTATTGACTTATTTTGTTTACTTTTGTATTTATTTCTTTAACGGTTATCTATGTTTTGCTATTTTTAAATCATCATACTTATTTAAACTATTAGCATGATGTTTTTAGGTTCTCACTGAGCTGCTGATGTGTTTAATAAGAACCAGAGACTCATGGCCAGATTATTACTGAAAAAGTTATAAACAACATTAAATAATAATAAACTAAATGAAAAAATAAAAATGTATTTTTAGAACTACTTAAACAAGAAGTACTGGAGATAGAAGACTGGAAGCTACTTCCTCTGAGGAAAACGTAAACAGGAAACCAGAGCTTCTGCTGAGTGTGTGTGTGTGTGTGTGTGTGTGTGTGTGTGTGTATTAAATGTGTATTGTGTGTGTGTGTGTGTGTTCTTGTACTTGCTACATGGTGAGAACCATTTTCTGCATTTAACTATCAAAGTGAGGACATTTTGGCCGGTCCTCACTTTGAAACAGCCATGTTTGAGGGTGAAGACTTGTTTTTAGAGAACAGGTATGAATTGAGGTTTGGTTAGGGTTAGGGTAAGGATTAAGTTTAGGCCATCAGTTGTGATAGTTAAGGTTAGGGTAAGGCTCTAGGAAATGCATTACGCCTATGGATGTCCTCACTAAGATAGAAGTACAAACATGTGTGTGTGTGTGTGTGTGTGTGTGTGTGTGTGTGTGTGTGTGTGTGTGTGTGTGTGTGTGTGTGTGTGTGTGTCCCACCAGAGCGTTGATGTCCTCAGACTTGTAGATCAACATCCGGATCTCCTCTGGGTCTCCATTGAAGATGGCCTGGATGAGAGGAGGCTGTTGGAGGAGACAGAACCGTCAGTAAGCTTAACATGACACGTATGTTAACAGGAACACTCCACATACACACGTGGACAAAATTGTTGGTACCCCTCAGATAAAGAAGAAAAAACCCACAATTCTCACTGAAATCACTTGAAACTCACAAAAGTAACAATAAATAAAAATTTACTGAAAATTAAATAATCAAAAACAGCCATTACTTTTGAATTGTTGATTAACATAATTATTTAAAAAAACAAACTAATGAAACAGGCCTGGACAAAAATGATGGTACCTCTATAAAAGATTGAAAACTATTTGACCAGAGTGACATGATTAACTCAGGTGTGTCATTTAATTGACATCACAGGTGTTTCCAAACTCATAATCAGTCAGTCTGCCTATTTAAAGGGAGACAAGTAGTCACCCTGCTGTTTGGTGAAAAGGTGTGTACCACACTGAACATGGACAACAGAAAGCGAAGGAGAGAATTGTCCCAGGACATCCGAAAAAAAATGATAGACAAACATCTTAAAGGTAAAGGCTATAAGACCATCTCTAAACAGCTTGAAGTTCCTGTGACAACAGTGGCTCATATTATTCAGAAGTTCAAGACCCACGGGACAGTAGCCAACCTCCCTGGACGTGGCCGCAAGAGGAAAATTGATGACAAATTGAAGAGACGGATCGTTGGAATTGTATCCAAAGAGCCCAGAGCAACCTCCAAAGAAATTAAAGGTGAACTCCAAGGCCAAGGTACATCAGTGTCAGATCGCACCATTCGTCGTTGTTTGAGCCAAAGTGGACTTCATGGGAGACGACCAAGGAGGACGCCACTGCTGAAAAAAACTCATAAAAAAGCCAGACTGGAATTTGCAAAAATGCATGTTGACAAGCCACAAAGCTTGTGGGAGAATGTCCTTTGGACAGATGAGACCAAACTGGAGCTTTTTGGTAAGGCACATCAACTCTATGTTCATAGACTCAAAAACCAAGCATACGAAGAAAAGAACACTGTCCCTACGGTGAAACATGGAGGAGGCTCAGTAATGTTTTGGGGCTGCTTTGCTGCATCTGGCACAGGGTGTCTTGAAAGTGTGCAAGGTACGATGAAATCTGAAGACTATCAAGGCATTCTGGAGAGAAATGTGCTGCCTCGTGTCAGAAAGCTTGGTCTCAGTCGCAGGTCATGGGTCTTCCAACAGGACAACCATCCAAAACACACAGCCAAAAACACCCAAGAATGGCTGAGAGAAAAGCGTTGGACTATTCTAAAGTGGCCTTCTATGAGCCCAGATCTGAATCCCATTGAACATATGTGGAAGGAGCTGAAACATGCCATTTGGAGAAGACACCCATCAAACCTGAGACAACTGGAGCTGTTTGCTCATGAGGAGTGGGCCAAAATACCTGTTGACAGCTGCAGAACGCTCATTGACAAATACAGAAATCGTTTAATTGCAGTGATTGCCTCAAAAGGTTGTGCAACAAAATATTAAGTTATGGGTACCATCATTTTTGTCCAGCCCTATTTCATTAGTTTGTTTTTTTAAATAATTATGTTAATCAACAATTCAAAAGTGATGGCTGATTTTGATGATTTAATTTTCAATAAATTTTTATTTATTGTTACTTTTGTGAGTTTCAAGTGATTTCAGTGAGAATTGTGGGTTTTTCCTTCTTTAACTGAGGGGTACCAACAATTTTGTCCACGTGTGTATGTAGCGCTTCATCAGAAAGGAGACGTGACAAAGCGTTCGGATCTTCCCACGCCATGAAGCTGTTGTTTACAGATACAAAAATGCAGCCGTTTCTGAACTCGTCTTCTATCAGAACATTCTCTGGAGATACGATCAGAAAACAACATGCCTGAGCAGAGAACATGCAGAGAACATGCAGAGAACATGCAGAGAACACACGGAGGTCACATCTCCAGGCCCTTATTTAATGTTGAAGAGGTAAACAGAGGCCCTGAGCTCACACAGAACCTGAACAACAACATGCTGGATGTTGAACCCACCGACCTGCAGGCTACATTAGGATTTAACCTCTTAAGCCCTGGCCATATTTTCAGAAAAAAACGCCGGGATTTCTTCGGCCCACCCGTGGGCCGACCGGGCTTAAGAGGTTAAAAGAACAGCTAATCTCTGCTAACAGGACCGTTTAGCTTCAGGTACTAATTGTCTGATTAACGTTATGTTGATTATTTAATCCATTTCATTCACTAAATCTGTTTAAAAGGCTCAGTAAACGGAAACTTTATCTACTTTATTTTGTTTATCCACCAGGTGTGCAGTCGTCATGAACAACAGCTGATTATTATCTTGTTTAGGCTGATGTAGCAGCTAACATCAGCTCAGTTAGGCTAATGTTAGCAGCTAACATCAGCTCAGTTAGGTTAATGTAGCAGCTAACATCAGCTCAGTTAGGCTAATGTTAGCAGCTAGCATCAGCTCAGTTAGGCTAATGTTAGCAGCTAACATTAGCTCAGTTAGGCTAATGTTAACAGCTAACATCAGCTCAGTTAGGTTAATGTAGCAGCTAACATCAGCTCAGTTAGGCTAATGTAGCAGCTAACATCATATCGTTTAGGCTAATGTAGCAGCTAACATCAATTTGTTTAGGCTAATGTACCAGTCAGCATCATCTTGTTTTAATCTTGGTTAGGCTAATGTAGTAGCTACTATTATCTTGGTTAAGCTAATATAGCAGCTACTATTATCTTGTTTAGGCTAATGTAGCAGCTACCATTATTTTGCTGAGGCTAATGTAGCAGCATTAGACTAACCATTGTCTTAGTTAGGCTAATGGAGCAGCTAACATTATTTTGTTTAGGATAATGTAGCAGCTACTGTTTACATTGATGAGGCAAACTTAGCAGCTAACATCATCTTGTTTAGGCTAATATAGTGGCTAACATGATCTCATTTAGGCTAACGTAGCAGCTACCATTATCTTGGTGAGGCTAATGCTACGGTTAACACTATCTTGTGTAACTTAAAATAGCAACAAATGTCACCTTATTAAAGCAAACATTATTGTGCTTCAGCTAATGCTATTCGTGTAGGCGAATTTAGCAGCTAATGCTATCTTGTTAGGGCTAATGTTGTCCTGTTTAAGCTAAAATTTTCCTATTAAGGCTAACACAGCAGCTAATTTATCATGTATAGGCTAACATACAGGCAGTATTATAAAATAATCTTTGTTAGGCTAATATGATGGCTAACATTATTTTGTTTAGGCAGCTAAAGTAATCTGGTTCATGCTAACTTAAATGCTAATATTAGCTTGCTTTAACTAACAGCACTAACTCATAATGAGCTATAATGTGAGATGCTCTTAAAACACGACAAAAC
The DNA here is from genome assembly GCF_021347895.1 of Acanthochromis polyacanthus. NCBI lineage: Eukaryota > Metazoa > Chordata > Actinopteri > Pomacentridae > Acanthochromis > Acanthochromis polyacanthus. Next base: position 2,057,195 of record NC_067126.1, on the reverse strand, counting down.
AATAAATTTAATATACAGATAAAATGGTTTCCTGTAAATAAACTGTAGGGTGAAGTAAATGCTCATCGTGATAAACATAGAAACCTCTGACTAACATCTAACAGTCTAATCTGCTGAACAGATCTGTCACTGATCAAAACACTGGCAGTATTAATCGCTACTTCCTGTGGGTTTCTGCCTACTTCCTGTTGCACAGCTTCTTCTTCTCAGAACCCTAAAAGAGGAACCGACCGCAGAGCAGCGTTTCACTTCTGCTTAAAAATGCAACACGACTTCCTGTGACCGATCTGTGCCTCGTCATCTCATCACTTCCTGCAGGTAGCAGACAGACAGGTGTGTTTCTAAGTCCTGGATGGAGGAGAGAGAACGATGGAAACCAGAAAAAGAAAAACTAAGTAACTGAAGCTCCTAAAAAAGTGATTCATTTGATGATTGATTCTTCAGAAAATGAAAAATATATATCATACATATTCGGTGTTTTCCAGACGCTCACAGATCATCAGTACTGTAACTGTGGCGCTGCAAGACATAAATGTTTTACTATTTACATTTAACCTGTGGAAACACTGCCTGCAGTTTAGTCTGATACTTCCTGTCACATGACTGCTGGTCACAGCTGAGTGACTCGTGGCCTCGGGGCCTGATCGTTGCAAACATTTTGTTTTTGGTGAATTTCTGATGAATTATCAGTTATAAGCTTTAGTCCATTTATCAGATAGAAAAATAGTTCCAAAGGTGTTGATTCCAGTTTAACAGTCGGAAATAATCAGTTTAAATTAATATTAATCAGAGAAAACCAGCAAATCCTCATATTTAAAGAGTCTGAAACCAGAACCCTAACCCAGAGAGGAAAGATTTATTAGGCTAACGTAGCAGCTAACATGTTTAGGCTAACGTTGCCGCAAACAATAGCTTGTCTTGGCCAATATAGAAGCTAACATTAGCTTCTCTAGGGTAATGTGGAAGCTAATATCTTTTCTAGGCTAATGTGACAGCAAACACTATCTTGTCCAGGTGAAGCTAATATTAGCTTATTTAGACTCATGTGGCCGCAAACATTATCTTGTCGAGGCTAATGTAGATGCTAACATTAGCATGTCTAGGCTAATGTAGAAGCTAACATTGTCTAGGCTAATGTGGCAGCAAACATCATCATCCATCCATCCATGCATCCATCCATCCATCATCCATCCATGCATCCATCCATCCATCCATCCATCAACCATCCATCCATCCATCCAACCATTCATCCATCCATCCATCCATCCTCTATGCACCGCTTTATCCTCACTAGGGTCATGGGGGGTGCTGGAGTCTATCCCAGCTGACTCGGGTGAAGGCAGGGGACACCCTGGACAGGTCACCAGTCTGTCACAGGGCTACATATACAGACACACAATCACACTCACATTCACACCTACGGACAATTTAGAGTAACCAATTAACCTCAGCATGTTTTTGGACTGTGTAGACCCTCCAGAAAAACGTGATTATGCGATCGCATGAATTCCCGCATTAATCACCAAAATGCTGCTGATTATGCGGGGGTCAATTATTTCCCAAAAGGCTGCATAATCCCTGCAAAACAGCACATAATTCCCGCAAGAATCTCACATTTCCACGAAAAAAAGAGAAATACGCGGGTCCCGCTTGATTTCACAATTTCCGCATAAAATGAGAAAACTATAACCGATATAAATGGAGTTGTGAGTTTTTATGTGACGCCCGGCCTGACGTCATCAGTTCGCACATTCACACACACACTAGAAGCACGAGCTGATGCGGAGCGCAGCGGCAGGGTTGCCAACTTAGCGACTTACTCACTAAATCTAGCAACTTTCCAAAGCTTCCTAGCGACTTTTTTTGTCAAAAGTGACTAGCGACACATCTAGCGACTTTTTCTGTCGTTTTGGAGACTCTGACAGGAAAATTGGGATCATTCTGCAGTTACTGTCCTCAACCAGCAGCAGGTGCTGCTGTGAGCTTCTCCCCCTCCCAGACCACAGACTGTCAGTCCAGTAACCCCACAGCAGACCCAGTGTCTGATTAGAGGACTCATCACTCCAAGGCCAGACGGCAGGTGAATCGCGCATATTTTTGCATATTTCACAACTATTCGCATACTTTGCAATTATCTGCAATTTCCCCACATAAAATGGCATAAAAACCTCGCATAATCAAGGATTTTTGCCCGCGTTTTTCTGGACGGTCTAACTGTGGGAGGAAGCCGGAGTACCCAGAGAAAACCCACGCATGCACAGGGAGAACATGCAAACTCCATGCAGAAAGATCCCAGGCTAACCACTACTCTACTGTGCAGCCCGCAAACATCATCTTGTCCAGGCTAATGTGGAAGCTAACATTATCTGGTTTACGATAATGTCGCTGTCCAACGGTCCTTGAAGTGCTCATCTGTATCTGAAAACCAGACATTTCAGTAAAATAACTTCATTTTACGTCTGAGTGGAAGATGAGTAAAAATAAAACAATTTGGAAAATATTCTGAAAAAAAAACAACTAAAATTCTGCATTTCTTGACAGAACTGTGAAGCCGTAACAGACTCTGAGACCAACAGTCATGGATAGAGTGAGACTCGGCTGAACTACAGGTCGTGTTTTCAGCAAACAGAAAGGAGAGCAGGGTGGAAACACCTGAACACACCGTTAGCAACACCTGAACACACCGTTAGCAACATCTGAACACACACCGTTAGCAACACCTGAACACACACCGTTAGCAACACCTGAACACACTGTTAGCAACATCTGAACACACACCGTTAGCAACACCTGAACACACCGTTAGCAACACCTGAACACACTGTTAGCAACACCTGAACACACTGTTAGCAACACCTGAACACACCGTTAGCAACATCTGAACACACACCGTTAGCAACACCTGAACACACTGTTAGCAACACCTGAACACACTGTTAGCAACACCTGAACACACCGTTAGCAACACCTGAACACACCGTTAGCAACACCTGAACACACTGTTAGTAACACCTGGACACACCGTTAGTAACACCTGGACACACCGTTAGCAACACCTGAACACACCGTTAGCAACACCTGAACACACCGTTAGCAACACCTGGACACACCGTTACCAACACCTGGACACACCGTTAGCCACACCTGAACACACACCGTTAGTAACACCTGAACACACAGTTAGCAACACCTGAACACACCGTTAGTAATTTCTGAACACACCGTTAGTAATTTCTGAACACAGCGTTAGCAACACCTGAACACAGCGTTAGCAACACCTGAACACACCGTTAGCAACACCTGAACACACCGTTAGTAATTTCTGAACACACCGTTAGCAACACCTGAACACAGCGTTAGCAACACCTGAACACAGCGTTAGTAACACCTGAACACACCGTTAGTAACACCTGAACACACCGTTAGCAACACCTGAACACACCGTTAGCAACACTTGAACACACCGTTAGCAACACCTGAACACAGCGTTAGCAACACCTGAACACACCGTTAGTAATTTCTGAACACACAGTTAGCAACACCTGAACACACCGTTAGCAACACCTGAACACAGCGTTAGCAACACCTGAACACAGCGTTAGCAACACCTGAACACACCGTTAGTAACACCTGAACACACCGTTAGCAACACCTGAACACACACCGTTAGTAACACCTGAACACACCGTTAGCAACACCTGAACACAGCGTTAGCAACACCTGGACACAACGTTAGTAACACCTGAAAACACCGTTAGCAACACCTGAACACACCGTTAGCAACACCTTTAGAAGGATGGCTATCTAGCTAGTTTTTTACTAGTTAGCTTTTAGAGGGATGCCTTTCTAGTTAGCTTTTATCTTGTTAGCTTTTATCTAGTTAGCTTTTCATTAGTTAGTTTTTAGAAGGGCGTTTTAACAGAAAAATGTTGTATTTATCCTCAGACTCATTAATTTGACAGTCACTAATTTATATCTGCTCTAAATGTCAGCTCAGTCTCAAATGTTATTCACAGTTCTGTCTTTCTCTGGAAGTTGCAGGAGCTTCAGTAATAAACCAACTGCTGGTTTGATCCTGAAGCTCCTACGACTTCCATGATCTGGATGAGACTCTTCAGATGTTCGGAGCTGCAGATTAAAAACGACCCACAGTGAGTTAAAATCAGTCAGAACCAGAAACCAGGTTGATGGTTGAACTGCAGCAGAGACAGGAAGCTGCAGAGGTTTAAAACACATCTGATCGGCTTAAGTCAACAACTTCCTGTAGTTTCTGACTTTTAATCCGTCTGTTTCAGACACAGAAACATAGAAACTGTGGTCTGGTGACTCCTGCAGCTTTAACAGACGTTCCAGCTGCTGAGGAGCACATGATGAGGAGAAGAATCCTCCAGTTATCAGCTTCATCAGCACGTTGTCTCAGCAAAACAGGAAGTGCTTCAGCAGACAGAAAAACACTCAACCATTCCATCAGACGCATCAGATACGACAGATCAGGACCACAGCCCATCTCAGAGTCAGAATGAAAACACTGATTAATCAATCGGGTCATCAATCAATCAATTCTTTAATCTCGTTAACAAATCAGATTAATATATATATTTCTTTATATTTATCCTGATTTAGTCGTGACTTTTGTATACAACTTTTTTAGCTTCGTTTTTAACACTAACTTACATTTTTATCAGTGGACTATCTGGTTTATTGGTGAATTTATTCAGGATTTATTCATTTTATAGACAGTTTGACATAACTGCTGCACAATATCTGCTCTTTATGAACTTTAATAGTTTTTGAGACTGAACAGTTTGAAGTTCTGTCTCCTTGGAAAGACGAATATCAGAGATGAAGGTTTGAAGTCTGAACATTCCAGCATCACGGACACGAAGTCTGCATTCTGATGGGAATAATTCACATCGTTACTGAGATAAATGTCCTAATAAAACACTATAAACCTGCATTCTACCAGGAATAATTCACATCGTTACTGAGATAAACTTTCCAATAAAACACAATAAAGGAGCTGCTTCAGTAGCAACATAAGAGTAAAATCATTAATGTGGATTTAAAGTATTAATTAAAGTCCATTATGTATAAATCTGGTAATTATCTCAATAATCAGTCGACTGTTTGGTTTGTAAAGAATAAATGATCAAAAATAAAAATTAAAAACTGATGTTTTAATTCTATCAGAACCTCAGAATGATTCACTTCAAAGACCAAAGAAAATCCAGCATCTCTAAAACAGCGTTCTGTTGTCCATTAGGACCAGCAGATCCTTTATTAATTAGTTAATATTAATTATTAATAATCAGGAGGCAAACATGTAGAAATATTTATTAACTCTCAGCTGAATTGCTGAATAAAATCCCTGGAAACCAGGTCTGAGGCTCCTCTGCTGAGCTACACTAGATAGCTGTTAGCCTGTTAGCTGCTAGAAAGACGACTAGCTGGTTAGTGTTTAAAAAGAAACCTATGTAGTTAGATCTTACCTAGTTAGCTTTGGAAATGTCCCTCAGCTAGTTAGCTTTAAGCTAATTAGCTTTGAGAAAGATGCTTCACTACTTAGCTTATTGCTAGTTTCTTTTCAGGCCACCTAGCTAGTTAGTTTTTAACTAGTTAGCTTTTCAAAGGGTTCTCTACTAGTTGGGTTTTAGCTAGTTAGCGTTGACAAAGATGCTTGGCTACTTAGCTTTTTGCTAGTTTCTTTTAGAAGGCCATCTAGCTAGTTAGCTTTAAACTAATTCACTTTCAGAGAGATGCTTGGCTAGTTAGCTTTTAGAAAGAAACCTATCTAGTTAGCTTTTAGAAAGAAGCCTATCTAGTTAGCTTTTAGAAAGAAGCCTATGTAGTCAGCTTTTCCTAGTCAGATTTTGAAATGGCTCTCAGCTACTTAGCTCTATGCTAGTTAGCTTTTAGAAGGATCCTTAGCTAGTTTGCTTTTAACTAATACACTTTTAAAAGAGCATTCTGCTAGTTAGCTTTTCACTAGTTAGCTTTAAGAAAGGCTCTTTAACTTGTGTACAACTGCGTTTATCTGCAGACTCATTTATTTGATAGTTAGCCTCATTGCTAATTAATATCTGCTCTGAATGTCTGCTCAATCTCAAACATTATTTACAGTCTTTATCTTTATATCTGCTGTTCATTTGTACCATGGAGGTTGTTTATTTTATTATGAATTACATAAATTAAAATATGAATAAAAAAAAATCATCACATTAAGTCCGCTAAGCTAGTTAGCTTCTAGCCTCGGCAGCTTGTAGAAGCAGTAGTTTACTAGCCTAGCCATGCTAGACAACCCACGGCAACGAATTTAATTCTCTGCCAGGGTGGGTCTAGTTACCCTCGGTAAGCCTCGAGGCTGGATTCTCCTAAAACTGGCCGGACCAATCACCATGAAGTGTAGAGTCAGAAGGCGGGCGTAACTAAGTGATGACAGAGGCGCGACGATTCTGACAGAAACAACCGGAAACAACTAGCCTAGCCGCGCTAGACAACCCACGGCAACGAATTTAATTCTCTGTCAGGGTCGACAACAAAAACGACAACAGTCGTTGAACTCCATTAGCACCGACTCTGAATAATCTTTCTGTTAACATGTCTGTAATATACTTGAGCTTCACCCATTGACTGTATGGCTGAATCCAAATCTCTGGACTTCACCGCACTTGCGAACTTGCGGACTTTACGGGCGCATTCACGGGAAGTCTGGGAGTGCTGAGGGCTGTCCAAATCCACAATTCATCCAGTCCACAAGGGGCCTCAAGCGGACTTTCTGCAGACTTCCAGAGAGTCTGCTTGGGGTGCAGACTTCTGCAGACTTCACCAGTTTGATTACCCACAATTCATTGCAGTACGGACGTGACGTTTAAATTTTTCTATTTTTTTATTGCGTCTGGCCTATAAAAGCTGTGCAGTCTGACGCCGAAATCATGAGCTGAGAAAAATAATGGCGGAAAAAGTACGAAAGCAAGTCCTCCAATGTAAGTGCTGCTGTGATTAGTGTATACATGATAGTTTTTCAAACAGTGTCACGGAAACGACTGAAACGGACTCCAAGTCTATTAGCTCCATTCATAATGCTGTAGACTCCCGCTCTTGCAGACTTTACGTGATGACAGTAAAGACGTCACATTACGTATGACTGAAGTCCGCGAGGGCTCAGTCTGCAAGTCCAGAGGGTGGAGATCTGGATGCAGCCCATAAATAAGGCTTCACCGAACTACCGCATCCTCTGATTTCCGTCGCTCTAGGAACTACGTCAGCCTATTCGTTGCGCTGATTGGTTGTATACCTACCCAATTGCTGCAGAGTGATTTGAAAGACAACCTTTTAGCCGCCTCCCTCCCTGTCCAGAGTTCCTAGACCCTTGTGTCTTCAGACCTGGGTCTAGTGCAGCTAGGCTAGTATTTTACACTATCTTCTGTGATACAATTTAATATTTAGTTTAAATTATGTTGTCTTAAAATATTTGAGGAAAATATATTTTTAAATCTTGATAAAGTGTGAAACTAGCAGCTAAAGCTAGCTCTGCTGTCATGCAAGCGGGTTGTTTTTCAGATATTGTGATTTTTTTCTTTAATTAATTCAACATTTTAATGTATAATTATATTCCTAATGCTAAAACGTGTAATCAGATGAATTTTATCCTCAGTTCCTTTATTCTGACTAAATGTTGAGTGTTTGTGAGGCTGTAGTTCAGTAAAAAGGAGAATATTTAACTTTGAAGGAAATACTGCAGTACTTCTACCGTGTACTCTGTCAGTACTGCAGTTTGAGGAAGGAAGTACCAGAGATGTTGTGTCCTCATTTAACGGAACATTTCAGATAAAATCTCACTTTAACGTCCACTTTCTGTAGATTCTGGCGGTTCTCTGTTCATCGTCTGCGGGATGAAGTGGATTTAATTTAGGGGTAAATAAATGGGTTTAATTTGGGGTTAAACCAAACCTCCGGACAGAAGTACAGGAAGTCCAGAGGTTCGGTTTAATTTAGCCCCAAATTAAACCCATTTCATCCCAGAAACACAAAGCGGAGCCTGGCAGTCGGAGGGATGCTGCGGATGCTAAGCTAGCTAGCGGTCCTTCCTACCTGCTCCGCCAGCTTGAGAACAGCCATCTCCGGGGCGGATCATCCACCTCCGGCTGCGGCTCCCTGCGGGTCGGTGCTGCCGCTGCGCCGCTCCTTTCTACGGCCTTCCTGGGGGCCTCGGGCCGGCTGGATGTGGCGCCTCTGCGGTTCCCTATCGGGCACTCGGGTGGCGGGTGGCGGTGCAGGCCGGGCCGAGCATCAGGGCCGGCAGCCCCGCTCCACTGACGCTATCTGCGGCGCTGCGGAGCCGCGACGGCCGCTCGGAGAGGCGGGGAGGCGGAGCAGGAACGGCTGGAGCCTCCGGGGCGAGCTATCGTCATCTACGGCCACTGGTTCCGGTTCTGGTTCTGCTGCTGCTGGAGCTCCAGACGTCCCTCCGAGCCGCCGACACAAGCCTCCTGCTGCCCGGTGCAGAGGCAGCGGCTGAAGGCTGCAGGTCTGACAGGAAGTCGGTGCTGGAGCGGCTGATGCAGAAGTGAGGAGAAGCTTCCTCAGCATCAACAGCAGCTCCTCTCTGCTGCCATCTACTGGACCACAGAGGAACATCTACAGTCCATCTACTGGACCATTAGATCATCTACAGTCCACCTACTAGACCATTAGATCATCTACAGTCCATCCACTGGACCACAGAGGAACAGTGAGGAGACCAGATCATCTAACATCCATCCTGTCTTCATGTAGGTCAGACTGAGGGACAGCGTGGAAAAAAAAAATCAGGAAAACAGACATTAAAAAAAGACCAACACAGAAAACACAGCAACAGAAACACAGAATGACTCCATAAAACAGAACACAGAAACACCAAAAATAATAAAGAAAATATGATAATAATAAAACCAGATGTTCAGATTCACCAACCTCTGGATTGGATTATTCAGTCAATGGAACACAGAGAACATTATTCACAGTCCTCACATTATAATATAATTATCTGTCTGTCTGTCTGTCTGTCTGTCTGTCTGTCTGTCTATCTATCTATCTATCTATCTCCTTTACTTCATAATGAAAAACCATCAACATTTCCTCCTACCTTCAGCTACAGATGATGATTATCATCCAGAAATTAGTAAAATCTGTCTGTTGACATATATAAACTGCATACACAGTACTTATTTAATTTATTTAATAGGTCATATAATTATCAGCTACAAGTCATTTACTGTATATTCTGTATAAAATATGTACAATTTGTCAAAAGAGATGATGTATAAATGAAATATTTGTTCAGTTTGCTGTTTATTTTGTAAATGTTTAAGTTCTAAGTTGACTTCATCACTGCTCCTATTTGATCCCAGGTTCTTCCTGTCAGGCAGGTTCTAAACCTGTTTATTCTCTGCAGATGTAGCTGATCGTCACAACCAGCTCTAACCTAAACCAGTAACCAGGTCTCCATCCTCTAACCTACCTCTTGACTGGTCTTAGAACCTTCTTACTGAATTCTAGTCCTGGTTATAACTGCTAGAACCTAAAGTCCTCGTTGTATCTTAAAGACTCGTTTCTTCATTTCCTGTGACTCGTCTACCATCAGACTCTGCTGTGGTTCATGTGTTTTCATGTTCAGCTGCATTCCAGAGATGAAAAGGGAAACTGAAAGAGGTTCGGTCTGGACGAAAACAACATGAAAACATTCCAGTCCAGGAAACTTTAATCCAGACATCTCAAGTAATAGCTGGAGGAACGTCTTTCATTCTCATGGTTCCCAGAGGAACAACTCAGTGACTTTCTCGTCTCTGATTAGTTCTTCACTGTACACATTTAGCTTATTTAAAGTCATGGAGTCCAATAACTTAGCACAAAATGAAGTATAGTAAGTACAAATACCTCAAACTTATACTTCAGTAAATATATGTACGTACATTCCTGTTATTTTATCGAAATAATCATGATTAATGTAGCTTACTATTATCACTAATATACTATTATAGTATATTATTATAAATATGTTAGCATAATAGCATATTATTATAAATGTTAGCATGCTACTATGAGCATATTATAAATATGTTAGCATGCTAATATGAGCATATTATTTTAAATATGTTAGCATGCTAATATGAGCATATTATTGTAAATATGTTAGCATGCTAATATGAGCACATTATTGTAAATATGTTAGCATGCTACTATGAGCATATTGTTGTAAACATGTTAGCATGCTACTCTGAGCATATTATTATGTTAGCATGCTACTATGAGCATATTATTGTAAACATGTTAGCATGCTACTCTTAGCATATTATTGTGAACATGTTAGCATGCTATAGTGAGCAAATTATTACTTTGAGCCTGCTAGCATGTTACTGCTAGCATGTTGCCACTTTGTTGCTATGAGCATATCAGTATGTTTTATCTGCATGTTAGCTCTTCATTGTTAGGATGTTAGCACTTGGTTACTGTGACCACATCAGCTCTTCGTTATTAGTATGCTAACATTTTATTGTTTGAGTTGCTCTGATTATGCTAGCATGTCATTTTCAACATTTGCATGCTAAAACTGTATCATTACTGTGAGCATGTGCACTTTATTGCTAGCATGTTAGCACGTTATTTTCATGACTTCCTGTGTATGGATCAGTGTAAGTGTCTTACATGCAGTTCTATGAGGAAATAAAACTCACTGAGAGCAGAAATGGATTTTTATACACAAACGTTTTATTTGGTTAAATAAAGCATGGATCTAAGAAGAACATAGGAGCTGTGAAACATGGACAAGGTGTTGGGCGGTACCTATCAATAATCAATACACACGAACAAAATTATCCAGATATTTAAAACGTGGTGACGTGACTGTTCCGCCTCCTCAAATCAATGCTCGTCTGACTCAATCCAGAAATAAAAAAATACGTACAGACTCTACAAGGTTCAGGCGCTAAATAAAAAGAGACGATGGAGCAGCGGATCGACAGATGAGTGCTGACAGGTATTTACAGGACGTACTCCAGCTCGTAGCGGACGTACACGTTCTTGTCGTCGTTGTAGACCTGCGGGTAGTGAGCGATCAGAGCGTCCTGAGAGCCGATGTAGATGGAGTTGTAGATCTTCCAGTAGACATCCCTCACCTTCCTGGCTGGATGGAACAGACCCTGCAGGATTCAACACACACTTTATTGTTCACGTTTAGGATGAATAGAGTCTGACAGGTTTTAATCAAAGATCTGCACAAATAAATCAGGACTCAGTTCACCTCAAACGTTCTATAAACGTCTTTACAACTTTATCTCCTTACCTTTGTGTCATGTTGTTATGAAAACAATTGTATTTGATGGTTGATGTTCTTATTCATTTAGAACTGTGTGGATTTATATGTGCTCAGTAATTTTCCATGAAGCTCTGAGGAACCAGGTCTAACCAGCAGCAGACCAGAGGTAACACCTATGCTGATGTACCTGTATGAAGCTACACTGTTTCTGGTCTTCATCAGTCTCTTGTTCAGACCGTGTTCGTGCTGAGGAAAACGTTGACTTTAGAGACTATGAGTGTTGATCTGGAGAAGTCAGGACTCCACTGAAGAACTTTCCTGACATGTCTGTATCTGTCCATCCGTCTGTAATAAACTCTTATTTCTGTCTAGCTGTGGTGAAGTGTTGATGAAGCGTCCTAATGAGCGGCAGAACCCTGACCTGGAGGCAGTACTGCAGCATGCGACAGGGTCCGATGGCGACCCTCAGCCCCTCCAGAGCTCCCATCACGGCCTGGATGACGTGAGGCGACGTCTCGAACACGTTGGGCCACACGTAGTTCAGCAGGTGGTTCAGAGAGTCCTCACAGCCGAAGCCGTAGACGCCCAGAGACATGTGCTGGACCACAGCACTGGCCGTCTGCCGGTGGACCAGGTCTCTGCAGGGACACCAGGACAGAGGGACGGGTCAGAACCAGGGTCACCAGGATAGAGGGACGGGTCAGAACCAGGGTCAGAAAGACAGAGGAACGAGTCAGAACCAGGGTCACCAGGACAGAGGGACGGGTCAGAACCAGGGTCAGAAAGACAGAGAGACGGGTCAGAACCTACATGTTCAGACTTCTACCTTCCAGTACTTTCAGTGATCCATTCGCTGTTCTACCTGATCATCTACCTGCTGCTGAAGCCTCCTTTGGTCCTGAACGGTTCTCCTGCTCTACGTTGATCCAACAGCTTCACGTTTTGTTTTTAAATAGACTTGGTAAAAGATGTCGTTCCTTAGAAATTAAACTACAGCAGAAACACTTCTTACTACCATTTACATCAGGTTAGGTTTAGAGCTGCTGACATGTGACATTCTGCTTCTTTTCTTGGTGATAGTTGGATATATTTTAACATTTTGAGCTTCTGGATGGCTGAAGGTGTCACTTTAGATCATTGATTTCTGACTGTTTAAGCACTAACACCCTTTAGGTTCAGGTCAACGCATAACAGAACAACAGTAATGAACCCATTAGTAATGGTGTCATCATTGGTATTACTGCAGTCAAAACACATTTAACTATTTACTGTCTGGACTCTGAACTGATAGAGCCTCAGGAACATTCAGTGTTTCCTGTTAGATCATCTGGACCAATCAGAAACCCATCCTGCTGGGTAAACCGACCAATCAGAACCCCGTCCTGCTGGGTAAACCGACCAATCAGAACCCGTCCTGCTGGGTAAACCGACCAACCAGAACCCACCTGTCCATGAGCGCGTCCTCCAGCAGCGGTGTCACAGCGTAGATGTAGTCTTTGCCCATCTCTCCGATGTACTCGAACAGGAAGGACAGCGACTTGAGGACGCCGTTCTGGACGTTGAGTTCAGGGACTCGGTACTCATTCATGAGGGCCGGCAGCACCGTGAACGGGGAACAGGTCTCGGCCACAATAGCAATAGCCACAGTGGTGCAGACCCGGTTCTGACGCTCCTGAACCTTCAGGTTGTTCAGCAGAGTGGCCAAGACGTCGTGAGGCCTGTGAGGAGACAAACACGGATCAGTCAAGATCTACTCTGACAGATCGATGGATTGGTTGATCTGCTCTCACTGGACCAGATTCTGTTCATCTCTGGTGGTACATATTCAAATCTAAGCTCTACATCCTTCAAGGATTCATCCATGAGTTCTGAGCCCATGGATGTGGACAGAAACGTCCAATAGAAGTGTTCAGTCAGACTCACCCGATAGCTTTAGCGATGTATCCGAATGTGTTGACGGTGGCTCTACGGATCGCCTTCTTGTGAGCCTTCAGCAGCTCCAGCAGCTCAAAACAAATCCTCATCCACTCCCTGGCAGACACGTACTCAGCTCCCCTGGAAGGAAGGAAGGTTAGAAAGCATCCAGAGATGTACAATGTAACACTGGTGTCAAACACCGCCTGTTGTAGAAGTGTATGCTCTTGCCTCTGTACTGATCTTTGTTACGTTCCGTGCTTCCGTGGGAAGTTTGGCTTTGGTCATGTGACCATAAAGCCGGTAGTTACTATGTGCCGGGGGCAGTCAGTCGCCTGTGTATGCGAGGGGAGGACTGTTTGTTTGCTGCTCGAGGTGGGTTTTTATTCGATTTTGTCCAAAATGCTGCACTAATGACATGCTAAGTTAAATGCTTACTTGCTAACTTTATAGAGCCAACTACCAGTGCCGGACTGTGTCAACAGAGCGTTGCGATTGATAGAAAACCGGAGGTGGTGAGTCTAAACTTGGCACTTAGCATGTAGCAGTCGCCGCTCCAGTGGTTTACCTCGGGTTGTTTGCAATTATCCAATGACATGTTTCTCAAAACCTTTTAAAGCAAATGTTGGTGGACTAACCAGTGATTGAGCACATTTACTGGGCTGATTATTCACTGTAGTTTTATGTATTTTGTGCCGTTTTTAGCCAAGCATTATGTGACTTTGTTGTTTAAAGTACGTTCAAAGCTAACAGTACTTCAATCAATGAACCTGCTACCTTTTGTTATTTGAGTGTGGTTTAAATATTACATGTGTTGATGCATATGCACCTTTATTTATTAGGTCATTGGTAAACGCACTGACCTTATTAGTAAATGAATTTAATGCTGCTATTGCTAATTTTGCACAACTCTAGCACTTTAATATAGCACATTATTGCACATATTACTTTTTGGTAATTGAATTTGACATGTCTATTTGGTTCATACATTATTTGTGATGAATTGACTACTTTCTGAATATTTATAGTACAATTAGTGTTTATTTAGAATGAACTTTGATTTGTGTACACACCGATTTACTTAGTTGGTCCTGTTTTGCACAGGCCAGGTTTTTGTTTGATGGCGAGCTAAGGAAAGGCTTCTAGCCCAAAGAAGAATCATCTCAACTCAACTGGAGATTCCTGCCAGGAACCCCAACCTGCTCTGTCCGGGCTGGTAGGAGGCTCTCGTAGCCACCCCTTTGCACACTCATGCACTCGCACTTTAGTCTGCGACCCAACCTCATCCACGCATCCCCCTACTCACTCTCACGCTTCCCTCTGGATATTAAAAATCATTGCGGGTCGTATGAACTGTCACTCCAACTGTGCAAATGAACTGAACGAAACTGAATCCCCTTCATACATGAACTCTCCAGAACCCAAAAGGAACTTTTCGGTTCCTTTCCCTTACGAACTGTTTGAACTAAACCAGTGAACACTTGCGTATGAACTGTGCATTCCGCATTATTTTCTTTAATGTATTGGAATATTGAAACTTGCTAATTGTACATATGGTGACTAAGAACTTTTCTATTTTCCTATATTTACACTGAATGACCATTCATATTTCCTCTTTCACTGTCTAATTGTTATTGTTGTTTGTTTATCATTTGTTGTCCACTAACTAAAATATTCACAATATATGGTGTTAAAACCAAACATAAATTCACCGTCTGTGCCTCCTCTCTTTCCTAGACCCATATCCTAATCTTTTGATATCTAGCCCAATCTATCACTTAATTTAATGATATGCAGCATGTACAGGCTACAACAACACAACAACATCAACACCACCATCCAGCGTGGCTCCACTGACCTGTCGGCGATCCTTCCCACCAGGTCGATGCAGTTCTCCTGGACCTTCTCGTGTCGGTTCTTCAGGATGGGGGTCAGACGAGGAAGCAGGTCTTTGATTGGTGGAGTCATCTTGTGCATTCCTGCAACGAAACCATGTTTTATAGTGGAACCTGGACCTGAACAGAACCTGGAACTTGAACAGAACATAACCTGGACAGAACCTGGACCTGAACAGAACCTAGACCTGGACACAGCAGCAGCTTCCTAACTAAACCAGAAGCTCTAGCTGGACGTACCGATGACGTTGACGATGGCCTTCAGAGCTCCCAGGATGCTGCCCAGGACCTCGGGGTACTCCTCTCCCAGGTACTCGTACAGAACCACCCCCAGGTGACCCATCAGCTTCTCCTGCAGGACAGAACCAGAACCAGGTGGTTATCGTACAATTATTATTTAATATGAAACAGTTTATGGATATTGAAAAAGCTGCAGATTTTAGACTTGAAACTGAAGCAGCTGATGAATGAGAGAACGGATCTACCTCCTGGCAGGTCTTCATCACCACGGCGGTTCTAGAGATCAGGTCAGCCGCCTGCTGACGGACTTTAGCCGACTTGTTGTTGAGACGCCACAGAACGGTACCGCAGATCTGAGGCAGGTAGGGCTTGACTCGCTTCCCGAGGGCATTCACCACGGTACCGAACCCGTTCAGCATCACCGAGTCCTGCAGAGGGAAGCACAACGTTAGCTAGATGTTCCGGAAACGCTGAGATGGGACCTGAAGCTGCTGTCCTCTCACCTCGGTGGTCTGCTCCTGGAAGGCGTACAGGATGCCGTCGATCAGCTGCTCCTCCAGCTTGTGGTCGATGTCGGCGGCGCCCAGGTTGCCCATGATCTTCTCGATGGTCTCCATCACCATCTTCCTGTACTGCTCTGCCTCGTCCTTCAGGTCGTCCACGATGCGAGAGATGATCTCTGCTGCTCCCACTTTGTTGGCCAGCTCCACCGTGGTGTCCACCAGCTGTACGGGGAGAACGGCTTTAGACGTTGGCAGAACTTTACAGGTTAAGAAGCCTCAACCGGCTGATAATCAGGGTCGCTCTTTTTCTTTCTTTCATTTGGACTTTTGAAGGCCTCAGAATACTATAAAATATGTGAAACTTTGCGCACACATCAGGACTGGTGACAAATTGGATATTTTAGGGGAAAGGCACACGTGTACCAAAATGACTCAACAGCGCCACCTGGAAAACTTCAACCAGGAGCTACAGCCAGTACGTGTCACCTCCAGCTATGAATTATGAATTATAAACCCTCCTGTCCAGGAACTGAGAT
Organism: Acanthochromis polyacanthus; assembly: GCF_021347895.1. Taxonomy (NCBI): domain Eukaryota; kingdom Metazoa; phylum Chordata; class Actinopteri; family Pomacentridae; genus Acanthochromis; species Acanthochromis polyacanthus. The sequence goes on along the minus strand of NC_067126.1, from coordinate 2,040,814 downwards.
GGAGATCAGACAGCAGCTACTAGACTGTGCAACAGTGTGGGCTCACTTAGAAATGTCCTTATTGTCGAAATAAAATCATTTCATTTCAATGAAGATAACATTAAATGAATGATAAATCCAGTGCAGACATAGTTAATGTGGTAAATGACTATTGTAGCTGTAAACAGCTGATTTTTAATGGAATATCTCCATAGGGGTACAGAGGAACATTTCCAGCAACCATCACTCCTGTGTTCTAATGCTACATTGTGTTAGCTAATGGTGTTGAAAGGCTCATTGATGGTTAGAAAACCCTTGTTCAGTTATGTTAGCACATGGATAAAAGTGGGAGTTTTCATGGAAAACATGGAATTATATGGATGACCCCAGACTTCTGAACAGTCGTGTAAACATGTGAAAACATCTGTTCTCTGGTGAGATGAACGTTTCTGCATTTGCTTTCTGACCAGTTAAAACATTGTGTCGTTTTCCTGGTTTGTATTCATCTGAACACATCTTTCTGACCTGTCTGTAGTTGCGTCTGTCCAGAGCCATCCTGTGCTGCCAGAAGTGTTTGAAGAACGGCGGCAGGATCTCAGTCTTGATGTAGTTTGCTTCCACGCCATCGGTGCCACAGCACTGCTTCACCACCTGCACAAAGAACAGAGGAATACTCAGACAAACCAGAACAGAGAGGACTCCAGCTGGCTTTCATTCAGAGAACTTCCATCATCCTCAGGTGGTGTTCTCACCTTCAGTACGATCTTCTTCATCTCCTCATCAGGAGACTGGAACTCTCTGATGAGGATCAGCATCACCTCCCTGGTGTAGTAGTTGGCGTACTCAGCGTCCATCAGAGGGATCAGATAACCGATAGCTTTGAGGAAGGCAGCCAGACCCTGGAGGCAAGAACACACAACAACTCATGTTTTACTTCTGGATCTCTGTAAAGGATGTTTGTGTCTGAAGCTCCAGCAGAGTGTCAGTCCTTACAGACCTCCACTAGATGGTAAATATCAGAGCAGCTCAGTGCTGACTCACCTTTCCTCTGTGCTGCCTGATGCCCTTCCACAGCGGCTTCAGGACAGAGTCGAAGGACTCGATGCCGTACGGCGTGGCAGCTTCAGCCAGGGCAGCGATAGCCAGAGCACTGATGGTCCTGACCTTCTGCTGCTCGTCCACCAGACCTGCAACACCAACAGAGCTTCAGAACTTCTACAACTACGTGGAAACAGTAGTTCCAGTAGAGCAGCAGCCTGGGACATTAAGCTCCATGTAGAGGTGAGTATTCTGTAAATTCTACTTTACAGAATGGAGGCTGACACATATTAAACCGTGCAATCAGAACACTGATCTAGGTACAGCCGGTTATCATTTACTCCCAACAGGACCGACTACACCTGGAACGTTTTACAGTAACTTAATGAAAAGGATGAATAATGTATGTGCAGCTTTATAATGACAGACAGTTAATGTTCCCTGCTGTTATTTCATTCATCTAAACATCACATTTTGCTGATCTGATCCATTTAGTTTTCTCTGAATGCGTCTCAGCTGTGGATCAACATCAGTCTAATAAATTTGTAAACTTTTGTTTATAATCTCCAATGCAGCTTCCTTAATTCTGAACCGGAAAAAATCCAAAGAAAACAAACAACCTCCCAAGAGCAATATAAAACACCCCAAATAACAGAGATGCTGATGACACTAACAGTAACAACATAGTCTATGATAATTCTAACATCCCAGCTCCTCTGTAATTTAAGCAGATCCAGGAGGACTCTAATCAGTGCTGCTGACTCCAGGTGAATAGGAGCAGTCTAGGACCCACCGTGTTCGATGATCTCCACCAGGCTGCGGAGGTGAGGCAGGATAGCGCAGCCCATCAGGATGGCGATCTGCTGCACGATCTTGATGCCGGTGTGTCTGGCCTGCCACGACTTCTTGCTCTTGCACACGGCTTTGAGGAAGGGCAGCAGGGACGGGATGCCGAGGGCCGAGGCCACCACGGCGAAGGCTCGGGCCGTCGTGTTTCTGACGTACTCGTCCATGTTGTCGATATCTGGACGCATGGTGGAGATCATGGTGGCCAAACCAGCCGCCTGGGGAGGAGGAGGAAAGGTTTTCAATCAGAAACACTTTACAGACGAGGAATCTGATCTGGTTTAGTTTGTTCAACACCTCGGGTCATTTAGTCTAAATGCTGCTGAGCTCCAATCAGAACATTACAATTTTAGTGCCAATAGTAGCTCTGAATGTCTCAGCTTTAGCATTTTAATGATGCTAAATGAGAACAATAATCATCATTTTAGTACAAAAAGTAGCTCTGAATGTCTCTTTGTTAGCATTATAGGGCTAAAAGCAGCTATAACTGTCTCAACGTTAGTATTTCAGTGCTAAAGGTAGCTCTAAATGTCTCAGTCCTAGCATTGTAGGGCTAAAAGTAACTCTGAATATCACTTATTTAGCATTTTAGTGCCAATAGTAGCTCTGAATGTCTCAGTTTTAGCATTTTAATGATGATAAATGAGAACAATAATCATCATCTAAGCACTAAAAGTAGCTCTAAATGTCTCAGTTCTAGCATTTTAGGGCTAAAAGCAGCTTTAAATGTCTCTTCTTTAGCATTTTAGGGATAAAAGTAGCACAAAATCTTTCAATTTTAGCATTTTATTACTAAAAGCAGCTCTAAATGTGTCTTCTTTAGCATTTTAGTGCTAAATGTAGCTCTAAATGTCTATTCTTCAGCATTTTAGTGCTAAAAGTAGCTCTGAATCTTTCAACCTTTGCATGTTAATGGATAAAGTAGCTCCATATGCCTCATATTTTTAGCGTTCTACAGACACAAAGGTCCATCATGTTTAAACGTTTTGGTCATTTAGCTCTGATGCTCTGCTGAGAACACAGCTGACTGTAGAATCAGTGCATGTTCAGTGATTGTGGCTGTAACCAGCGGGTGCAGGGTGAGAACAGACCGGGTAACAGCACCAGGGCTGCTAGCTCTCGTGCTGGTGTCAATCTAGCGAACGACTAGCCCTGATCTGACCACGGACCGGTCGAACAGGCGAGAATAGTTCGCATAGAGGAAGAGGAAGGAGCAGCAGGTTACCTTAGCCAGGTTGGAGATGATCTCTCTGCCTTCTACTCTGGCGTAATAATCCTCATCGATCAGCAGCGGCTCGATCACCACCAGGATCTGGAACAGAGCGGATATACAGTTAGTTTAGATCATAAACCAACCCTGACACGCAGTCACGTCACTCTGAGCTCACCTTGTGAACGTACGGCCGGACCAGGTCGTCCAGCTTGTAGAGGATGCGGTCGATGACTTTGACTAGCAGGTGGCGCTCCTGGTCCTCCAGCGTGGGTGACATGAGCAGCGGTAGGATCTGGTTGAACAGCGGACCTGCCCCGAATTCACGAGCCTTATCGGTGATCTGACGCAGAGCGGCCTGGAAACACAAGGTCAGCCGGTCAGAGACTGATGGAGCTTCAACCTCAGCGACGTCAAAACATCAGCAGGCTGAGGGCAGCTCCAAACAAAAACCAGCTGTCTGTCTTAACGTTAGCATTGTAGGGATAAAACCGGCTCTGTCTGTCTTAACGTTAGCATTGTAGGGATAAAACCAGCTCTGTCTGTCTTAACGTTAGCATTTTAGGGATAAAACCGGCTCTGTCTGTCTTAACGTTAGCATTGTAGGGACAAAACCAGCTCTGTCTGTCTTAACGTTAGCATTGTAGGGACAAAACCAGCTCTGTCTGTCTTAACGTTAGCATTGTAGGGATAAAACCGGCTCTGTCTGTCTTAACGTTAGCATTGTAGGGATAAAACCAGCTCTGTCTGTCTTAACGTTAGCATTTTAGGGATAAAACCGGCTGTGTCTGTCTTAACGTTAGCATTGTAGGGATAAAACCGGCTCTGTCTGTCTTAACGTTAGCATTGTAGGGATAAAACCGGCTCTGTCTGTCTTAACGTTAGCATTGTCGGGATAAAACCGGCTCTGTCTGTCTTAACGTTAGCATTGTAGGGATAAAACCGGCTCTGTCTGTCTTAACGTTAGCATTTTAGGGATAAAACCGGCTCTGTCTGTCTTAACGTTAGCATTTTAGGGATAAAACCGGCTCTGTCTGTCTTAACGTTAGCATTGTAGGGATAAAACCGGCTCTGTCTGTCTTAACGTTAGCATTTTAGGGATAAAACCGGCTCTGTCTGTCTTAACGTTAGCATTTTAGGGATAAAACCGGCTCTGTCTGTCTTAACGTTAGCATTGTAGGGATAAAACCGGCTCTGTCTGTCTTAACGTTAGCATTGTAGGGATAAAACCGGCTCTGTCTGTCTTAACGTTAGCATTGTAGGGATAAAACCGGCTCTGTCTGTCTTAACGTTAGCATTGTAGGGATAAAACCGGCTCTGTCTGTCTTAACGTTAGCATTGTAGGGATAAAACCGGCTCTGTCTGTCTTAACGTTAGCATTGTAGGGAAAAAAACAGTTCTGTCTGTCTTAACGTTAGCATTGTAGGGATAAAACCGGCTCCGTCTGTCTTAACGTTAGCATTGTAGGGAAAAAAACAGTTCTGTCTGTCTTAACGTTAGCATTGTAGGGATAAAACCAGCTCTGTCTGTCTTAACGTTAGCATTTTAGGGATAAAACCGGCTCTGTCTGTCTTAACGTTAGCATTGTAGGGATAAAACCGGCTCTGTCTGTCTTAACGTTAGCATTGTCGGGATAAAACCAGCTCTGTCTGTCTTAACGTTAGCATTGTAGGGATAAAACCAGCTCTGTCTGTCTTAACGTTAGCATTGTAGGGATAAAACCGGCTCCGTCTGTCTTAACGTTAGCATTGTAGGGATAAAACCAGCTCTGTCTGTCTTAACGTTAGCATTCTAGGGATAAAACCAGCTCTGTCTGTCTTAACGTTAGCATTTTAGGGATAAAACCAGCTCTGTCTGTCTTAACGATAGCATTTTAGTGTCAAAAGTAGTTCAAAATATCTCAGCATTAACATTTCAGTACTATAAAAGCAGTCTAAATGTCTCTTCATTAGCATTTTACAGCTAAAAATACCTCCAAATGTCTCAACTTTTGCATTTTAGGGCTAAAAGTAGCTCTAAATGTCTCTTCTTTATCATTTTACAGCTAAAAATAGCTCTAAATGTCTCAACTTTAGCATTTTAGGGCTAGAAGTAGCTCTGAATATCTCAGCATTATCATTTTAGTGCTACAGGTAGCTCTACATGTCTCCTTTTTAGCATTTTAGCACTAAAAGCAGCTATAACTGTCTCAATTTTAGCATTTTAGTGCTGTAAGTAGCTCCAAATGTCTCTTCTTTAGCATTATAGGGCTAAAAATAGCTCTAAATGTCTCTGCTTTAGCATTATAGGGCTAAAAGTAGCTCTAAATGTGTCTGCTTTAGCATTATAGGGCTAAAAGTAGCTCTAAATGTCTCTGCTTTAGCATTATAGGGCTAAAAGTAGCTCTAAATGTGTCTGCTTTAGCATTATAGGGCTAAAAGTAGCTCTAAATGTCTCTGCTTTAGCATTATAGGGCTAAAGGTAGCCCTAAATGTCTCTGCTTTAGCATTATAGGGCTAAAAGTAGCTCTAAATGTGTCTGCTTTAGCATTATAGGGCTAAAGGTAGCCCTAAATGTCTCTGCTTTAGCATTATAGGGCTAAAAGTAGCCCTAAATGTCTCTGCTTTAGCATTATAGGGCTAAAGGTAGCCCTAAATGTCTCTGCTTTAGCATTATAGGGCTAAAAGTAGCCCTAAATGTCTCTGCTTTAGCATTATAGGGCTAAAAGTAGCTCTAAATGTGTCTGCTTTAGCATTATAGGGCTAAAGGTAGCCCTAAATGTCTCTGCTTTAGCATTATAGGGCTAAAGGTAGCCCTAAATGTCTCTGCTTTAGCATTATAGGGCTAAAAGTAGCTCTAAATGTCTCTGCTTTAGCATTATAGGGCTAAAAGTAGCTCTAAATGTGTCTGCTTTAGCATTATAGGGCTAAAGGTAGCCCTAAATGTCTCTGCTTTAGCATTATAGGGCTAAAAGTAGCCCTAAATGTCTCTGCTTTAGCATTATAGGGCTAAAAGTAGCTCTAAATGTCTCTGCTTTAGCATTATAGGGCTAAAAGTAGCTCTAAATGTGTCTGCATTAGCATTATAGGGCTAAAGGTAGCTCTTATCCATCTCAATTTTAGCATTTTAGTGTTGAGGGTGGCTGTAACTGTCTGAACCTAGCTCTGTCTTAATGTTAGCATTTTAGCACTGAAAGTTGTTCTAAATTTTCCTTCTTTAGCATTTTAGCGGTAAATAGCTAGAAGTCCTTCATTTCTGACCTATTAGAGCTTGAAAAAGGTTTAATTCCTGAAAAGTATCACTGTAGTGCTGAAAGTAGCATAAATGCACTGCTAAAGAGTGAAATAAGGAGTTCTAAAGTCAGATTTACTGAAGCTGAGACCAAATGATTTCATCTACGTCTGTTTTAAATCAACATCTCAGCTGATGGAGTTAAGTCAACGGTTAGAAGCTAAAACTGATTAGTATGCGACTACAGGAGGGTTGTGTTTCTGCAAACGAGAATGTTCATCTTAAAGGTGGCCTAATCTCTGTGCTGAGACTTCTACTGAAGACGAGCTTAGTGAGGAGGCATTAGCAGCTGTTGGTGGTCAGATGTGAGGGTTGGTGTCTGCTGCTCCCAGCAGATCAGGGTGGTCCACACTAGACCTCTGCTGGCAGCAGCAGCTCCTCACTGAGGAGATCCTGTAGCAAGCAAATATTCACGCTGCAGCCACAGACAGGCTCAGCGCTGGGTGAAGATCTTGCAGGAATTCTTATTAACCAGAGGAAATGGACACAACGTTCTTAAGGAGAACATGAAGGAACCACGGTGACCAACCTTCCTCATAGGTGGAGTTCCGTTCTTGATCTTCAGCAGCAGCTTCATGATCTTGCGTTCCTTCTGCTCCTCTGGGCTCAGCGTGGACTCATCCACCTCCACCTGAACAAACACAGAGTGGCCTTCAGACAGGACAAACACACTGCTGTTGGTTTTACTGCTTTACGGCTCATTTACGCACCAGCAGCTTGTCAAAGTACTGGATGTCGTCAGGCTTCAGGAAGGGCAGGTTTCCTGACGGCTGGTCGTTCATCTGCTTGGTGGTTCGGTCCTCGGCCTGCATGTGGAAACCCGTCATGCCTCCGATGGGCGTGGGCGTTGCCGACAGCTTCCGGGCCGGAGTACGGATCGGTACGTAACCGGCTGGAGGAGGCAGGACCTGAGGAGAGCCGAGAGTTAGTGAAACATCTGTCTAGAAGTGTTAGAGAAGAACTACTGGGAGGTGAAAGGAACCTTGTAGCCCTCGGGGAACATGGCATCCAGCTCCTCGTCTGTCAGAGGACGGTTCCTCTCATCGATCTCTCGCTCCCACCTCCAGGCCTGAAGCTGCTCTGGAGTCATGCTCATCAGGTGACCTGCACAAAGACCAGATCCATGAGACTACAACAACAACACAACCACCACCACCACAACAACACAACCACCACCACAACAACAACCAGACCAGATCCATGAAGGTGCGTGTCCACTAGATGCAATTTTCCTGCACCGCATCTGAACATTGCATGGCCGGTGGCCGGTCACTAACGGACCACAGCATGGTCACTGACCGAGCTTTCAGCTGACAGTCCAGCAGATGAGTCTGACAAACACAGCAGTTTGGCCACAAACTTTCCCTTTTATTTCTAAAACACTGATGTTACCATGCGTGCTCAGATCCAGCTGTTAGAAGCTTCTCCTCCACGGTGAACTGTGTTCAGCACCTTCTTTAAGCTGCTTTCCTGCCCCTGATTGGACAAACGCATCTACTCAGGGGCTGGTCTGCTCCTGGATTTCAAACCGGACCAACATGGTGGCTCTGCTGCAAACTTTGTCTAATATTACAAAACACTTCAGGTAAAAGTATTTCTGAAAGCATTTGAGGTCAGAAATAATCTGCAGCAGCTGAACCTGTCCTGGTTTTATATCACTGATGGTTAGTTTAGATGTTTGAGGACAGTTTCATGATGTGTGGAATCTCTGCATGCTGGAGTCCAGTCTGCTTTATGTAAATGAGCTGCAGGTAAACACACCTGATCACAGCTGGAAACACACCACATGAGGCATTCTGGTCTGGTTGTGGTGCGTTTCATCTGTGATCCGGTGTGTTTAGCCGGAGAGGGCTGCAGCTCATTTACATAAAGTAGACTGGATTCTACTTTATGCAAATGAGCTGCAGGGTGCAGAGATTCCCCACATCGTCAAACTGTTGTCAAACATTTAAACATGGTGTCAGTGAAATAAAACCAGGACAGATTTCGCTGCTGCAGATTATTTTTCACCTCAGATGCTTTCAGAAATACTTTCCACTGTAGTGTTTTTGTAATAAAAGGGAAAGTTTGTGGCCGTGCCGCTGTGTTTATCCGACATGCCTGCCAGACCCTCAAACTGAAAGCTCGGACATGTGACCACATAGCAGCCCGCTGTTGCTTGAGAACTGTCATGTGACCATGTGGTGGTCTGCTCGCCATCTGTGCGATGTTCAGGTGCAGTGCTGTGCGGGAAAATCGCATCTAGTGGACACGCAGCTCTAGACCAGGACCTGATCTAAACACCAACACCAACGAGCGGCAGCAGTAGTCCGGTTTGTGTACCTGGGGTAGGGGTGGCCATGTTCATAGCGGGGGTCCCTATGGGGGTCTTCCCGGGGGTCAGGAGTGGCGTTGAGGACCCCATCTGGCTGGCAGGTGTCTCATCCCACCTGGACTTCCTCTTACTGGCTCCTGGAGTGGGAGTCTCTCCCACCGACTCGTCTCCCCGGTCTGTGCGGGGGGTCTCTGCCCAGCCGCTGCCGTGTCCGGGGGTCTCCCTCTCTGTTTTGGGGGTCTCGTCCCAGCGGTTCTTGCGGACGCTGCCCGTGGCCCCGCCGTGGCCCGGCGTGGCGTGTCCAGGTGTGTCCCTGCCAGGTGTGGCAGCACCTGCGGGCGTGTGGCTGGGGGTGGGGTCCCACATGCGGCTGCTGGGCGTGGCCCCGGGGGTCTCGCTGCCTTTAGGGCGGCCGGGGGTCTCATCCCATCGGCTGTTTGAAGGTGTGTGAGCAGGTGTGTGTCCTGGAGTCTGCAGGACAGGAGAGAAACCTGATGAAGGTGTTCACCTGGACCCCCACCAGGTGAGGAGCTAACAGGTGTTTACAGCAGGAAAACACTTTATTGGAGTAGAAACAGGACCACTGTAGGAAATGTTTGGTACGATGTGATAAAAGCAAAGATGATCTAATGCTGTCAGACTGAAGACCAGAGTTAAAACATCTGTATAAACACACAACGATGAAGGTTCTGGTAAGCACTGGTGTGTCTGTGGATGACACACACAGCTGGATAATCACAAAGTAAAACCTGTACTGCTGGTGTGAAGACAGAGGCTTCTAAGATGATGATCAATGGAGAACTTCAAACATCAAGTTGTAAACTTAGAGCAATATAACTTTTAACAGAAGTGTATCAGAAACATAAGAACTCATAAAAGGTATAATATGCATGAAATCTGTGTCAGAATAACAGAACAAAGTCTGAGCATGTTGATGTCATGATGTGACCAGTAGAAGTCTAACAGTGTCCAAACTGTCCCTCCTATCACACGTTCTCTATAACGATCAATGACAGCATAAAGACAAAGCTCAGCACCTCTGCTTTTTCTTAATCAAGATCTACTCGTGGGTTTTTGTGGACAGTAAATCCTGCTGCTGGCTCTGAAAGCTGACCTCTCCTGGTGATGTCTGAAGCTCTTTAACCCTGGTGTCGTCCTGCAGGTCAAACTGATCCGTTTTAAAGTTTGAAAATGTGAAAAAAAAAAAGCTTTCACAGTGAAATTTCTGATGTCCACATTTTCAACATTTTTGGGAAATCTTTGAACATTTTTTGGTGGAAAAAAAGAAATGTTAAAAATGCTTAAGAACATTCACATAAAAATCAACTAAATCCATTGAATTTTGCTGGATTTTAGTTGATTTTTTTGTGAATGTTCTTAAAGAAAACAGAGGTTTTACTGACATATATGGAATCACTTTAGATATTTTTAGGATGTTTTTTGAAGATTTTTACTCATTTTTGAAAATATTTACAAGAATTTTCTTGCCAAATTTGGAGGATATTTTAATTTTTTTTACATGTAAGTTTTAAGGAATTATTGGAATTTTCTTCCTGAAGGTTTTGGACATCGTTATAAATTCTGGTAATTTTTGGATTTTTTTCCAACAAGAAAACAATATTTTTTGGTGCTGGTAAATGAGGACAGCAGGAAGTTTAAAGCAGCCTTTTAGACATCTGAACACGTTAGATCACAGACTCTGGCCTGGGTTCCACCTATCGTACCTCAGCAGAGGCGTCAGCTTGGTCCCAGCTGGACATCTTTTTGGGCGTGGCATTGGAGGGGGTTTGGTCAGCTGTCTGGTCCCAGCGGCGTTTACGCTTAGCGACAGCAGCTTGTGAAGCAGCGGAACCGTTGACAGCTTTCAGGTCCCCTGACTTGGCCTTCTCTACCAGCTGCTGACGGATCTCTCTCTGGATTCACAAACACACAAACACCACATCAACACAAACCACAGGAACACACACAGAATCTATGAAGGAACATCCATGGTTCCATTGGAGTCCAGACAAAAGAAGCTCTTTACAGTGTTAGTATTTTAGTGCTAAAAGTAGCTCTAAATGTCTCTGCTTAAGCACTTTAGTGCTAAAAGTAGCTCTAATTGTCTCTGCTTTAGCATTATAGGGCTAAATGTAGCTCTAAATGTCTCTGCTTTAGCATTTTAGTGCTAAAAGTAGCTCTAAATGTCTCTGCTTTAGCATTTTAGTGCTAAAAGTAGCTCTAAATGTCTCTTCTTTAGCATTATAGGGCTAAAAGTAGCTCTAAAGGTCTCTTCTTTAGCATTTTAGTGCTAAAAGTAGCTCTAAATGTCTCTGCTTTAGCATTATAGGGCTAAAAGTAGCTCTAAATGTCTCTTCTTTAGCATTATAGGGCTAAAAGTAGCTCTAAAGGTCTCTTCTTTAGCATTTTAGTGCTAAAAGTAGCTCTAAATGTCTCTGCTTTAGCATTTTAGTGCTAAAAGTAGCTCTAAATGTCTCTGCTTTAGCATTTTAGTGCTAAAAGTAGCTCTAAATGTCTCTGCTTTAGCATTATAGGGCTAAAAGTAGCTCTAAAGGTCTCTTCTTTAGCATTATAGGGCTAAAAGTAGCTCTAAAGGTCTCTTCTTTAGCATTTTAGTGCTAAAAGTAGCTCTAAATGTCTCTGCTTTAGCATTTTAGTGCTAAAAGTAGCTCTAAATGTCTCTGCTTTAGCATTATAGGGCTAAAAGTAGCTCTAAATGTCTCTTCTTTAGCATTTTAGTGCTATTAGTAGCTGTAATTTCTCTTCAGCATTTTAGTGTTAAAAGCAGATTTAACTTTCTTAGCCTAATGTTCAGACTGGTATAGTTTGATATGTTCATTGTTTTGTGTATTGTTTTTGTCGTATCGCTTCACACTTTTGTCATTTTTTGTCTAATTTTTGTCCATTTTTCTGTCCTGTTGTAACCTTTCTAATTTTTTGTCTCTCTTTGTTTAGTTTTGTGCAGACAGCAGGTCTCCTATGAACACTAACGGGAACCATGAGAACCATGAGGACCCAGGGCTGCCTCTCACCTCCTCCTTGGACAGGTTCTGCTCCAACATGACGTCCACGTACGACCTGACCTGCAGCTTGGGGTCCGGAGTTTTGCCCCCTGCGCGAAAGAGCAGCAACAAGAAGAGAGGAGGTCATGAGAGGTCGCTCTACCAACCCGTCATTCCAAACACAAACACAGCCTCTAGCCCTGAGTCTTTACCAACACATTAATATGTTCCTGATAAACTGCTCATTCAATTACATACAAATGTAGGTCTGTCTGTCTTACATACAGTGGTAGCATTACATGAAAACAAGCAGATACATAGAGAAGAGAGGAGCTGAGATTGCTTTCTGTGAGTGGATTAAGAAGTATAGCCATCACTGATGCAGGGTCCTGGGCTGTGCTCTTCAGAATACGTACACTTTCAGTGCCAAGGGTCCTTCTGCAGTCAGACTTCAACCGGCAGAAAAGAAGCCTAGAAAATTTCTCTTTACCATTAGTAACACTTTGGAAAAGGGTTTGAACTCACACACAACAGCATACCACCTGTGTTCATTGAACTAAGCATCTTCTGGGGGCTTAGCCACAAAACTAGACTTCAGACACTGTGGTCCAGATTCCCACTTATTTACACTAGCAGACACAAAGTAAGGCAAGTAAAACAAAACAGACTACTTACTTATGCATTCAAATGGAAATATGAAGAAATTACTCATAAATGTGAAGAAAAACCAGAGGCCTGCTCATTATTTATCACACATTTAGAGGAGCGGGCATCGTGGGACATTTAAGTGGTTGGAGCTTAAAGCCAAACAAAAAGAGGCCTTTGGGGTTGTAGATTCCCTCACAGCCCCCCAACAAGCAGCCAGAGTTCCCTGACAAACTGTTCTGTGATGCCCATAACCTACACAGGACGAGTTGCTGCACCTTAACAGTGCAGTACAGGACTGGCAAAGCAGTACTGCTGTAGGAGAGAAATTAAGGACAGTTAGTATGGGCCTGTGGTATTGCGGTACACATTTTTCTTGATAACATATTTCTATTTTACAGAGAGAGTTGTAAAATAAAAATATATTTATTTACACAACAACTTTGTACAAAGAGCTCTCTCTACATGCAGGCTTCCTAACCGAAGCTCCACGCCTCCACAGCTCAGGAGGAGTGAAGGAGTGATGCATGTGGAGGTAAAGCTGACTGGCTGCTCAATGTGGCTGTCTGAGTTTATCTTCACTTTAACCCTCTGAAGGCCAAAACTCACCACTGAACAGCTCAAATTAAGACATTTAGCAGAGAGAATCTACCAATTCTAAGCTTCACATCATGGACTTTTCTCCAACATTACTTTTCTCTACGTTTTATTTTTAAAATCATTAAAATAATAATAGATTCTGTAACAAACTAAGCTCTGCTCAGTGCAGAAACATCTAAAATCTAAGCAGTGAGTCGTCTCCAGTGTGTAGATCCATCCTTTATAGAACACTGTTCTACAGCCTCAATCTCAGTTTCTTCTGTTTATGTGCAACAAATGACTAAAGATTATTTTATAGTAGACCAGGGCTGTCCACCATGAGGCCCGTGGTCCAAAAGTGGTCCTCCAGAGGGTCCAATCCCTCAAAGAGTAAAAACTACAGAGAAGACATTAACTGCAGATTGTAAATTAGTAAAACTATAAATTTAAAATCATTTCTAGACCATGACAAGTTGTTTGGATCAGAAAGTAAAATACTGGGTTGTTCTTTGCTGTTTTGTGTCTATTTTTGCAATCGTCTTGTTTTTGTCTCGTTTGTCCATTTGTTTGGTCGCTTTGCAACTTTAATTTTTTGTCTCATTCTTTGTCGTTCTGCGTTTCATTTTTGTCTCGCTTGTGTTTAGTCAATTGTTTGTCGTTTTTGTCCATTTTTGTCGCTTTGTAATTTTTTTGTCTAACTTTTTCCTCTTTTGTTTTGTGTCATTTCTGTCGTTTGTGTCTTGCTTTTGCTGTTTTGTGTCATTTTTCTGTCTCGTTTTTTGTCGCTTTGTTTCTTTTCGATCAAATTTTTGGCTTTGTTTCACGTTGTCTCATTTTTTGCTAATTTTTGTAATATTTTGTCTTGTTTCTTGTGTTTTTTAAAGTAAATCCTCCATGGTTCAGTTCCAGGTGACTAAATGTTGTGTTCCTTTGCAGACACTCTGATCTGGAAGTTGTAATGAGGAAATGATAAACTGAGGATGAATGTGGATGAAACTGAATCTATTTTTCTTCATAAATTTCAGGTTGTTCCTGATGTTTAGTAAAAAGATAACTCCATAAATGTGAACATTAGGAACCACTAGGAGTTGTGGTTATTTACAGGTTATTCTGCTGTGGTTTTACTGGAGATCAGACTGGACTGGATGTGGAACTAAGAACAGTTTAAAGAGGAGGCGAACCTGCTTGGAGTTCAGAGGGTTAAAACTGTAGAAAGTCCTACTGAGCTGAACGTGAAGCTGCTTTTACTGAGAATAAGACTAAGTGGTCATGCAGTTTGTCTATGCTGAGGTCTAAATATTAGTCTGAGCAGCCAGGACTACAGGACATTAAACTGAGAGCTCAGATAAAAAGCAGCTAACTGCAGAGCTTGGTGATGTTTAACTGATGACTGCCTGGAGACACGGCAGGTCTAAGGCTGACACGCTGTAACAGGACGACGCTGCACTTCCCCGTCATTAATCACATGGGACCGTTAACCCTTCGACTCACACACAAACCGTCTGCCACCCACGTCTGTTAGGCCACAAACACCCAACCACCTCTCCCCTGAAAACATGGCAACCCTGCTGAGATCAACCACAATGAAACGAGGAGACGTTTGGATGCAGAAACAGAACAGGACGTAGCCGGAGCACAGGGCTGACCACGGGGAGGGCATGAGTCTGGGAGGCAAGCTGCTGCAGTGTGGTCCAAGGGTTCAACAGCAAACGTATGGGGGCGTCACAAAACAGCAGCACACCGTGAAAAAACGGGGAAGAAATGGGGAAGATGTAATGAGGACAGAACAGGAGCAAAATTTACCGTCTGCAAACGGGTCGAGACGCTCCGGAGAGATGATCATCTGCCTGCGCCGGGCTTTGTATTCATCCTCCCGCTCTGCAATCTTCTGGGGACGATGCTCTGCAAACGGGTCGTACTGCAACACCAAGGAGGAGCACGGGTCAGAACAGAACCAGATTTATACATCAGAGGGAAGGACGGGTCAGAACGGAACCAGATTTATACATCAGAGCGAAGGACGGGTCAGAACAGAACCAGATTTATACGTCAGAGGGAAGGACGAGTCAGAACGGAACCAGATTTATACATCAGAGGGAAGGACGAGTCAGAACAGAACCAGATTTATACATCAGAGGGAAGGACGAGTCAGAACGGAACCAGATTTATACATCAGAGGGAAGGACGGGTCAGAACGGAACCAGATTTATACGTCAGAGGGAAGGACGGGTCAGAACGGAACCAGATTTATACGTCAGAGGGAAGGACGGGTCAGAACGGAACCAGATTTATACGTCAGAGGGAAGGACGGGTCAGAACGGAACCAGATTTATACGTCAGAGAGAAGGACGGGTCAGAACGGAACCAGATTTATACTTCAGAGGGAAGGACGGGTCAGAACGGAACCAGATTTATACATCAGAGGGAAGGACGGGTCAGAACGGAACCAGATTTATACATCAGAGGGAAGGACGGGTCAGAACGGAACCAGATTTATACGTCAGAGAGAAGGACGGGTCAGAACGGAACCAGATTTATACTTCAGAGGGAAGGACGGGTCAGAACAGAACCAGATTTATACGTCAGAGGGAAGGACGGGTCAGAACGGAACCAGATTTATACGTCAGAGAGAAGGACGAGTCAGAACGGAACCAGATTTATACATCAGAGGGAAGGACGGGTCAGAACGGAACCAGATTTATACGTCAGAGGGAAGGACGGGTCAGAACGGAACCAGATTTATACATCAGAGGGAAGGACGGGTCAGAACGGAACCAGATTTATACGTCAGAGGGAAGGACGGGTCAGAACGGAACCAGATTTATACGTCAGAGGGAAGGACGGGTCAGAACGGAACCAGATTTATACTTCAGAGGGAAGGACGAGTCAGAACGGAACCAGATTTATACATCAGAGGGAAGGACGGGTCAGAACGGAACCAGATTTATACATCAGAGGGAAGGACGAGTCAGAACGGAACCAGATTTATACATCAGAGGGAAGGACGGGTCAGAACGGAACCAGATTTATACGTCAGAGAGAAGGACGAGTCAGAACGGAACCAGATTTATACGTCAGAGGGAAGGACGAGTCAGAACGGAACCAGATTTATACATCAGAGGGAAGGACGGGTCAGAACGGAACCAGATTTATACATCAGAGGGAAGGACGGGTCAGAACGGAACCAGATTTATACTTCAGAGGGAAGGACGAGTCAGAACGGAACCAGATTTATACGTCAGAGGGAAGGACGGGTCAGAACGGAACCAGATTTATACGTCAGAGGGAAGGACGGGTCAGAACGGAACCAGATTTATACGTCAGAGGGAAGGACGGGTCAGAACGGAACCAGATTTATACATCAGAGGGAAGGACGGGTCAGAACGGAACCAGATTTATACGTCAGAGGGAAGGACGGGTCAGAACGGAACCAGATTTATACGTCAGAGGGAAGGACGGGTCAGAACGGAACCAGATTTATACGTCAGAGGGAAGGACGGGTCAGAACGGAACCAGATTTATACATCAGAGGGAAGGACGGGTCAGAACGGAACCAGATTTATACGTCAGAGGGAAGGACGGGTCAGAACGGAACCAGATTTATACGTCAGAGGGAAGGACGGGTCAGAACGGAACCAGATTTATACATCAGAGGGAAGGACGGGTCAGAACGGAACCAGATTTATACGTCAGAGGGAAGGACGGGTCAGAACGGAACCAGATTTATACATCAGAGGGAAGGACGAGTCAGAACGGAACCAGATTTATACATCAGAGGGAAGGACGGGTCAGAACGGAACCAGATTTATAAGTCAGAGGGAAGGACGGGTCAGAACGGAACCAGATTTATAAGTCAGAGGGAAGGACGGGTCAGAACGGAACCAGATTTATACGTCAGAGGGAAGGACGGGTCAGAACGGAACCAGATTTATACGTCAGAGGGAAGGACGGGTCAGAACGGAACCAGATTTATACATCAGAGGGAAGGACGGGTCAGAACGGAACCAGATTTATACGTCAGAGGGAAGGACGGGTCAGAACGGAACCAGATTTATACGTCAGAGAGAAGGACGAGTCAGAACGGAACCAGATTTATACGTCAGAGGGAAGGACGGGTCAGAACGGAACCAGATTTATACATCAGAGGGAAGGACGAGTCAGAACGGAACCAGATTTATACATCAGAGGGAAGGACGAGTCAGAACAGAACCAGATTTATACGTCAGAGGGAAGGACGGGTCAGAACGGAACCAGATTTATACGTCAGAGGGAAGGACGAGTCAGAACGGAACCAGATTTATACATCAGAGGGAAGGACGGGTCAGAACGGAACCAGATTTATACATCAGAGGGAAGGACGAGTCAGAACGGAACCAGATTTATACATCAGAGGGAAGGACGAGTCAGAACGGAACCAGATTTATACGTCAGAGAGAAGGACGGGTCAGAACGGAACCAGATTTATACATCAGAGGGAAGGACGGGTCAGAACAGAACCAGATTTATACGTCAGAGGGAAGGACGGGTCAGAACGGAACCAGATTTATACGTCAGAGGGAAGGACGGGTCAGAACGGAACCAGATTTATACGTCAGAGGGAAGGACGGGTCAGAACGGAACCAGATTTATACGTCAGAGGGAAGGACGGGTCAGAACGGAACCAGATTTATACGTCAGAGGGAAGGACGGGTCAGAACGGAACCAGATTTATACGTCAGAGGGAAGGACGGGTCAGAACGGAACCAGATTTATACGTCAGAGGGAAGGACGGGTCAGAACGGAACCAGATTTATACGTCAGAGGGAAGGACGGGTCAGAACGGAACCAGATTTATACGTCAGAGGGAAGGACGGGTCAGAACGGAACCAGATTTATACGTCAGAGGGAAGGACGGGTCAGAACGGAACCAGATTTATACATCAGAGGGAAGGACGGGTCAGAACGGAACCAGATTTATACATCAGAGGGAAGGACGGGTCAGAACGGAACCAGATTTATACATCAGAGGGAAGGACGGGTCAGAACGGAACCAGATTTATACGTCAGAGAGAAGGACGGGTCAGAACAGAACCAGATTTATACATCAGAGGGAAGGACGAGTCAGAACGGAACCAGATTTATACGTCAGAGAGAAGGACGGGTCAGAACGGAACCAGATTTATACATCAGAGGGAAGGACGAGTCAGAACGGAACCAGATTTATACGTCAGAGAGAAGGACGAGTCAGAACGGAACCAGATTTATACGTCAGAGCGAAGGACGAGTCAGAACGGAACCAGATTTATACATCAGAGGGAAGGACGAGTCAGAACAGAACCAGATTTATACGTCAGAGGGAAGGACGGGTCAGAACGGAACCAGATTTATACATCAGAGGGAAGGACGGGTCAGAACGGAACCAGATTTATACGTCAGAGGGAAGGACGGGTCAGAACGGAACCAGATTTATACGTCAGAGGGAAGGACGAGTCAGAACGGAACCAGATCTATACGTCAGAGGGAAGGACGGGTCAGAACAGAACCAGATTTATACATCAGAGGGAAGGACGGGTCAGAACAGAACCAGATTTATACATCAGAGGGAAGGACGGGTCAGAACGGAACCAGATTTATACATCAGAGGGAAGGACGGGTCAGAACGGAACCAGATTTATACATCAGAGGGAAGGACGGGTCAGAACGGAACCAGATTTATACATCAGAGGGAAGGACGAGTCAGAACGGAACCAGATTTATACGTCAGAGGGAAGGACGGGTCAGAACAGAACCAGATTTATACATCAGAGGGAAGGACGGGTCAGAACGGAACCAGATTTATACATCAGAGGGAAGGACGGGTCAGAACAGAACCAGATTTATACGTCAGAGGGAAGGACGAGTCAGAACGGAACCAGATTTATACATCAGAGGGAAGGACGGGTCAGAACAGAACCAGATTTATACATCAGAGGGAAGGACGGGTCAGAACGGAACCAGATTTATACATCAGAGGGAAGGACGGGTCAGAACGGAACCAGATTTATACGTCAGAGAGAAGGACGAGTCAGAACGGAACCAGATTTATACATCAGAGGGAAGGACGGGTCAGAACGGAACCAGATTTATACGTCAGAGAGAAGGACGGGTCAGAACAGAACCAGATTTATACGTCAGAGAGAAGGACGGGTCAGAACAGAACCAGATTTATACATCAGAGGGAAGGACGGGTCAGAACGGAACCAGATTTATACATCAGAGGGAAGGACGAGTCAGAACGGAACCAGATTTATACATCAGAGGGAAGGACGGGTCAGAACGGAACCAGATTTATACGTCAGAGGGAAGGACGGGTCAGAACGGAACCAGATTTATACGTCAGAGGGAAGGACGGGTCAGAACGGAACCAGATTTATACGTCAGAGGGAAGGACGAGTCAGAACGGAACCAGATTTATGCGTCAGAGGGAAGGACGAGTCAGAACGGAACCAGATTTATACATCAGAGGGAAGGACGAGTCAGAACGGAACCAGATTTATACATCTGAGGGAAGGACGGGTCAGAACGGAACCAGATTTATACGTCAGAGGGAAGGACGAGTCAGAACGGAACCAGATTTATACGTCAGAGGGAAGGACGGGTCAGAACGGAACCAGATTTATACGTCAGAGGGAAGGACGGGTCAGAACGGAACCAGATTTATACGTCAGAGGGAAGGACGGGTCAGAACGGAACCAGATTTATACGTCAGAGGGAAGGACGAGTCAGAACGGAACCAGATTTATACATCAGAGGGAAGGACGGGTCAGAACGGAACCAGATTTATACATCAGAGGGAAGGACGGGTCAGAACGGAACCAGATTTATACATCAGAGGGAAGGACAGCAGGCATAGACAGATGATAGGTACTTTATTAATTCAGAGAGAAATTCAAGTAGTAAAAATGATCACAGCTAAATGAATAATTAACTAGATTAGAACTCCATCATTCATCGATCATTTCTCTAATCCCGTCTTTTTCTTTCTGATGTTTGATGGGTCCATGTGTGACTTATTCCAGGGTCTCTTTGCTCATCATGTGTCCATAAAAAGTGTCTTGCTGCTTCCTAATTTTTCTCAGTAGCGTATAATCTGTGTTTTTAAACCACCTCCACTGGTTCTTCTGTCCATATCAGACCTTTGTAGCTGTAAAACCATGACTCCGCTACAGTGATTCTGTTTGATATTTTACTATTTATGTTATATCAGAATGGTAGGATGGAACAGCTGAGAGTCCTCATACGGATGCTACCGGCTGTTTTCTTATCTGTCAGGATATTGTTCACTTTCATAAATGCTCACTGCTCTACATCTGAGATCTGTTTCACACCTCCCATCTGATGCCATCCATGACCCGAGACATTTGAAGTGATGCAAGCATGGCAGTTTAAACATTAAAGAATAAGAGTGAGGGTTAAAAATAAAACTAAAAAACAATTATAGAATTAAAGAGGTAGAGAGACGACATCACACCAAAGAACCGGGCAGCTAAAAGTCAAATAAAACCAGAGAGAGCATCTGAAATCAACAGGACAGAATACAGAACAGAACACTAAAAGTAAACCTCACTTAGGGCTGGACAATATTTCAATATCAATATATACCGCGGTATATTTTTATTCAATAACGGTGATATGAGTTTTAAACACATTTTCGATATTTCGCTATAGTACATTAGAGTATGTAATTACAGCGTTTTACATGCCGTTTACGGCGCAGCCGATTCAAGCCGAACAGAAGCCGAACAGAAAGCGCCGCAAGACATTGGCTACGAAGATTGATGAAGTCACAGACGAGCCAGATTGAGCTCAGAAGCAGCTGGCTGTCCTCAGTTCATAGAAAGGCTAGCAAGCAAAGCCCCACCGCGGCAAGCTACAAAATGAGAGCCCATGACCGTAATGTAAACGTGACTGAACAAGCTACCACAAGCGAAGAAAAAGCTGACGAAATAGTTGATAAGAGAGGAAAAACTAATTCAGTGGTGTGGAAGTGGTTCGGCTATGGAAAATCCGATAAACTTCAGGTTTCAGTGTGCTGCAAAATATGCCGGAGAGTCGTGCCAACTAGCAGCGGGAACACATCGAACCTGTTCCACCATCTGAAGCATTTCCACTCGATAGAGTATGCCGAGAGTCGGAAGATAAAGCACCATAAAAAGATGAGCCAACCCGTACCTGAAGCATCACCCCCAGCGGCAGCGACAGCGGAGTCAAAAGAGAAGCCCATGCAGCAAACGCAGATCGCCGTTTTCATGCCTTATGACAAGAACTCCAAACGCCATAAAGACATAACCAAGGCCGTCGCAAACTTCTTGGCTAAAGACATGATGCCGTTTACTACAGTGGAAAACGTGGGCTTTAGGAAAATTATGTCAGTCCTCGACCACAGATACGAGCTCCCCGGACGTAAATATTTTTCACGCACAGCCATACCTGCACTTTATGGTGAAGTGAGAGAGAGGGCGGAGGAGCAGCTGAAGAAGTCCGTCTCGAAATTTGCAACCACAGCTGACCTGTGGTCAAGCAGAACCTCCGAGCCTTACTTGAGCCTGACAGTTCATTTTATTGACCAAGACTGGAAGCTTGTCAGCTTATGCCTCCAGACGGTCTATTTTCCCGAGGATCACACCGGCGAAGCTGTTGCAGCCGGACTTAAAGATGCGCTTGCGTCCTGGGAACTCAGCGAGGATCAGCAGGTCTGCATCACCACAGATAGCGGGACCAATATCATCAAAGCCGCTGAACTGAACTCCTGGACAAGACTAGTGCTTCGGGCACCGACTAAACTCTGCTATTGGTAAGTTAAACACATAAAGACACTTGAGTGTAACGTTATTTTGTTTATGGTATAAGGGTTTATAACTGAAATGTTCTGTTAAAAATACGTTATGCTTCACACGAAATAAGCTTAAAAAAATAAAGCCACCTTGACCTTAACCTGAACAAACTTTATTACATCAATATCTGTATGTTTTAATAGCTATTTTTATTACATCACATTTACTTAGCTACCGTTTTTATCCAAAGACACTTTTTAATATTCTTTTTATTATGTGCAATTTATGCTTGGTATACTTATTGAATGCAAAGGGTGTAATTAAGCATGAGTTATACACTGTGCAATTCAAGCTTTACACTCACTACATTGTAGTAAAGTGTAGTTTCTTCAGGGTTGTCATGTGAAAAGATGTAATTAAATATTTACAAACATGTGATGGTTGTACTCACTTTTGTAAGATATTGTACCATCACTTATTGCTCAGTTGGCCTAGAATTTTGATCAGCTGATTGAACAAGTCATTTGATAGACTTTTTATTTAGGTCTTCACATTTGTATGGATTATAAAAGCTGTAATTCTCTCATTTAACTTCAAAGGTGTTTAACTGACATGAAAACAAATGATTTGATAAATTTGTTCATTTGCTTTTTTGTGTGAACCTTTATACCTGATGCAGCTGTTACACCTGCATTTCCCCTTTGTACAACAATGAAGACCGTTTCTATTATTCTATCAGATGTAATCAATCATATGAATTTAGAACTGGAATTTTCCCCAAAAATATAAAGAACTTTAAAAAAAAAATGAATACATGTTTTTATTTTATACAATATCATATTGCAACTTTTTTTACCCTCTCTGCGTATCTATCTACAGATAAAGTTAATCAAGACAAGCGAGTGGACAGAGCAGTTGGTGTCTGTAAAAAGGTTGTGGCTGCCTTCTACTCCTGGAAGAGGAAACGGGACCTTGCAGCTGCTCAGGAGTTTCACTTGCCAAAGCACAAGCTTGTCACTGAAACACCAACAAGATGGGGCTCCCGTCAACAAATGGTGAAGCGGATTCTGGAGCAGAAAAAGGCCATCACAGAGGTCCTCTCAAAAGACAAGAAGACCAGGTCATTGGTTCCAATGTGGCAGGACGTGGACATATTAGAGTGTATTGAAGCAGCTCTAAGCCCACTCCTCGAATTCACTGATGCCTTGTCTGGTGAGTTCTACGTCAGTGTGTCATTCTTAAAACCAGTGATGCATCTCTTCAACACTTCCATCTTGAAGGAAACAGAGGATGACACAGAGCTCACAAGAAGCATAAAGACAACAGTGGTGGGATATCTCAACGAAAAGTACAAGGATCCAGCCATGGATGATCTGCTCAACATGGCATGCCTTGTCGATCCAAGATTCAAGCTTCAGTACACTCAGGAGGAGAAGAAAGAGCACATCAAAGAGAGGGCTGTGTTGGAGATGCTTAAGAGAGAAACAGCTGTTGTGGTTGGAGAAGAGTCCAGAGAAGAGGCTACTGGAGATGCTTCTGCAGCAGGGCCTCCAGCCAAGAAAACAAAAAGGTCTCTGTCCAGCTATTTCTCAAACAGGCCCACTACCTCAGAGACGGAAAGCTTGAGTGCACAGCAGGCAGCTGAGAGGGAGCTCAGTAACTAGCTTTTGTCTCCTGGTGCTGACAGTGACTCAAATCCTCTGGACTGGTGGAAGGTCTATCAGAAGAACTTCCCCAGAGTAAGCCAGCTGGCAAAACATTACTTGTGCATTCAGGCCACAAGTTCCCCATCTGAGAGGGTCTTCAGTTCAGGCGGCAACATTGTCACGTGCAAAAGAGCATCTCTGAAGCCGGATAATGTAGACCAGCTGGTATTTCTTGCCAGAAACCTTTAAAACCTTTGTGGGGTGTCATTAATCCTAAGTGTCCCAGCTACACGTGTGTTCATTGTTGCTTACTCTTTTTTTCTGTTTATTGCAGGAATTCTGCTCACTTTTATATTTTTGCCTGGTTAAACCACTTTTGTTTAAATCTATAAGAAAAACTGTGTTGTACTTTAAAAGTCAGCTATTAATATTGAAAAGGTGAGTTTGATGTATGGCAGTGAGTCCCAGGAGCATTTGTGTTTGTCGCTCACTCTTTTTTGTGTGTATTGCAGCACTTCTGAGCACTTTTTTTTTCCTGGTTGAAGCCCCTTTGTTTGAATCTATAACAATGGCATAACTGTATTGTAGTTTAAAGTTAAGGCTATTTGTATTGAAAAAGGTGAGACTTTTGTGTTTATTTGACAGTGATTTCAAATTTCTTAAATAAAAAGGTGAACATTAATTTTTTGTAGTTTTTATTTCTAAAATTTTACACTGGAGGTGCGTCCTGTCAAAATAATGTGCATTCTTAACAGTTTTTCTGAGGCTTTTATATTACTTATATCGATATCGGAATTATATCGTATCGACCGAAATTAAGAGCTATATCGTGATAAAAGTTTTAGCCATATCGTCCAGCCCTAACCTCACATAAAGCTAAAGTCCATAAAGTGATTTAAAAGAAGCTGCTGACTCTTCTCCAGCAGATGAACTCCTACCTGTTCATCTGACTGAGGAATGGCGTTCAGTATGGCCACTGGAGCGTGGTATCCTGGTTTCTTGGGTCCCAGCAGGCTGGTGGATGTGTCGTCTTCATCGTCCTGAGGGGGGAAAGACAAACACGAGTCTGGTCAAACCTCGCCAAACTGGCAAGACTCTCCCAGCTCAGAGCAGAAAACAAGCAAACCAGAGCTCCACGACCAGCTGAGGACAGGCCGTCTGTAGTCTAACACCATACTCACGTCTTCCTGCTCGTTGGCAGCGATGGAAGTCACGTATCCGGCAAAGCGACTGTCGCTGCCGCCGTAGATCTCCTGGTCGTAGAAGCCGGTAGAGTCCAGGCCCACTCCCTGCTCACCCTCCTCCAGCAGCGAGGCCTTCATCCCCTGGATCTCCAGGATCTGGGCCTCGATGTCTGCAGGGAAACCAGGAATTAGACCAATCCCAAACACACAGCTACCAATCTACTGCTGCTGTTAATGAAACCCAGACAAGTCATAATAATCCCACCAGTTCACTGCAGTCAGGTCTAATTATTAGGAACACTTCAGGCTGTAATCGATGTAAAACAGCAGATTAAAGAGAATGACAACAGAATTTGGATCAATATTAGAGCAGAAATGCTTCTATTTATCTCCTAATGTGACAGTAAAGTTCAGATCATCGGCGTCTAATTGAACATTCATGGTGTTTTCTGAGATTAATAGAACATGAACCTGAAATTTTACAGATAGTGAGCGCTTAAAGGCAGGAAATGACAGAAATGTGTGTGTATGACTGAAGAATGATGTAAAAATGCTGAAAATGTGTTCAGAATGACACAAAAACAGTCCAAAAGGACTTCAGACAGATATATGCAGCTCTAATATAGTGAAATATGAAGGTAAATGTTAAATGTAGTGAGTGTTTAAAGGATTTCCTTTACTAAACTATATTTAACATTTACCTTCATACTTCTCGATATTTAAAGGCAATAAATTCCACTTATGTAAGTTAAACAGATTTAATCAGACATATTAGAGCAGAACTGGGTCAACCATGAGCCCAGTATATCGCTGTCATAAGAACTGTGATAAAATAAGAGAATCCTTTATTATTTCCTACAGTGGGGGGATCTACAGTGTCACAGCAGCACAGGAAATAGAGTAAAAACATCTGAAAACACGTTTAAATAAACAAGAAAAACTACTTCAATTAAACACAGTAACAGACTTGTCATTAGTGCACGCAGACCGATCACCCTCACTGTCACGTGTCGTCCTCGTCAGAGGCAGGAAAAGCCCCGATAATGTTCAATAAATTAGATTTATGAAACACCATGCTAATGTTTGATGCTAACTATCAAAGTTAAACTGCTGCATCTGTCTGAAGCCTGATACTCACTGGCTTTCTTCTGAACTTTAGAATAGACTTTACTCTAATTACGCTCTAAATTTCTGTTTCTTGCACCACCAGCTGTTATAAAAAGGCTTTAGGATGTTCTACATCAGAGGAGTCGAACTCATCTTAGTTCAGATTCCACATTCAGCCCAATTTGATTTAAAGTGGGCCACACCGGTAAAATCAGAACTAAATAAATCAGATCTTTCCTTCATTTTAGTACAAAAAAGTACGTTCTGAAAATGTTCACATGCAATGAATTATCTTTTCACAAAACATCATGAACAACCTGAGATGTCGAAACACAACAGGACAACAAAACGGACACAACTGAGGCTGAAACACACAAAACAACAAAAACGAGACAAAAACAACCAACACAGTGAAACACAAAATGACAAAAAAACAAGAAAAAGCAGCAAAAACAAGCGACCAACGACAAGTCAGACCAAAAAAACAGACAAAATAAAATGACAAAAGTGAGAAACAAAATGATAAAAATAATGAGACAAACGACAAAACAAAAAAATAGATAAAATATGAGACACAAAACGACAAGTGTGAAATAAAAATGACATAAAACAGGCAACAAAGTTACAAAGCAACAAAAAAAGAACAAATGACACAAATGAGACAAAAAATGACAAAAGCATGAAACGACAAAAAACATGAGAAACAACAAAAGTCAAACAAAAAATTCAAAAAACAACAAAAATAAGACAAAATATCACAAAAAGGAGACAAAATAATAAAAGAACAATTAACAAAAAAGGGACAAAAAAATTGACAAAAAGTTACAAATCAACCAAAAAAATGGACAAGCGAGACAAAAACTGACAAAGGTGATAAACACAACGACAAAACGTGAGAAAAACAATAAAAATTAGACAAAAAATAAAAACATGACAAAATATTACAAAAATGAGAAAACAATGAACAACCCAGTATTTTACTTTATGATCAAAACAACTTGTCATCGTCTAGAAGTTATTTTAAATGTATAGTTTTACTAATTTACAATCTGTAGTTCATGTGAAGCTGGTCTGAGTCTGTTGTTATTGTTGTGCTGCACAGTGTTTGGTTCGACCTTTGCAATCAGTCACATATAATTTAAACTACGAGTAATCCGGTGCTAAACTGATTCAGATAAAGGTAAATACGGTCAAATCAGGATTAAAAAATAACAGAGATCATCAAACAGCGGATTTCACAAATCTGTGACCAGATATTTAACAAGCTTCAACAAGCAGTACAGAAATAGGCTTTAAGGAACACAGTACTGCAATCTGAGAGCTACCTTTAGGCCGCAGGAGGACCTGGTAACGTGTTGTTAAATGAGGCTAATGCTAACTAGGCTAGCCACTTGAAGTATTGTCAGTGAAACGGAAGAAAACTATGAAAGACTACAAACAGTTGCACAACAAAAACACATACAAGAGCTTTTTGTTCGAACATTTCATTAGTTTGAGAGCATCTGTTGCTGAATTTAGAAATCTCGTCAAGTCCATGAAGCTGGCCAGCAACCGGCGCCATTATGTAAAGCGTCCGCGTTGCGTCGTAGCAGGCCGGCCGTTTACCGCCTTAATAACAAAAAAACTACATCTAATCACGGCGCTGCCAACACTACAACATGTACTACAGCATTTCTACACACAATGAGGCAAAGAACACGGTGAAATACTAGATGATTAAGCTATTTTTTGTAGAAATTTACCTTCGTGGGTTTTGGCGATCTTCGCCATTTTGGTGGTGCTTGTTCGAGACTGAAACTGGAAGTGACGTCACGTCCGTCTTTTCCGGCCTGATCTCAGACCAGCTGTTCGCTTTCTAATGATCAGTGGAGCAACTTCTAAACAAAATGCAGTAAAATCAGGACTAGTTCTGTACAGTGTGACAGCAGATTAATGTTAACAATTCTAAATTATATCATCATGAAGTTATTCCATCTTCTGTAAGTGAAACAGAAGGACTTTAGCACTGATGTTATATCAAAAACTATCTACTATTTAATAATACAAAATAATACAAAAATGAGACAAAAAAATGAAAAAAATCAGACAAACGATACGACGAAAACAACGCAAGACAAAAAAATTACAAAAAAGTTACAAAGCACTAAAAAATGGACAAACGACAAAAAAAGAGATAAAAAATTACACAAATGACACAAACGTGACAGTAAATGACAAAAGCGAAAATGGAATGTCAAAAACAATAGACAAACAACACAAGCAAGACAGAAAGACACGAAACGACACAAGTGAGAAACAAAACAATAAAAACAGGAGACGAACAACAAAAACTATTTAATAATACAGGTCCAACAGGAAATGTGTCGGTCCACCTTTCACTAGTGAGATCATTCAATACTTGACATAACCAGAGGAAACCAAACATCTGTTCTCACATTCTTCATGCTATTGTTGCTGCTTTACCTTTCTATTTTAAACTCCCAAAGACCTTCAGTTGGATTCAGGTCAGGAAGCATGTCTGTCCTCTGTGTTCTCTGGATGTTCTCCTGCTGGAATCTTCCTCTTCGTCTGGTCAGCCAGTATTCTGGTTTATCCTCAGACATTCATGCTCTCCAATCTTGTTATACACTGTATAATGACAACAAAGCACATTCTATTCAGTTCTGTTCTGTTCATGCTGCATCTACATCATCACACTCCACATCATTCCACTTTCACCACATTTGGTGGAAACGTATGAGAACAGTCCATCCTAGAAGTGTGATGTGTACCAGAGATGCTGCTCGGATATAAACATGATTAACAGTCCTGTTGTCGTCTTCATTTACGGGTACCAAAAAATATTGTTTCCTTGTCTGAAAAAATTAAAAAATTCAGCAAAAAAAAAAAACTTCCCCAAATTTTAGAAAATTTGCAAAACCTTCAGGAAGAAAATTCCAATAATTCCTGAAAATTTTCCCTTTGAAGTTTAAAAAAAATGACAAGAAAATTTGATTTTTTTTTAAATGAGTAAATATCTTCCAAAAAAATCCTAAAAATATCTAAAGTGATTACGTATATAGCAGTAAAATTTGTAATATTTTCTTTAAGAACAAATCAACCAAAATACTGCAAATTTCACTGGATTTTGGTTGATTTTTATGTGAATGTTCTTAAGAAACTTTTTTAAACATTTCTTTTTTCCACTAAATTAAAAAAATCCCAAAAATGTTGGAAATGTGGACATCAGAAGTTTCTCTGCAATATATATATATATATATATATATTCAGACCCCTTGAAATGTTTCACTCTGTGTCATTGCAGTCATTTGCCAAAATCAAAAAAGTTCATTTTATTTCTCATTAATGTACACTCAGCACCCCATCTTGACAGAAAAAACAGAAATGTAGAAATTTTTGCAAATGTATTAAAAAAGGAAAAACTGAAATATGACATGGTCAGAAGTATTCAGAGCCTTTGCAGCGACATTCATAACTCACATGCTGTCCATTTCTTCTGATCCTCCTCCAGATGGTTCTGCTTCTTTATTGGAGTCCAGCTGTGTTTAATTAAACTGATTGGACTTGATTAGGAAAGGCACACACCTGTCTATATAAGACCTTACAGCTCACAGTGCATGTCAGAGCAAATGAGAATCATGAGGTGGAAGGAACTGCCCAAGGAGCTCAGAGACAGAATTGTGGCAAGACACAGATCTGGACAAGGTTACAAAAGAATTTCTGCAGCACTCAAGGTTCCTCAGAGCACAGTGGCCTCCATAATCCTCAAATGGAAGAAGTTTGGGACGACCACAACTCTTCCTAGACCTGGCCATCCAGCCAAACTGAGCAATGGTGGGAGAAGAGCCTTGCTGAGAGAGGTAAAGAAGAACCCAAAGATCACTGTGGCTGAGCTCCAGAGATGCAGTCAGGAGATAGGAGAAAGTTCCACAAAGTCAACTATCACTGCAGCCCTCCACCAGTCGGGGCTTTATGGCAGAGTGGCCTGACGGAAGCCTCTCCTCAGTGCAAGACACATGAAAGCCCGCATAGAGTTAGAAAAAACACATGAAGGACTCCCAGACTATGAGAAATAAGATTCTCTGGTCTGATGAGACCAAGATTGAACTTTTTGGTGTTAATTCTAAGCGGTATGTGTGGAGAAAAGCAGGCACTGCTCATCACCTGCCCAATACAATCCCTACAGTGAAACATGGTGGTGGGAGCATCATGTTGTGGGGGGGGGGGGGGTGTTTTTCAGCTGCAGGGACAGGACGACTGGTTGCAATTGAAGGAAGGATGAATGCGGCCAAGTACAGAGATATCCTGGAGGAAAACCTCTTCCAGAGTGCTCAGGACCTCAGACTGGGCCGAAGGTTCACCTTTCAACAGGACAATGACCCTAAGCACACAGCTAAAATAACAAAGGAGTGGCTTCACAACAACTCTGTGACCGTTCTTGACTGGCCCAGCCAGAGCCCTGACCTAAACCCAATTGAGCATCTCTGGAGAGACCTCAAAATGTCTGTCCACCAACGTTCACCATCCAACCTGACAGAACTGGAGAGGATCTGCAAGGAAGAATGTCAGAGGATCCCCAAATCCAGGTGTGAAAAACTTGTTGCGTCATTCCCAAGAAGACTCATGGCTGTACGAGCTGAAAAGGTGCTTCTACTCAATACTGAGCACAGGGTCTGAATACTTCTGACCATGTGATATTTCAGTTTTTCTTTTTTAATACATTTGCAGAAATTTCTGCATTTCTGTTTTTTCTGTCAAGATGGGGTGCTGAGTGTACATTAATGAGAAATAAAATGAACTTTTTTGATTTTGGCAAATGGCTGCAATGACAGAGAGTGAAAAATTTCAAGGGGTCAGAATACTTTCCGTATCTGCTGTAAAATACTTTCGGTAAATCATATCACAAAAAACACTGTAGAATCTAAACAACTTGTTAAATTAATTCATAACGTCAATCACATTCTTATTTCCTCAAAAGTAGTTTAGTGCAACAATAGTTGTTTTAAATGAGCCGAATAAAAAACATTTCATTTCACATAAAATGTCAGAAAACATGGTCTTATTTTAAGCTGTCATTCATTTAATCTGTAAACTCATCTGATCCTACTCATGGCATTTATGTTTACTTTTTGACTTCAGGTTTGTCCAGTTGGCCAGAAATGGTCTAAAATAGCTTAAAATCAGTAAAAATTACACAAATATTGTCCAAAATGACTAAAATTTGTCCAAAACAATACAAAAACGGCTCAGAAATAACCTAGAACTTGTGCAAAACGACTCCAAAGTAGTCCAAATGGATTAATATCAGCAGAATATTCTTTGTCAGAATATCAAAAAATAAAACTTTGTCTCACTGTACTTGCCACACATCAATCCATAACCTGTCCGACATTACTTCAGATCAATTAAAGTAACACAAAAATAGTTAAAAATGACTTAAAATGTGTCCAATTGGGCAAAAATTGTCTAAAAATAACCAAAAATCAGTTTAAATTATGCAAATATTGTTCAAAAGGACTAAAATTGTGTCATGACTACACAAAAACAGTCCAAAATCCCCAAAAAAGTTCAAAATGACCTAAAAATGACCTAAAATCAGTCAAAAATGAATTTAATTTTGTCCAGTTGGGTATAAATTGTTGAAAAATTGCTTAAAATCTGTTCAAATTACACAAATTTTGTTGAAAATGACTCAATTTGTGTCACAATTACACAAAAACGGTCCAAAATGACAAAAAAAAAAACAGTCTGAAGTGACCATAAATCTGTCCAAAATTACTTCAAATGTGTCCAATTGGGCAGAAATTGATGAAAATAACTTAATTACACAAATATTGTTCAAAATGACTCAAATTGTGCCACAACTACACAAAAAGTCCAAAATAACTTAAAGCCAGTGCAAAAATGCTTCAGAATAGTCACTTTTGTATATTCTGTTGATTTTCCTCTACATTTTTTTTGGCATTTTTTTAATTTAACCTTCACTTCATACCCTGATCTTCTGTGTTGTCTTATTGTTTATGTCTTTATTGAACATCCAGCTGCAGTAACAACTTATTTTCCTCCAGGGATTAATGCAGTCCTCTGGTATAACTTGTGGCAAACACAGTAAAGTACTTGAGTAAAAGTACTCAGTTACTTTCCACCAACTCCAACAGCTTCATTAACGGGCCTGACTGGTTGCTTTTGTTTGTTATTTTGCCAGAACAGCAGCAGAGAAGCCGGAAAGACGATATTTGAAGGTTATGAGTGACGGACTGCGCAGATTAGAGCTCGGTGAACTGAACCGGTCGGAGTGTAACTGTAACCTGACACGGCAACTCGTGACTTTTCCCTACGTCAGCGCTGCTCGATGACGAACGGCTGCTCCGACCAATGAAAATGCTCGGCGCCTGTGGGTCATCCAGTCGCAGGCGAGGTGCGTGCTGTGGGGGCGGGGCTACAGTAGGAGTATTGATGCCAGTGTCGGATCGGAAAAGAAGCAGAAGAAGGGAAGATGGCGAGAGGTGGCCGGAGCCTGCGGAGAGTAGTGGAATGTTTCAGAGGGTTACCGACCTCCGCCAGCCGGGACACAACGGGCAGGAGCACCGTCAGGTACACGGTTACTGTTTTACATGTCCTCTAAACCTGACAGAGGAGAAGAAGAACAGATTTAACTCAAACAGCAGCTGGTCCGAGTAGTTACCGAAGTTACTTCTGTTGTAGTTCCGGCTCATCTGATGGAGGTAAAATGTCGGAGATAAAAACTACAAACTGTACCTGAAGTCTGGAACTCTCTTTTAGTCTGTCAGGAAACTCTGATAAAGCTTAAAAATCAGGTCAAGTACTGGAATAGAAGTAGCGGTACCTGAGTAGTAGTACTACTACAAGTAAATACCGTCAGAAGTACTGCAGAATGCACAGCCAAAAGTAAAAGTACACATTCAGTATTACGTATTTAATAACCACATCCTGCTGGGTAACCTGTTAATCTGCTGATAATCAATAATCTGATTTGACCCTCAGTAATAGCTGTTTGACCCTGTAAGACCCCCAAAAATGAGCTAAAAATAAATAAAACAAAAATATATACATATACATACATGCAAATATAGAAAAAAATGAGTAAAAAATAATAGAATATTATATAGAAACCCAAATATAGAAAAAAATGAGAATTAAAAAAACTACTGCTACTCATAGTGTGTGTGTGTGTGTCTATACATACATACATATATATATATATATATATATATATATATATATATATGTATGTATGTATAACAAAATATATAAAATATAAACCAAAAAATCAAATAAAGAAAAAAATTGATAATCATGAAATTATCATATATAATTTAAAAATGAGTAAAGTTTTACATATATGTGATTGATATTAATAAAAACAAATAAAACTGATGTTTTTTTGCAACAGTGAGTTTTACAGGGTTAATAATGTGTTTATTATGTTATCTATTATTGATTAGTTCAGAAATAAAGAATAAAAATGTTTGTTGATGTAGAAAAGTAGTGAGAAATCCACACAGCTAATCCAGCAGTACACCAGTACCAGATATATGAATTAATTACAGTATTATTAGAGCTGCAGCTAGTGATTATTGCTGATTGATTTATTGCGTATTTTCATAATTAATTGATCAGTGTTTTGACCTCAACCCAGAGCTCTTCAGTTTAAAGTCACAGAGGAGAAAAGAAAGCAGAAAATAATCCTGTAAGAGAGGCTGTGATTAGAGAATTCAGAAACCTTTAAAAAATAAATGAGATCAAATTAATTTCAAAGTATTGGCCGATATTTTAATAGTTAATTAATATGAGTAATACACAGTCATTTATGTGTTAATCCTGCACAGAAACACAGTAAAATGTACAGTATTTACTTCCAAACTGTAGAGGAGCAGCTGAAAATCACCAAAAACTGTACATAAGTGCAGTAAATGTTACGTTCCAGTTCTACTGGTACAGCAGGTAAAGACGTGTACGACTCAAACAACAGGCCACTTTACACCTACTGTTCATCTAATGCAGGTTTAAAATGTTTGAAGTGTTTTTATATGATAATAAGAGAGTTAAAAAGATTCTTTACTAGAGGACGCAATAATGCGACATTAGAAAATACAATAAAATGTTAAACAAGAGCTAGAAGTACTTTGCTCTTTGAGGACTAATGACAGTAAAGGCTTTCTATTCTATTCTATTCTATTCTATTCTACTAGGAGAGTCACGGTGCTTTAGAATGCTAAAGAAATACAGTCAGCACACAGATAAACTAATATTAATTGTGGAAGTGATGTAAAAGTCGATGTTTAGAGAAATAAATCATAAAATTACATTAAAGTAGACATGTCATTGTAATTTTTTAGGACCCCAGGAAGAATAGCTGCAGCTTATGCTGTCGCTAATGGGGATCCAAATGAATAAACATAAACATAAAATCATAGAAGTTAAACATAAATAAACAATAAAAGTGCATTACAAATCGTAAAATCACAGAAACAAAACATAATTAAGCAATAGAAGTGCATTAAAAGTTATAAAATCATAGAAATAAAACAATAAAGTTACAAAAGTGTATTAAAAGTAGTAAATCATAGAAATAAAACATGAATAATCGGTAAAAGTTGTAGGTGTGATGTGTTCTGGAGCAGTGAGTCACTGCATTCCTGATCAGTTACCAAACCTGCATTACTAACCTCATTCTGAGCTTCTTCCTCCAGGCTACAGCAGAAAGTACAGTATAAAGACATGGAGGAGCATTCAGAGCTCTAACGAAGCTGCCGTACATTCAGAGCTCTAACGAAGCTGCCGTACGTTCAGAGCTCTACCGAAGCTGCCGTACGTTCAGAGCTCTAACGAAGCTGCCGTACGTTCAGAGCTCTACCGAAGCTGCCGTACGTTCAGAGCTCTAGCAAAGCTGCCGTACGTTCAGATCTCTAGCGAAGCTGCCGTACGTTCAGAGCTCTACCGAAGCTGCCGTTACGTTCAGAGCTCTACCGAAGCTGCCGTACGTTCAGAGCTCTACCGAAGCTGCCGTACGTTCAGAGCTCTACCGAAGCTGCCGTACGTTCAGAGCTCTACCGAAGCTGCCGTACGTTCAGAGCTCTACCGAAGCTGCCGTACGTTCAGAGCTCTACCGAAGCTGCCGTACGTTCAGAGCTCTACCGAAGCTGCCGTACGTTCAGAGCTCTACCGAAGCTGCCGTACGTTCAGAGCTCTAACGAAGCTGCCGTACGTTCAGAGCTCTAACGAAGCTGCCGTACGTTCAGAGCTCTAACGAAGCTGCCGTACGTTCAGAGCTCTAACGAAGCTGCCGTACGTTCAGAGCTCTAGCGAAGCTGCCGTACGTTCAGAGCTCTAGCGAAGCTGCCGTACGTTCAGATCTCTAGCGAAGCTGCCGTACGTTCAGAGCTCTAGCGAAGCTGCCGTACGTTCAGAGCTCTAATGAAGCTGCCGTCCTTGACCTCGTATCGGAGTCTGATTTATCTGAAAGACAAACACGTTGGCAGGTGCTGGAAGTTTCCTGCTCCTCATAACAGCTGCAGACGCTGCAGGAAGTCTCCGTGTTCTCAGTTTGTTAGCGGATGCTTAGCGGCAGCTTCATGTGGATCCAGTTTGTTATGAAGAGGATTACATATATCTTAGTGGGAGCTGCTCAGCATTCTGGCAGCACCAGTCATTATCTGTCGGCTATAGCATGCTGTCAAGGTTAGCGCTGCTGCTAACTCGCTGTGGACGTTTTAATTCCTGCTGCCAGAACCTTAGACGTCTCTGTTAGTGACAAACACCTCACTGGACAGCATCAGAAATGACCCAAAAGACCAAACACCACTTACAAGACTCAAAATGTTTCGAAAATGAGGCAAAACTTATCCCAAACTACAAAAATCACTCCACAATGACCAAAATCTGTAAAAAATAACTTCATCCAAAATGACAAAAACGTGTCCAAAATAGAAAAAGAACGGCTGAAAATGTATCCACAGTGACACAGATTTCTGCAGAACAACATAAAACGTATCCAAAATAATAAACTTGTCCAATTTGAGACAAAAACAGGTCTAAAATTAAACAAAACTTAAATGACAAAATAATTGCTCCACAACAATCAAAATTTGCAAAAAATTACTCTTAACTGACCCAAAATAACAAAAAATATGATTAAAAAGATGCAAAATTTTCCCAAAATGGCAAAAATTTGTCCAAAATAGGAAAGAACAGCTCAAAATAACTTGAAACATGTCCACAGTGAACGTAAACGTGTCTAATTTGAGACAAAAATGTGTCTAGAATTAAACAAAACTTTTCCCAAATGACAAAAAAAGCTCTAACAACAATCAAAATGAGCAAAAAACTCCACAAACAAAAACGTGTCTAAAAAGAAAATTAAGTTTTTACAAAAATGACCCAGAATTTGTCAAAAATGACCAGACGGAAAAGACTCCAGATGTGTCCAAAATGATGTTAAGCTGTCTTCAGTGAACAAACCTGAACAAATCAACTCATCAAAATATCAAAAATGTTCCAGACGAGACAGAAGTGTGTCTGAAAGTAAACAAAAATTATCCCAAATGACAAAAAAAATGCTCCACAACGACCAAAA
Source organism: Acanthochromis polyacanthus (assembly GCF_021347895.1). NCBI lineage: Eukaryota > Metazoa > Chordata > Actinopteri > Pomacentridae > Acanthochromis > Acanthochromis polyacanthus. The sequence continues at coordinate 2,004,605 of NC_067126.1, read as the reverse complement.
TGAGCAAAGAACGACTTATAACTGATCCAAACCGACAACAATAATCATCGTCAGATGTTCTGTTTACTTTTGATTTCACAAAAGAAAGAATTTTAATTAAAATGTGTAAAACGTCGTAGTTCAAGTGGAACGCAAATTTCTGCTGGTTTTTTACTTTATTTTGAAATCCTGGCTGTAGTGATGACGTTCCTGTTTCCCAGCAGCCTGAGGACAGACAGGTGCTCTCTGGTGGTCTCTGATTGGTCGGTCTGTCTCCAGGTACCTGTCGTCCTGCGGGATCCTGATGACCCGGGCTCGTCCTCTGATCGGTGCCGTCGGGTCGGCTCGGTCCGTGGTGCTCCCGGCTCGGAGCTTCTTCAACCTGGCCGACTCCTTCTCCAAGAGGAAGGAGTACTCAGAGAGACGCATCATCGGGTGGGTTCACCTCAGCGTCCAATCAGACGGAGCCTCACTGCTCCACTTCCTGTCTGATCCGCCTGGAACGTGGTGGAGAGTGGACGAGCTACAGTTAGCCTTCACGGCTACCATCTGGAGGTGACTGTAGCTCCTCCACTCTCCAACAAGACTTTCAGGTCAAATTTACTGATTTCTTCTCTACAGTTCTACTGTTTCATCTAACAGACTCTGTTATCCACAGAGACGTACATCTACTGTTGAAAAGTTCATTTAAAACTGATTTTCTTTCAGAATAAGGACCTTTCTAACTGTTCAGCAGTAGTTTCATCCTGCAGCCGTCCTGTTACGTAGTTAGGGTCATTTATCAGCTTTATCAGCATCTTAAAGGGGAATATTTTCTGCTTTCTTTCCTCCTCTAAGCTGAGCATCTCTGTTTGTTGGTGAATCTTCACTAAAACCTGCTGATGAAGTCAGAAAACTGATCCAGAACCAGAAGAATCCACATTAAGCAGAGCTGCACACATTTATCAGTTTAAAAGAGGAGTTATCAAAGAGAAATGATTTAAAAAATAAACAAAATTATGTAAATGATTAGAGCCAGAAACTGTAAAGACAGAAAAATGATCAGGTTTTATGCTTTCAGATGATCCTAACACTGATCCTGTGTGATGTAGAGTTTGATCAGCAAAAATAACCAAATCTGAGATTAAAAGGACATTTCATCACATTTACTCAATAAAGAAAATAGAAAAGTCTAAATTCTGCGGGTTCAGCTCCTTAAAGGTGAATATTTTCTGCTTTTTCCTTTAGTCTGACACTCAGAATGAATCAGCATTAATGGTAAAGTTCAGCTTATCGTGATCTTCTGAACGTTATGTAAGATCCACACATCCTTCTGACTTTGGTTCACCGTCTGCACACTTCACAGGAACTTTTCCATTGACTCCTACCTGCTGCAACGATAACATACAAACAGAAATCAGACCTACGTTCTTCCACGCTCTGATTTCACTCTTTATAAGTTGGACTGAATCTACAGAACATTAATGGGAGGTTCTGCTGCTGTTATTGGTCCTAAATGACGATAAATGTTTTACTTTAAAGTCTCTAGAACGCTGTGACGTCCTCCACCACAGTCTGGGCTTTGTTGACTCATTAATCATTGACAGCTTCTTATGACTAACCAGATTAACACCGACTGGAAGAACAAAGCAGTCCTTAACGGTCAGCAGCAGGAAAACCTGTTCCTCTGGACAGAACAGCTGGAGAACTGTCTTCTACATGGACCAAATCAGCAGTAACCATTAACTGTTCACTGTTCTTTATTACTTTCTCACTGACTGATCACAAACAGTGAAAAATGTCCTCATTTCCCAAAGAACAAACATCTGGTTTGGTCCCCAGATCTGCAGTTTAGACTCAGAGGAAAAAAGAAAGCAGAAAATATTCACCTTTAAGGAGCTGAACCCACAGAATTCAGACATTTCTAGTTTCTGTATCGAGTAAATGTGATGAAATGTCCTTTTAATGTCAGATTTGGTTATTTTTGCTGATCAAACTCTACATCACACAGGATCAGTGTTAGGATCATCTGAAAGCATAAAACCTGATCATTTATGCTGTTTTTACAGCTTCTTTCTCTAATAATTTACATAATTTTGGTCATTTTTTAAAGCATTTTCTAAGATAACGTCTGATAAATGTGTGTAACTCTGGTAAACTGGTTCCGGATCAGTTTTCTGACTTCTGTTGGGTTTTTATCAGCAAGTTTTAATGAAGACTCACCAACAAACCAAATATCTTCAGCTTAGAGGAGGAAAGAAAGCAGAAAATATTCACCTTTAAGGCTGAAACTAACAATTAGGTTCATCGTTTATATTTATTAGCTGATCAGCCTGTAAGATAGCAGGACATGGAGAAAAATGTGGATCAAATGTCTGGTTTAGAGTCACAGAGGAGGAAAGAAAGCAGAAGATCTCCACCTTTAAGGAGCAGATAATGCTGCTAAATGACCCAGACATGAACCAGTGATCCCAGTTAACAGGAGGAAGCGTTTGTCTCCTGAAACCATAAATAAAGAAGATAAACTAGAACAAATGTCTGAACCCATGCAGTCGTTAATGGTCTGATGCTGAGCCTCTGCAGACCATAATAAGCTGTAATGACGTCTCTGCTGTACTCCATGTCCTCCTCAGGGTCATAATCACTAAACCTGCTGTATTAATAGCCTCCAGAGGGGCAGATATTTGCCCTCAGTGAGGCCTGAACTTACATAACCTCATTCTCCACGGTTACTGCTCCTCACTGCAGACTATCTGGGTCAGGGTCTCGTCCTGGTTCAGCTCTGACCCACTAAAGGGTTCCAGTCCCAGTCTGACCAGTCCCCCACCTGTCCCCCTGTCCACCTGTCCCCCACCTGTCCCCCTGTCCTCAGGTATTCCATGCAGGAGATCTATGACGTGGTGGCCAGCGTGGAGAACTACCGGCTCTTCGTTCCCTGGTGTAAGAAGTCTGACGTGGTCTTCAGAAGAGCTGGATTCTGCAAGGCCAAGCTGACCGTGGGCTTCCCCCCAGTGGTGGAGAACTACACCTCCCTGGTCACCACGGTGCGCCCCCACATGGTCAAGGTAGGAACTGCATCCAGCTACAGACCAGGAGACACTGAATGGACCATTAGTCCAGTCTGATCGCCAGGAGAACCAATAAAACCACAACTCCTGGTGGTTCCTCATGTTCACATTTAAGGAGTTATCTTTTTACTAAACATCAGGAACAACCTGAAATTTATGAAGAAAATAAATTCTATTTCATCCTCAGTTTATCATTTCCACATTACAACTTCCAGATCACAGAGTGTCTACAAAGGAACACAACATTTAGTCACCTGGAACTGAACCACAGAGGGTTTACTGGAGGATCAGAACCACAAAAACAAGACTAAATATTACAAAAATGAGACTCGTGACATGAAACAAAGCAAAAAAACAGACAAAAAATGGACAGAAACTAAACAAACCAGACAAAAATGACAACAGCGAGAAACAAAACAACCAAAAAATACACACAACACAGGCGAGACAAAAAAAACAATACACAAAATGAATAAAGCAAAAAAAGGAACGAACAAAATGACGAAAACAAACGAACAAGTCAGCAAAAAACAACAAAAATGAGACAGAATGACAAAAATTAGACAAATGGCACGAAACAAAACAAAAAAGAGACAAAATCAGACAAAAAGTGACAACAGCGAGAAACAAAACCAAAAAATACACACAACACAGGCGAGACAAAAAAACAATACACAAAATGAATAAAGCAAAAAAAGGAACGAACAAAATGACGAAAACAAACGAACAAGTCAGCAAAAAACAACAAAAATGAGACAGAATGACAAAAATTAGACAAATGGCACGAAACAAACAAAAAGAGACAAAAAGTGACAATAGCGTGAAACAAAAGAACCAAACAATACACACAACACAGGTGAGACAAAAAAAACACAAAACGACAAAAACAAGTCAAAAATATTACAAAAGACATGCGTCACGAAACAAAACGAGATAAAACATCTTTAAAAAGTTATAGTAACAAAAACAAGACAAAAAATGACAAAGGCGAGGAAAAACATGACAAAACAAATAGACAACATACGCAAGACAAAATGGAAACAAAATGACAAAAATGAGAAACTAAACAAAAACAACATGAGACAAATGACAAGTCAAATGACACAAAACAAAGAGACAAAGAATTCAATGGAAAAGTTACATAAGCGAGAAGATACAAATAGCTAAGACGAGATACAAACGAGACAACAAAAAACAAAAGTAAGAAACAAAATGACCAAAAAAGTAGACAAACAACGCAAGTGAGACAAAAACACAAAACAACGAATAAAGCAAAACACAAAACGACAAAAACAGACAAAGCAGTCTAAAACAAAAACAACAAAAGAACGATGTAGTGTTTCCCTTTCCAGCAGACAGACAGTCCACTGTGGTCCTTGGTAGAATAGTGACACCTGATAGTAGACGTACAGCCATGGCCAAAGCTTTAAGAATTACACTGGTATTGGTTTTTACAAAGTTTGCTGCTTCAGGGTTTTTAGATCTTTTTGTCAGATGTTACTGTAATATACTGAAGTACGATTACAAGCATTTCATAAGGCTTTTATTGACAATTACAGTCAGTTTATGCAAAGAGTCAAAATTTGCAATGTTGACTCTTCTTTTTCAAGGCCTCTGCAGTTCACTCTGGCATGCTGTCAATTAACTTCTGGGCCACATCCTGACTGATGGTAGCCCGTTCTTGCATAATCAATGCTTGGAGTTTGTCAGAATTTGTGGGTTTTTGTTTGTCCACACGCCTCTTGAGGATTGACCACAAGTTCTCATCAGATTAAGGTCTGGCCTTCAGTCAGGCCATCCTCCAAAAGTCTTTGCCTCACTGTTCATGCAGATGTTCTCACACCTGCCTGCTGCCATTCCTGAGCAAGCTCTGCACTGGTGGTGCCTCGATCCAGCAGCTGAATCAGCTTTAGGAGATGGTCCTGGTGTTTGCTGGACTTTCTTCACAACAATTGAACTTCTTGAAGTTCTTGATGATCCGGTAAATGGTTGATTTAGGTGCAGTCTTAGCATCAGCAGTATCCTTGCCTGTACAAAGCAATGATGGCTGCACGTGTTTCCTTGCAGGTAACTATGGTTAGCAGAGGAAGGACAATTATTTCAAGCACCACCCTCTTCTAAAGCTTCCAGTCTGTTATTCTAACTCAGTCAGCATGACAAAGTGATCTCCACCTCGTCCTCATCAGCACACTCAGCTGTGTTATCGAGAGAATCACTGACATGATGTCAGCTGGTCCTTCTGTGGCAGGACTGAAATGCATTGAAAATGTTTTTGGGGGGATGAAGTTCATTTTCATGGCAAAGAGGGACTTTGCAATTAATTGCAATTCATCTGATCACTCTTCATAACATTCTGGAGCGCATGCAAATTACCATCATAAAAAATGAGGCAGTAGACTTTATGAAGATTAATATTTGTGTGATTCTCAAAACTTTTGGCCACGGCTGTAGAGAACCTTCCTCTCAGTAGATGTGGAGAACCTTCCTCTCAGTAGATGTGGAGAACCTTCCTCTCAGTAGATGTGGAGAACGCTCCTCTCAGTAGATGTGGAGAACGCTCCTCTCAGTAGATGTAGAGAACCTTCCTCTCAGTAGATGTAGAGAACCTTCCTCTCAGTAGATGTGGAGAACCTTCCTCTCAGTAGATGTGGAGAACGCTCCTCTCAGTAGATGTAGAGAACGTTCCTCTCTGTAGATGTAGAGAACGCTCCTCTCAGTAGATGTAGAGAACCTTCCTCTCAGTAGATGTGGAGAACGCTCCTCTCAGTAGATGTAGAGAACGTTCCTCTCAGTAGATGTAGAGAATGTTCCTCTCTGTAGATGTAGAGAACGTTCCTCTCAGTAGATGCAGAGAATATTCCTCTCTGTAGATGTGGAGAACGTTCCTCTCAGTAGATGTAGAGAATGTTCCTCTCTGTAGATGTAAAGAACCTTCCTCTCAGTAGATGTAGAGAACGTTCCTCTCTGTAGATGTAGAGAACGTTCCTCTCTGTAGATGTAGAGAATGTTCCTCTCTGTAGATGTAGAGAACGGTCCTCTCTGTAGATGTAGAGAACGCTCCTCTCAGTAGATGTAGAGAACGCTCCTCTCAGTAGATGTAGAGAACGCTCCTCTCAGTAGATGTAGAGAACGCTCCTCTCAGTAGATGTAGAGAACCTTCCTCTCAGTAGATGTGGAGAACGCTCCTCTCAGTAGATGTAGAGAACGTTCCTCTCAGTAGATGTAGAGAATGTTCCTCTCTGTAGATGTAGAGAACGTTCCTCTCAGTAGATGCAGAGAATATTCCTCTCTGTAGATGTGGAGAACCTTCCTCTCTGTAGATGTGGAGAACGTTCCTCTCAGTAGATGTAGAGAATGTTCCTCTCTGTAGATGTAGAGAATGTTCCTCTCTGTAGATGTAGAGAACCTTCCTCTCAGTAGATGTGGAGAATGTTCCTCTCTGTAGATGTAGAGAACGCTCCTCTCTGTAGATGTAGAGAACCTTCCTCTCAGTAGATGTGGAGAACGCTCCTCTCAGTAGATGTAGAGAACGTTCCTCTCAGTAGATGTAGAGAATGTTCCTCTCTGTAGATGTAGAGAATGTTCCTCTCTGTAGATGTAGAGAACGTTCCTCTCAGTAGATGTAGAGAATGTTCCTCTCTGTAGATGTAGAGAACGCTCCTCTCTGTAGATGTAGAGAACCTTCCTCTCAGTAGATGTGGAGAACGCTCCTCTCAGTAGATGTAGAGAACCTTCCTCTCAGTAGATGTGGAGAACGCTCCTCTCAGTAGATGTAGAGAACCTTCCTCTCAGTAGATGTAGAGAACGTTCCTCTCTGTAGATGTGGAGAATGTTCCTCTCAGTAGATGTGGAGAACGCTCCTCTCAGTAGATGTAGAGAACCTTCCTCTCAGTAGATGTAGAGAACCTTCCGCTCAGTAGATGTAGAGAACGTTCCTCTCAGTAGATGTAGAGAACCTTCCTCTCAGTAGATGTGGAGAACGCTCCTCTCAGTAGATGTAGAGAACGTTCCTCTCAGTAGATGTAGAGAATGTTCCTCTCTGTAGATGTAGAGAATGTTCCTCTCTGTAGATGTAGAGAACCTTCCTCTCAGTAGATGTGGAGAACGCTCCTCTCAGTAGATGTAGAGAACCTTCCTCTCAGTAGATGTGGAGAACGCTCCTCTCAGTAGATGTAGAGAACCTTCCTCTCAGTAGATGTAGAGAACGTTCCTCTCTGTAGATGTGGAGAATGTTCCTCTCAGTAGATGTGGAGAACGCTCCTCTCAGTAGATGTAGAGAACCTTCCTCTCAGTAGATGTAGAGAACCTTCCGCTCAGTAGATGTAGAGAACGTTCCTCTCAGTAGATGTAGAGAACCTTCCTCTCAGTAGATGTGGAGAACGCTCCTCTCAGTAGATGTAGAGAACGTTCCTCTCAGTAGATGTAGAGAATGTTCCTCTCTGTAGATGTAGAGAACGTTCCTCTCAGTAGATGCAGAGAATATTCCTCTCTGTAGATGTGGAGAACGTTCCTCTCAGTAGATGTAGAGAATGTTCCTCTCTGTAGATGTGGAGAACGTTCCTCTCAGTAGATGTAAAGAACCTTCCTCTCAGTAGATGTAGAGAACGTTCCTCTCTGTAGATGTGGAGAACGGTCCTCTCAGTAGATGTAGAGAACCTTCCTCTCAGTAGATGTAGAGAACGCTCCTCTCAGTAGATGTAGAGAACCTTCCTCTCAGTAGATGTAGAGAACCTTCCTCTCAGTAGATGTAGAGAACCTTCCTCTCAGTAGATGTAGAGAACGCTCCTCTCAGTAGATGTAGAGAATGTTCCTCTCTGTAGATGTGGAGAACGTTCCTCTCAGTAGATGTGGAGAACGTTCCTCTCAGTAGATGTGGAGAACCTTCCTCTCAGTAGATGTAGAGAACGTTCCTCTCTGTAGATGTAGAGAACGTTCCTCTCTGTAGATGTAGAGAACCTTCCTCTCAGTAGATGTGGAGAACGCTCCTCTCAGTAGATGTAGAGAATGTTCCTCTCAGTAGATGTGGAGAACGTTCCTCTCAGTAGATGTAAAGAACCTTCCTCTCAGTAGATGTAGAGAACCTTCCTCTCAGTAGATGTGGAGAACGTTCCTCTCTGTAGATGTGGAGAACGGTCCTCTCAGTAGATGTAGAGAACCTTCCTCTCAGTAGATGTAGAGAACGCTCCTCTCAGTAGATGTAGAGAACGCTCCTCTCAGTAGATGTAGAGAACCTTCCTCTCAGTAGATGTGGAGAACGTTCCTCTCTGTAGATGTGGAGAACCTTCCTCTCAGTAGATGTAGAGAACCTTCCTCTCAGTAGATGTGGAGAACGTTCCTCTCAGTAGATGTAGAGAACGTTCCTCTCAGTAGATGTAGAGAACGTTCCTCTCTGTAGATGTAGAGAACGTTCCTCTCAGTAGATGCAGAGAATGTTCCTCTCTGTAGATGTGGAGAACCTTCCTCTCTGTAGATGTGGAGAACGTTCCTCTCAGTAGATGTAAAGAACCTTCCTCTCAGTAGATGTAGAGAACGTTCCTCTCTGTAGATGTAGAGAACGTTCCTCTCTGTAGATGTAGAGAACGTTCCTCTCTGTAGATGTAGAGAACGGTCCTCTCAGTAGATGTGGAGAACCTTCCTCTCAGTAGATGTAGAGAACGCTCCTCTCAGTAGATGTAGAGAACGCTCCTCTCAGTAGATGTAGAGAACGCTCCTCTCAGTAGATGTAGAGAACCTTCCTCTCAGTAGATGTAGAGAACGCTCCTCTCTGTAGATGTAGAGAACGCTCCTCTCTGTAGATGTAGAGAATATTCCTCTCTGTAGATGTGGAGAACCTTCCTCTCTGTAGATGTGGAGAACGTTCCTCTCAGTAGATGTAAAGAACCTTCCTCTCAGTAGATGTAGAGAACGTTCCTCTCTGTAGATGTAGAGAACGTTCCTCTCTGTAGATGTAGAGAACGTTCCTCTCTGTAGATGTAGAGAACGGTCCTCTCAGTAGATGTGGAGAACCTTCCTCTCAGTAGATGTAGAGAACGCTCCTCTCAGTAGATGTAGAGAACGCTCCTCTCAGTAGATGTAGAGAACGCTCCTCTCAGTAGATGTAGAGAACCTTCCTCTCAGTAGATGTAGAGAACGCTCCTCTCTGTAGATGTAGAGAACGTTCCTCTCTGTAGATGTGGAGAACGTTCCTCTTAGTAGATGTAGAGAACCTTCCTCTTAGTAGATGTAGAGAACCTTCCTCTCAGTAGATGTAGAGAACGTTCCTCTCTGTAGATGTAGAGAATGTTCCTCTCTGTAGATGTAGAGAACCTTCCTCTCAGTAGATGTGGAGAACGCTCCTCTCAGTAGATGTAGAGAACCTTCCTCTCAGTAGATGTGGAGAACGCTCCTCTCAGTAGATGTAGAGAACCTTCCTCTCAGTAGATGTAGAGAACGTTCCTCTCTGTAGATGTGGAGAATGTTCCTCTCAGTAGATGTGGAGAACGCTCCTCTCAGTAGATGTAGAGAACCTTCCTCTCAGTAGATGTAGAGAACCTTCCGCTCAGTAGATGTAGAGAACGTTCCTCTCAGTAGATGTAGAGAACCTTCCTCTCAGTAGATGTGGAGAACGCTCCTCTCAGTAGATGTAGAGAACGTTCCTCTCAGTAGATGTAGAGAATATTCCTCTCTGTAGATGTAGAGAACGTTCCTCTCAGTAGATGCAGAGAATATTCCTCTCTGTAGATGTGGAGAACGTTCCTCTCAGTAGATGTAGAGAATGTTCCTCTCTGTAGATGTGGAGAACGTTCCTCTCAGTAGATGTAAAGAACCTTCCTCTCAGTAGATGTAGAGAACGTTCCTCTCTGTAGATGTGGAGAACGGTCCTCTCAGTAGATGTAGAGAACCTTCCTCTCAGTAGATGTAGAGAACGCTCCTCTCAGTAGATGTAGAGAACCTTCCTCTCAGTAGATGTAGAGAACCTTCCTCTCAGTAGATGTAGAGAACCTTCCTCTCAGTAGATGTAGAGAACGCTCCTCTCAGTAGATGTAGAGAACGCTCCTCTCAGTAGATGTAGAGAACCTTCCTCTCAGTAGATGTAGAGAACGCTCCTCTCTGTAGATGTAGAGAATGTTCCTCTCTGTAGATGTGGAGAACGTTCCTCTCAGTAGATGTGGAGAACGTTCCTCTCAGTAGATGTGGAGAACCTTCCTCTCAGTAGATGTAGAGAACGTTCCTCTCTGTAGATGTAGAGAACGTTCCTCTCTGTAGATGTAGAGAACCTTCCTCTCAGTAGATGTGGAGAACGCTCCTCTCAGTAGATGTAGAGAATGTTCCTCTCTGTAGATGTGGAGAACGTTCCTCTCAGTAGATGTAAAGAACCTTCCTCTCAGTAGATGTAGAGAACCTTCCTCTCAGTAGATGTGGAGAACGTTCCTCTCTGTAGATGTGGAGAACGGTCCTCTCAGTAGATGTAGAGAACCTTCCTCTCAGTAGATGTAGAGAACGCTCCTCTCAGTAGATGTAGAGAACGCTCCTCTCAGTAGATGTAGAGAACCTTCCTCTCAGTAGATGTGGAGAACGTTCCTCTCTGTAGATGTGGAGAACCTTCCTCTCAGTAGATGTAGAGAACCTTCCTCTCAGTAGATGTGGAGAACGTTCCTCTCTGTAGATGTGGAGAACCTTCCTCTCAGTAGATGTAGAGAACCTTCCTCTCAGTAGATGTGGAGAACCTTCCTCTCAGTAGATGTGGAGAACGTTCCTCTCTGTAGATGTGGAGAACGGTCCTCTCAGTAGATGTAGAGAACCTTCCTCTCAGTAGATGTAGAGAACGCTCCTCTCAGTAGATGTAGAGAACCTTCCTCTCAGTAGATGTAGAGATCGCTCCTCTCTGTAGATGTAGAGAATGTTCCTCTCTGTAGATGTGGAGAACGTTCCTCTCAGTAGATGTGGAGAACGTTCCTCTCAGTAGATGTAGAGAACCTTCCTCTCAGTAGATGTAGAGAACGTTCCTCTCTGTAGATGTAGAGAATGTTCCTCTCTGTAGATGTAGAGAACCTTCCTCTCAGTAGATGTGGAGAACGTTCCTCTCTGTAGATGTGGAGAACGGTCCTCTCAGTAGATGTAGAGAACCTTCCTCTCAGTAGATGTAGAGAACGCTCCTCTCAGTAGATGTAGAGAACGCTCCTCTCAGTAGATGTAGAGAACCTTCCTCTCAGTAGATGTGGAGAACGTTCCTCTCTGTAGATGTGGAGAACCTTCCTCTCAGTAGATGTAGAGAACCTTCCTCTCAGTAGATGTAGAGAACGCTCCTCTCAGTAGATGTAGAGAACGCTCCTCTCAGTAGATGTAGAGAACCTTCCTCTCAGTAGATGTGGAGAACCTTCCTCTCAGTAGATGTGGAGAACGTTCCTCTCTGTAGATGTGGAGAACGGTCCTCTCAGTAGATGTAGAGAACCTTCCTCTCAGTAGATGTAGAGAACGCTCCTCTCAGTAGATGTAGAGAACGCTCCTCTCAGTAGATGTAGAGAACCTTCCTCTCAGTAGATGTAGAGAACGCTCCTCTCTGTAGATGTAGAGAATGTTCCTCTCTGTAGATGTGGAGAACGTTCCTCTCAGTAGATGTGGAGAACGTTCCTCTCAGTAGATGTAGAGAACCTTCCTCTCAGTAGATGTGGAGAACGCTCCTCTCAGTAGATGTAGAGAACCTTCCTCTCAGTAGATGTGGAGAACGCTCCTCTCAGTAGATGTAGAGAACCTTCCTCTCAGTAGATGTAGAGAACGTTCCTCTCTGTAGATGTAGAGAATGTTCCTCTCTGTAGATGTGGAGAACGTTCCTCTCAGTAGATGTGGAGAACGTTCCTCTCTGTAGATGTAGAGAACCTTCCTCTCAGTAGATGTGGAGAACGCTCCTCTCAGTAGATGTAGAGAACCTTCCTCTCAGTAGATGTGGAGAACGCTCCTCTCAGTAGATGTAGAGAACCTTCCTCTCAGTAGATGTAGAGAACGTTCCTCTCTGTAGATGTGGAGAATGTTCCTCTCAGTCGATGTGGAGAACGCTCCTCAGTAGATGTAGAGAACCTTCCTCTCAGTAGATGTAGAGAACCTTCCGCTCAGTAGATGTAGAGAACGTTCCTCTCAGTAGATGTAGAGAATGTTCCTCTCTGTAGATGTAGAGAATGTTCCTCTCTGTAGATGTAGAGAACCTTCCTCTCTGTAGATGTAGAGAACCTTCCTCTCAGTAGATGTAGAGAACCTTCCTCTCAGTAGATGTAGAGAACCTTCCTCTCTGTAGATGTGGAGAACCTTCCTCTCTGTAGATGTAGAGAATGTTCCTCTCTGTAGATGTAGAGAATGTTCCTCTCTGTAGATGTAGAGAACGCTCCTCTCAGTAGATGTAGAGAACCTTCCTCTCAGTAGATGTAGAGAACGCTCCTCTCAGTAGATGTGGAGAACGTTCCTCTCAGTAGATGTGGAGAACGTTCCTCTCAGTAGATGTGGAGAACGTTCCTCTCTGTAGATGTAGAGAACCTTCCTCTCAGTAGATGTAGAGAACGTTCCTCTCAGTAGATGTGGAGAACCTTCCTCTCAGTAGATGTGGAGAACCTTCCTCTCAGTAGATGTAGAGAACGCTCCTCTCAGTAGATGTAGAGAACCTTCCTCTCAGTAGATGTAGAGAACCTTCCTCTCAGTAGATGTGGAGAACCTTCCTCTCAGTAGATGTAGAGAACGCTCCTCTCAGTAGATGTAGAGAACCTTCCTCTCAGTAGATGTAGAGAACCTTCCTCTCAGTAGATGTAGAGAACCTTCCTCTCAGTAGATGTAGAGAACGCTCCTCTCAGTAGATGTGGAGAATGTTCCTCTCAGTAGATGTAGAGAACCTTCCTCTCAGTAGATGTAGAGAACCTTCCTCTCAGTAGATGTAGAGAACGCTCCTCTCAGTAGATGTGGAGAACCTTCCTCTCAGTAGATGTGGAGAACCTTCCTCTCAGTAGATGTGGAGAACGTTCCTCTCTGTAGATGTGGAGAACCTTCCTCTCAGTAGATGTAGAGAACGCTCCTCTCTGTAGATGTGGAGAACCTTCCTCTCAGTAGATGTGGAGAACGTTCCTCTCTGTAGATGTGGAGAACGTTCCTCTCAGTAGATGTGGAGAACCTTCCTCTCAGTAGATGTGGAGAACGTTCCTCTCAGTAGATGTGGAGAACCTTCCTCTCAGTAGATGTAGAGAACGCTCCTCTCAGTAGATGTAGAGAACGCTCCTCTCAGTAGATGTAGAGAACGTTCCTCTCAGTAGATGTGGAGAACCTTCCTCTCAGTAGATGTAGAGAACCTTCCTCTCAGTAGATGTGGAGAACGTTCCTCTCAGTAGATGTGGAGAACCTTCCTCTCAGTAGATGTAGAGAACCTTCCTCTCAGTAGATGTGGAGAACGTTCCTCTCAGTAGATGTGGAGAACGCTCCTCTCAGTAGATGTAGAGAACCTTCCTCTCAGTAGATGTAGAGAACCTTCCTCTCAGTAGATGTAGAGAACCTTCCTCTCAGTAGATGTGGAGAACGTTCCTCTCAGTAGATGTAGAGAACCTTCCTCTCAGTAGATGTAGAGAACGTTCCTCTCTGTAGATGTAGAGAACGTTCCTCTCAGTAGATGTGGAGAACGTTCCTCTCAGTAGATGTGGAGAACCTTCCTCTCAGTAGATGTAGAGAACCTTCCTCTCAGTAGATGTAGAGAACCTTCCTCTCAGTAGATGTAGAGAACCTTCCTCTCAGTAGATGTGGAGAACGTTCCTCTCAGTAGATGTGGAGAACGTTCCTCTCAGTAGATGTAGAGAACCTTCCTCTCAGTAGATGTAGAGAACCTTCCTCTCAGTAGATGTAGAGAACCTTCCTCTCAGTAGATGTAGAGAACCTTCCTCTCAGTAGATGTAGAGAACCTTCCTCTCAGTAGATGTGGAGAACCTTCCTCTCAGTAGATGTAGAGAACCTTCCTCTCAGTAGATGTAGAGAACGTTCCATTCTGTAAATGTAGAGAACCTTCCTGTATGTAGAGATCCTCTGAGCTTCTGGTTGTGTTTCCTTCAGGCTTCCTGTTCAGAGGGGAAGCTCTTCAACCATCTGGAGACCGTCTGGCGGTTCAGCCCTGGACTTCCTGGCTACCCTCGGACCTGCACCGTGGACTTCTCTGTGAGTAGAAGCTGCTCTCTCTTGGCTTGTATTTCCTTCTGACAGATCTTTAGGCGGTTCCTTCAGCTGTCCACTCTGTCCTCCTCAGATCTCCTTCGAGTTCCGCTCTCTGCTCCACTCCCAGCTGGCTCACGTCTTCTTTGACGAGGTGGTCAAGCAGATGGTGTCGGCGTTTGAGCGCCAGGCCTCCAAGGTCCACGGAGCTGAAACGGCCATCCCCCGAGAGCTGATGTTCCACGAGGTCCACCACACGTAGCGACCAGCTAACGATGCTAACGACACTAAGGAGAAGAGATTAACACGTTCAGTGCCTTCCTCACTACCATCACCATGTTCTACCCTCTGGTTCCTCTGGTTCTCCATCAGAACCTCAGGCTGAAACCAGACGACATGTCTGCAACATCTGCGGTTCTCCGCCACATTTATCTCCAGCTACCATGTTCAGGTTTGATCAAAGAGGCCACAGATCCTCCTGGAACCAGAGAACCTTCTAGAAATGACAGAACATCCCAACAAACCAAACCTTCTGCTGGATCATCTCCTGGACACTTCAACCTGGAGGTGTTTAATATTCATGAAACATTTCTGGTTCCAGGTTCTCCACCATCTGGATTCACTGCTTCTCTTATCAAATCTGACTGAAACTGAACATTTGAGGGTTTGGGATTAAATCTAGATGTTCCACTGAGACAACAGGACACAGATCTTCATAGAGAACCTAAACTCATCCCTTCTCATGTTGAAGGTTCTACCAGATCAGGATGTCTTCTGTTGACTGGAGCATTTGATTTTATTCTGGAGAATTAAAAACTAGTTTAAAGGGAAGCAGCTTCCTGTTTGGAAGCAGAGAATCAGAACACAACCTTAAACAAAACAGTGTTAGCAGAGAGAACAAGGTGAGCAGAGAACCCACAGAACCTGTGGAAGGTTTGAGAGAACGCTAACAGGATGTGACCTCAGCAGGAAGTAGTCAGAACCAATCAGCTCCTGAAACATCATCAATACAAAACTCAGCTTCATGGCAATGATTTAATCTAAACAGGACGCTAGTTTCTGCTCCACCACGTTAGCCACTACATTAGCTCACCTAGCTATGGCTAGCTGCTACGCCATCATGATATTGTTTCCTACTTTAGCCAAACCAGATTAAATCAGCTGCAACATTTAAACAGATCAACCTCAGCCGCTCTGGTAAGCTAGTTTTATGATCAGTGGTGTAAATGATGACAAACTTCTTCTCTAGTTTAGTGGTAGATGTGTGTTAGCGGTATACTGCCCCCTGTAGGTTGGGAGTATAAAAGCCAGACGTGTTGTCTCTCATTGATTCCGGGCGTCTCATTTCCACGTTTGTGTGGAAAGCATAGCCCAGGCTTTAGCCTTAACAAGCTAACATTAACTTTTACACCAGCCAAAACAATGTAGCATTAGCTATGAATTAGCCTGAACAAGTTAACATTAGGTGCTTTGTTAGCAAGGACAAAATAAAGCTAATCATTGCATTAACCTGAACAACATAATGTTGGCTGCTACATTAGCTTATAACAATGCTAGCCACCGCGATGGCCTCATAAGAAAAACTTGGCATCTACTTTAGCATAAACAAGATAACATAAGCTGCCATGTCAGCCTAAACTAGCTCATGTTTGCTGCTAGCGCTAGCTGTTAGTGTAAATAAGATCGTGTTAGTCGCTACATTAGCCTAAACAAGCTAATGCTAGACTGAACATTAACCTGAAGCATGTTGATCCGTTCACAGTAAAACAAGACGTTTAATAGTTCAAAAAACCAAACCCACGTGAATAAAGCAGCTCCAAACTAAATAAATCTGTCCTATAAAAGCTCCAGACGTCCTTCCTGCTAGGTGGTTGTTCCGACATGTTGATCTAAAACTAGCTGAGTCTGTATTTAGCTGATGTTTCCTGCTCTGAATGCTGCAGATGGTCCTACTAACTGTACTGTAGAACACCAGAACATGGAGTCTAACATCCTCTCAGTGTTACCAGGAGAGCCATGCTGGACTACAGGTCTACAGCTGGAGGTGTTTTAATGTTCTACGTTTGTAATATCAGCTGTAGTGTTATTTTACAGGAAGTCTGTTGGAATGTTTGTGATTTTAGGGCCCAAATTGGCAGAAACCGGAGCTCATGTTCATCAGACCGGTCCAGATCGTCTGTTAGTAGAAACATCTCAGCAGCTGGTTGGGTTCCAGCTGTCTGATAAATGTGAGCTCTACTCTGATCTGTCATCCTGAAGGTGCTTCAGTGACCTGAAACCTTCCTGTTTTCACCGAGTGCCTCCTGGCCGCTGCCACTCTATTTATCTTGACTTTTAAAGGAACATTTTACTCATTTTATCATATTTATTTCTTAGTTTGAGTGCACACACTTTAACAGCCTCTAAGCAGAGTTTATTCATTCAGACCAATGATAAACGCCGTCATCGTCTGCATGGAGGCGGAGTCTCTGCTGAAGTGATGAGTGAAAATACCAGCTGTAAACTGCTTCTAGTGAGGGAAAGGATTTGTGTTTTGTGGGACGTGGAAAAGGTTTGTGTAAATGTCTGCAGAACGTTGTACCGACTGCATGGTTTATAAAATAGTTTTTCTAAAAAACAAACTGACGTCTTTGAGTGTTTCCTTCAGCCAGGAATAACGACATCCTGTGAGCGATGAGGACAGCTCCAGTCGAGGTTTGGAAATATCTCCAAGTTCAGTTTGTTCTCTGGAGGTTCTATGGTCCTGTGTTCTCTACAGAGACAGAGTGGTGATGTAGGTCAGAAGAACGCCTTTAATACAGAATGTAGCTTCACATTTAAACGCTAAACAGATGTCTTTAGCAGATTTAAACATAATTTAACACTTAAGCTGAAACTAAGAGTCTCTGTTGGTATTTCATGGTTTATCTGTTGAAGCTCAAGTTTCCAATTTGAAGACCAACTTTCAACAGCTGCCAGAGTTCTGCTCAGAAACATGAAACATCTGCAGCTCCTCATGAATAAACTCGGGACTGAAAGCTTCACAGCTACTAAATGGACCTCTTGGTGTCTGATCTCTGGAGCAAACAAAGGCTCAGATTATGTTTAGATTTTAACCCAAAATGAATTTTTAAAAAATCATCAGATTTGGTAAAATGTTTCAGAAAAACACTTGAAAATTTGAAGTATCAGAGAAGAAAACCATGTACAAGTGATAGCTCCAGAAGAGCCGCTCAATGGACCCTGTAGAGGGATCTTAAGGTTTCCAAAAGGTTAAAATAAACTTCAGATTTTAATCCAGAATTTATGTCTCCACAATGATTAGGAAACTCCATCTGATGATTCTACTTATGACTGAAAGCTTAGGAACTGATACTAAAGAAACACTTGGTTAAGATGGATTTTAGCTTTTAAACTCATCTGCCCATGCGGGCGGCATGGCTCAGTGGGTAGAGTGGCCGTCTTGTAACTGGAAAGTTGCCGGTTCGATCCTCGGCCCGTCGTGCTCATGTTGAGGCGTCTCTGAACAAGCCACCTAACCCCTGATGGGTCGTGGTTAGCGCCTTGCATGGCAGCTTCTGCCATCAGTGTGTGAATGGGTGGATGTGACGTATCATGTAAAGCACTTTGGATAAAAGCGCTATATAAATATATAACCATTTATCCTTGAGTCGGTCAAAGTATAGAAATTTGAAGACAGAAACTGGTCAAAGACCAGTAGAACCAAAGAAAGAAAGATCAGGAAAGCTCCAGAACTGCTGCTAAATGGACCTTCTAGGTTTGTGTTTTTTCATAAAGCTCCAAAGGTTAAGAACTTTAAATTTAAGGCCAACATGAAGTAGTTCTAACAGGACATTAAACTTTGAAGATGAACACTGATCAACTGTTCCTGATGAAGACCATGTACGACTGAAAGCTCCAGAACAGCTGCTAAATGGACCTTGTGGGTGAATGTTCAGTACGTAGACCCCTCCCAGTGGAAGCTACACAACAGTGACAGACATGAACCTGGACAAGAGAATTTATTAAATTGTAAAAGGAAACGATCACAGTTATCCAGCGGCGCCCCCTGCTGGTGGACCCATACAATCAGTAAACAGACGATTTCAGGCACTCGACGTCCAGAAACAGAAAAACGCTCCAAGTCTGTAAGAAAACTGCTTTAATTCAATTAATCACTGATGACAGAAAATATATATGTAAAAAACAAAAACAAGAATTAACAGAAACACTACGACGAACGAACGGACCGAAGCCTGGAGACGTCTTAAGGAGGAACATCTGGATCATCTCAGCTGCTGCTAACGTCTCCTTGAGAGGAAACCAGATTTATACGGTCAGTAGAAACAGAAAGCATCCTGGAGCAGAGGTCTGGAGGACCTGCTGGACCATCATCTATAGTTCTGGTTAGTTGATGAAGGAACCACGTTCAGAACATGTTCTACAGCCTGGTTCCTTCACCAGCAGCTCAGAACAAACCAACTGGTTCTGCATGGATCATTTCTACTTCTAGAGTTCCTAATCAGCAGCTGAAATGCTCCAGAGGAACCTTCAGGAGAACATCTCCTCACCGGTTAGCGTTTTACTTCTCGTACATGATGCTGATGGGTGAAGCAGTGAGGAACCTTCTGGTCTCCTCAGCCGCTCAGATCATCAACCATCCATCCTGGTGTAGGAGGAGAGGCTCTCCGGTCCTCATTAGTCTATAGAGTCAGGAGGATCTTCAGAAGCCCATTCCTCCTCCCATCCCTCCCATCCCTCCCATCCCTCCCATTCCACCAGGCATCTCCTTCTCCTCCTTCGGGATCTCCGTGACGACGGCCTCGGCGGTCGACAGCAGCGATGCGACTCCGGCAGCATCCAGCAGCGCCGTCCTCACCACCTGGAGGAGAACACGGTTAGGACCTGGATAATTGATGTTTAGTGCAGGAAAATACAGGTTTGGACCCGGATAATTCCTGGTTACTACAGGAAAATACAGGTTTGGACCTGGATAATTCCTGGTTACTACAGGAAAATACAGGTTTGGACCCGGATAATTCCTGGTTACTACAGGAAAATACAGGTTTGGACCCGGATAATTCCTGGTTACTACAGGAAAATACATGTTAGGACCTGGATAATTCCTGGTTACTACAGGAAAATACATGTTAGGACCTGGATAATTCCTGATTAGTGGTGGTTCTCTCACATTGGATGCTAAATGTGATTTTTTCCCCCAGACTTTAGACTCATTAAGTTACAGAGACCAGCTGTGCAGACAGACACCTTAGACAGATGTTTCACCATGCTGGAAGGATCTCCAACAACCTGCTCCTCTGTTCTGTTTCTGATCCATGCTGACTATTTATTCATCCAGTAGCTTTGGTTTTACTCTCAGTCTAAAATTGTCCAAAATAATTTAAAACTTTTCCAAAGTAACATTAAATTGTCAACTAATGACCTAAAAACTTTCCAAAATGACTCAAACCTAATCAGAAATGAGTTCAGACTTTTCCAAATTAATTTGAAAACTTTCCAAAATTACATGACACCAGTTAAGACTCAAAAATGGTTTGAAACAACAACATAGAATATTTGGTCCATTTGTGTCTCTGTTTATCAGCTGTAGGAGATGTTTCACCATGCTGAATGGATCTACAACAGCCCGTCATTTTTGTTTCATTCAATGCTTTGGATATCTTTGGAAAAATTATGTGTAAATACTTCAGTCGTACTTCATGTTGGATCTTCTGACTCTGAAGGTCTTTAGATCCAGATCTGATGAGGACCAACGTTTAGACTCACTAAGGAACCATCTAACTATTCTGCAGCCAGTGAAGCTTTGATCCTGTACCTCCAGGAGGACCTTCCTACCTTGGTGGGGTCGATGATGCCCTTCTCCACCATGTTCACGTATTCTCCCTGCATGGCGTCGTAGCCCAGCTCAGAGGATCCCTGCAGGATCTTCTCCACCACCAGAGAACCTTCCACACCGGCGTTCTTGGCGATGGTCATTGCAGGAATCCTCAGCGCCCGTCGGATGATGTCCACCCCTGTAGAAGGAAAGGAGAGCTCAGAGTGATGCTCAGAACCAGAACCAGGACCAGGAGGTTAGTGGAGCTCCACCCACCGATCTTCTGGTCTGAGTTGGCCGGTTTCAGGGTGTCCAGCGATGGGATGCAGCGCAGCAGAGCACAGCCTCCTCCTGGGACGATTCCTTCCTCCACGGCGGCTCTGGTGGCGTTCAGGGCATCCGTCACTCGGTCCTTCTTCTCATTCACCTCCACGTCGCTGGTTCCTCCCACCTGAGGGGACCAAACACGTTAGAGCTTCGAGGTTCTACAGGAACTCAGCTGAACGTGGACCGTAAGTGATCCAACCTTGAGCACAGCGACTCCGTCCGACAGCTTGGCCAGCCTCTCGTTGAGCTTCTCCTTCTCGTAGTCGCTGGTGGTGCTCTCCAGCTGCTCCACGATCTCCGCCGCTCGTTTCTCCACCTCGGCCGGACTGCCTCCACCCCTCAGCAGCAGCGTGTCGTCTTTGGTGATCTGGACCTCGCCCACCTTCCCGAAGTCGTGAGCCTGGATGTCCTCCAGAGCCAAACCCAGAGCTTCGTCTCCAAAGACCTGCAGAGGAGATCAGAAGAAGGTTTCACCACCTGGAGCTCCTCACCAGGAACCAGCAGCTCAGACTGCAGAAGGACCTACAGTGCCTCCGGTGGCCACGGCCATGTCCCTCAGCTGGTTCTTCCTGTTGTCTCCGAAGCCTGGAGCCTTCACCGCCACCACCTGGAGACCCACCTTCAGCCTGCAGGAGAAACCATCCATGTTCAGTGGAGGACCAGACCAGGTTCAGCTGCTTCAACCTCTGACAGGTTTAGAGGAACATCTAGACTTTAAATGTCAAAATAACTAACAGTTTGTTTCAGACAGATCTGATCTTCAGAGGAACTGAAGAGTCTCGGCTGACTGAGACCAACAGGATGAAGTGCAGGCAGCGTCTCCACAGAGAAGCAGCTAAAGATCTGCAACATGTGGAGCCTCCAGGTTTTTTTGTGAATTAAATAACAGAAGTTCATCTCTGTGTGGAGAAGAACAAACCAACCAACCTGTTGAGGACCAGAGTGCTCAGAGCTTCTCCGTCCACGTCTTCAGCCACGATGACCAAAGGCTTACGGTGCTGGTTGGCGATCTCCAGAGCAGGAACGATGCTCTGGACGCTGGAGATCTTCTTCTCGCTGAGCAGCAGGTAGGCGTCCTGGAACTCACACTTCTGACCTGAAACCAGAGACGCGTTCAGAACCAGACCCAAGAAAGAAGATCTGAAGAAACGGAAACTAAGTTCACGTTTAACAGCAGAAAGTCCATCAACAAATCAAAGAGAAGCAGCAGCAAATATTAGAGTCAGTAGAGATAAAGTTCACCTCTATAGACCAAATTAGTGACAGAAAGACACCCCGAATTCACATTTATGACGGTGGATTTAAAGTTTTCAAGCAAAAATACAACAGATTTCAGCTTCTCAAACAAGCATTTGCTCCTTCTTGTCAAACATCTGAGGAAACGACGACGAAGAGCCACAAAAAGAACATGAAGAAGCAAACAATCAAAACGAGACGCAGAACAGAATAGACACTGTCCTAACGCTGACCTCAGTCCTGGTCCTCTGTAAGAAGTCTTTATGTTTTAATCACAGTTTGTCGTCGTTTTGCGTTTTTTGTCAACATGCTGCTAACCTTTAGCGGTGTTGATGAAGTACGGTGAAATGTATCCACGGTCGAACTTCATCCCCTCGATGATCTCCAGCTCATCGTGGAGCGTCTTTCCATCCTGACAGCAGGAGAACAAACGTTATCTACGGTTTTACTCTTTAAATCCTGGTTAGATAGATTATATGTTTACGATATATTTATTATACGACTGGAACCTTGACGGTGATGACTCCTTTGCGACCGACTTTCTTCATGGCATTGGAGATGATGTTTCCGATCTCTACGTCTCCGTTGGCTGAGATGGTAGCGACCTGAGGACAGACGGGTTATTATGGGATGTTCTGTCGGCAGCACAATCAAGCCTGAACATCAGCTCTGTACCTGAGCGATCTCCTCGGGGGTGGTGACGGGCTTGGACAGACTCTTCAGCTCGTTGATGATGGTTTCCACGGCCATCATGACTCCTCGGCGGATCTCCACCGGGTTGGCTCCCTTGCTGATGGTGTCGAAGCCCTCCTTGGCGATGGCCCTGGCCAGCACGGTGGCCGTGGTGGTGCCGTCTCCGGCCTCCTCGTTGGTGTTGTTGGCCACGTCCTGGACCAGCTTGGCTCCGATGTTCTTGTACTTGTCCTTGAGGTCGATGCTTTTGGCCACCGTCACACCATCCTTGGTGACCTTGGGGCTTCCCCAGCTCTGCTCGATGATGACGGTGCGACCCTGGAAGAAGAAGCAAGGGTCAACGAGGTCAGACAGGTGAGATCCGGACCTTTAGGAGGCTTCAGCTTCACTCACAGTTAAATAGAAAAGTCTTTCATGATAGCAGCACCTGGTTGTTCCACCAGGACCTGGATGAGTTTAGCAGCAACAGGCACCATGACAAAGACTCCTGTTACACTTCATGACCTCACAACAGAACTAATTTATTCAAGACAAACCGGTTTTCTGTCTTGTTTTTAGCGTTTTGGCTTATTTTGTCATCTTTTGTGTTTGACATTATTTTCTACCGTCTGTAGAACATCTGTAGAGGAAACAGAGCCTCAGAGGACAGTCAGGAGTTAAAGTGCTGACTCTTGAATAAACATGAATTTGTATTCCACGGTTAACAGTTATAGTATTTAAGTCAAATATAAACTAAATCTTAATAAAACAAACACATTTATGATGCTTTTATTGTCAGACGTGTGTTTCTAAAGGCTCTGCTGATGTTTATCTTTACTTTTAGAGATATGGTGAAATAATTATTTGACAGATTTCTTAATTATACAGCATCTTAGTGCTGAGTATTAGTTTAGATTCTGTTATAATCTAGATGTCTGAGCTCTCTGTGGATCAGTCCAACATCAGTGGATCAGTCCAACATCAGTGGATCAGTCCAACATCAGTGGATCAGTCCAACATCAGTGGGTCATTCCATATCATTTCAACCAGTGGTCCCCACCTGACCCTCTCAGAGTTTGCTAAGTTTACATACATTTAGTACATTATATATGATGGGAAAATCCAAAATTTGAATGCTTTATTGTCATTAGTTTCAAAGTTATGGCCATTTGAAGTAGGTAGGGGGTACCCTATTATTGCAGCCAAAATTAAAACTTGAAATTTTCGACCATTTTCAGACTTCTGTAACTTCTGAACAACAAAAGATAGAGATCTGAAGTTTTCAGAATCATTTCACAGTGACCTATAGTCCTCAGAAATGTGAAAATATTTACTTTATATTTATAATTGCATGTTACAGAGAATGACAAAGTTGCGATTTTATCCATCACGAACTTCTAAACTGCTACATTTGGCCACCCATTACACAAAGACTAATCATCATATCCATTAGAGATTTTATGTGGTATCATTTGGCTATCTAAGGATTGGATCTGTATAAAATGAAAGTGTTATGGTATGTAAGCTGATATTGACCTTCGAATCTGAAGGTCGGACAGATATTTTTGATATTTAGACTATAGGTCACTGTGAAATGATTCTGAAAAGTTCACATCTCTATCTTTTGTTGTTCGGAAGTTATAGAAGTCTGAAAATGGTCAAAAATTTCAAGTCTTAATTTTGGCTGCAATAATAGGGTACCCCCTACCTACTTCAAATGGCCATAACTTTGAAGCTAATGACAATAAAGCATTCAAATTTTGGATTTTCCCATCATATATAATGTACTAAATGTATGTAAAAACCCAGCAAAATCTGAGAGGGTCAGGTGGGATGTTTTCTTAAAATTGGTTGATTTCATACGGAATGACCCATCAGTAGATCAGTTTAATATCTGGATCAGCCTAACATCAGTGGATCAGTCTAATACCAGTAATAATCTGAATATTGATGACGTTGGTGAGTCGGTACCTTGGGGCCCATGGTGACGGCCACTGCGTCGGCCAGCAGGTCGACTCCCTGCAGCATCAGAGCTCGAGCGTCGGCGCCGAACTTGACATCTTTGGCGTAACACCTGGTCAGGTGAGGAGCCAGGGCTCGGCTCACCGGCCTCACCTGCCTCATGACTGTAGCCAACCGGAACATGTCTGAGGAGGAATCAATCAGCCAATCAGGGAGCTGGAACTGAACATGTGTTAACTGCTCCCCTAGTGGTGTCAGACGGTACTACAGCAAACCAGCTTTTTACAACAAACACACATTCAATAAAACCTCCAGAGATTAAACGACGTTCAACTGACACAGAAATGCACTGAAGAAAGCAGAAAACTGTCATTCTAGGAGCTGTCGGGTGAAAATGTGCTTATTTATGTCAGATATAAGTGTTGTAAAGGATTAAGAGGTTTAAAAAATGCTGAGAAGCTGAACCGCCTGAGACCAAACAGAACGAGTCAGGAACAACCGACTCCAGAGGATAAGAAAATAAAACATGAATCCATAAAATGAACATTTACAAGTTTAGAGTGTGAGTTGGAGTCACATTAATCAAATCAGCCGCTTTTAAACCAAACAGCAACAACTTTAAAGACAAGGACAGAGTTAGTTAATTAATTAGTTAACGAGCTGCAGCGTCTGATCAAACAAACTCAATGATCTGAGTTTAGTTTGAGCTTCTCACACGTCTGGATTTCACTTTTATTCATAAAACAGAACAAATGTGAACATTCCTATGAAGCATTTTATATTTCTAATTATTTATTGGCAGTCTGGTAAAAATGACTCTTGTGCCTTCAGTTAAATATTGACCCACCTGGAGCTGTTTTACACATTTATGTGTTTTTTCTCACTTCCTTCATGACAAACGGTGAAAACAGAGTCTGGTAGCTTCAGTCTGAGTTAAATATTGACCGATTCTCGCAGCATTTCACAACATTTTAGTCCCTTTAAAGGAACAAAACACGTTTTCTGTGTGATGAAAAAGTTTAAGGCTTCTGACTGTTGGTTTTATTAAACTGAAAATCAGGGTTAGGAATATTAGACAAGATTTTATTCTTCTTTAGAACATTTAATTAAAATAACTTTATGCTGCAGCAACAGATAAAATGTAGTCATAAGATATTAAGACCAGAACTGTAGTTTTAGAACTTAATTCTTGTAAAATCTTGTATTTGAACG
This sequence comes from Acanthochromis polyacanthus, assembly GCF_021347895.1. Lineage (NCBI taxonomy): Eukaryota > Metazoa > Chordata > Actinopteri > Pomacentridae > Acanthochromis > Acanthochromis polyacanthus. The sequence goes on along the minus strand of NC_067126.1, from coordinate 1,979,207 downwards.
ACCAGATCAAACTACAGGCAGAAAAAGCAGCTAACTTGTTGTAGAAAACCAATAAAAGTGTTCCTTAAACTTTACAAATGGAAGAACTCAGAACTGGAGCTGAATCCAGTTTATCTGCAGCTGTTCATCCATTTCAGTGATAATTCAACAGTTCTGAAATACTAAATAAGGTGTGTTAATGAGACTGAGGTTTAACCCGTCTGTTCTCATAAACGCCGGTCTGTAGACGGTTTAATGAGATAAAACTGGGTTTAGCTAAAGCTCCTGTAGAGACTCTTCAGGGATCAAACCTCCTGAACAGAATCAGTCTGGATGATCAGAGCAGAACCAGGACAGAAGAAGTCAACCTACAGATCATCATCATCATTTTACTCACTGAGGGTTCTGTTAGACCGTCAGCAGCAGGTTTAAATGTTTCATTATTAAAGCTTCTAATGAACCAATGAGCAGCTGGATGAAGATAGAAAGCTTCTAAACCAGAGGGTCCACCATGAGGCCCGTGGTCCAAAAGTGGTCCTCCAGAGGGTCCAGTCCGGCCCTCAAAGTGTAAAAATTACAGAGAAGACATTAACTGCAGATTGTAAATTAGTAAAACTATAAATTTAAAATCATTTCTGGACCATGACATGTTGTTTGGATCAGAAAGTAAAATACTGGATTGTTCTTTGTTCTATTGTGTCTCATTTTTGTGATATTTTGTCTGTTTTTGTCGCTTTGTTTCTCATTTTTGTCTTAGTGTATTTTTTTGTTTGGCTTTTGTTATTTGTCCATTTTTGTGTCGCTTGTAACTGTCAAATTTTTGTCTTTGTTTTGTTTCATTTGTCTCATTTTCATTGTTTTGCTTCTGATTTTTGTAATATTTTGGGTTTTTTGTCTGACTTGTTTGTGTTTTTCTTGTGCCATTTCTTGCTTTTGTCATTTTGTCTTATTTGTCCATTTTCTGGCACTAACTTTTTCTGTCTATTGTTTTTGTGACCCATTTTTCTAATATTTTGTCGTTCTGTGTTTTTTTTTGTTTCGCTTGTGGTGTTACTCTGTTTTGTTTCTGTCTTTTGTCATTAGTGTAACTTATTATAATTTTTTTGTCGCTTTCTAATTTGTCTAATTTTTTGTCTGTTTTGTTTCCTGTCATTTGTCCCATTTTGTTTTTGTCAATTTTCTTTGTCGCTTTGCAACTTTGTCAAATTTTTTGTCTTAGTTTTGTGCTGTTTGTCTGATTTTCTGTCATTTTGTGTATTGCTTTTGTCATTTTTGTGATATTTTGTCTTATTTTTGTTATTGTTTTTCTCTTTATTCATCACTTTGTGTTTTTTTTTGTGTCTCATCTGTGTTGTTAGTCTACAATTTTGTCATTTTGTTTCTCATTTTTGTCATTTCTGGTCTCATTTGTGTAATTGTTTTGTCTTGTTTTTGTCGTCTAATTTTTGTCGCTCTGAAACTTTTTTCTCTAATTTTTTGTCTGTTTTGTTTCCTGTCATTTTGCTTCTCATTTTTGTAACATTGTGTCTCGCTTGCATTTGTCACTGAAACTTTTTTGTCTAATTTTTTGTTTTGTGCCGTTCATCTCCTTTCTTGTCGTTTTGCTTCTGATCTTTGGAACATTTTGTCTTGGTTTTGTTTCATTTTTGTGTTTTGACCAGCGCTGCTCCAGATGATGAAAGCTGTCAGTTCCTGCTGCAGTTTCAGCGTCATTAGATGGTTTTATTTTTATTATTAAAGCTTCTAACTGAATGAAGAAGCACCTTTAAACTTTTAAGCCTCCAGATGATGAAAGCTGTCAGTTCCTGCTCCCCACGTGTCTCTCCAGGACGTCACAAGGTCAAATAGTAAACCCACGTGAGGACCAGGATCCATCCCCAGACCTGGAAAACCACGAGGACCAGAACCAGACCTGGACCAGAATCCATCCAGCTTTTACCTTCCTTCAGCTTTTCTTAAATAATCTGCTGTCTTTATCGGAACAAACTCGACCCTCCCAGTTAAACTAAGCCACCTGGTTGGAGTAAACCTGCCCGTAGAGCAGCAGAGAACTGGTTGGAGGCAGCAGGGACGGTTTAAACTCGTGTCCTTCAGTCAGGAGGAGAATCTTTTAGGTTTTAGCCTCCAGACCGACGAGCTAAAGCTGCTAACTAACGCCGCTAATTTGCTCAGAAACACACAGAACATAAAGTTTAGCTGCTCGGTTCGAAATGTTCAAAGTGTCTGTACTCACCTGTGAGGTAAACGCTGCTACAAGGCCTGCAGACGGAATGAAATAAGGACAGAGAGGAGGAGGACGACAGCCGTGTGGAGCTGCGGACAGCACTGCACATGTGCTATCACATCCGGGTAATTTACCGAGCGGCCCCGGAACCTGCATAGTCCAATAATACACCAAACAAATTGTTTATTTTAAGGTTTAAGGAAATTTAACTTAACACAATACTCCCAAATAGTCTCATTTATGGCATAATAATATTTTAACTGTATGTATATGTGAACGGCTGTATTATATTTATTCATAAATTATTAATCTATGCTCGTTCCGGGGCCCACGGTTCCAGAATTTTCTCGTGTGCCATTGGAGGAAAAAACGGAGGTCAAAGTTGACGTTGTGCAATATTACCAGAATAAAACATTACAAAAAACAGCGAATTATACAGAAAACAGCTGAAACACGATTTTAAATCCTCCAGAATAAGTTTAAACCACATTAAAACGTGAAAACATTAACTGAAAGCGGAGTTTTGTAACCAGCTTCCGGTGTACTGGAACTTTCTGTCAGGACGGACAAGTTGAGGGCAGCCACTGCGCATGCGCTTTCTGGATACTTCTTCACGTGGAGCTGTCCCGTCCAGTGTGTGAGACCCACGCTCCGTGCAGACCCACGCCGGCTCGCTGACCTCCCACACGACCTGAAATGGTAAGAAGAAACCCTCAGAAACCGGTTTTAATCCTCACAGTGTCCAGGAAGCTTCAAAAGACCAGCAGCGGCTCGTTTTAATCTTTAATCTGGTTTAATTTGGCTGCTCCGGCTAACAGAAGCTAACAGGCTAGCTACCTCTCTAACATCCATCCACAAGGTCAAGTAGCTGAGGAGCAGACAGACACCAACTACCTTCATGCTGCTACCTTTAGCTGAACGATGAGAAGAAAAATAAATGTCAGAATAAACCGCAGATTAACGGAACTAACGGGAAACATGCAGCTATGAGCTCCACGTTAGCGGGTCAAACCGGCGAATTAATTAATTTAAATGAACCTTTCATTCATTCCTTCAGTCCTGATGGTTCACTTCTCTGTGCTGCTGAAGGGATCTGGTCTGGGGGGGACCAGGGATCGAACCCGAGACCATCAGATTATAGAGGAGCTATATCAGCCAACTGATGCTCTGCGCTCGAAATGAAGGATAGTCAGGTTTTAACTCTAGTAAAGTCTAGAAAACTGGACAGAAATTTAAAAAAAAATCAAGACAAAGGGACAACAACTGCCAACAATGATTCGAAATCTGTCTAAAATAACTTGTAAAACAAGTTTAAATTTGTCTAAAATTACTTTAATAGTAGTAAATGAATTGAAATGTTTGATAATTAATTGAAACTTGTGTTCTGTGACTGGAAATGCGTCCTAAATTACTCATAAATCATCCAAACTAACTCAAACGTTATCCATTATGAGCAAATATTGAGTCCACAATGATTTGAACCTGTTCAAAACTTCTCAAAACACGTTAAAAATGGTCCAAAAGGTGATAAATCTGGTCCTAAACAACTCAAAAGAAGTCCCAGGTAACCCTGAACAAGTCCCAAGAAACACAAAGTTTGTTCAAAATGATTGGATTTCAGTTGAAAATTGTCAATAATGACTGAAAATCTGTTCAAAACAACTTGTAAAACAAGATGAAATTAGTCCAAAGTGACTCTAAGCGTGCTATAAATTACTCAAAACTTACCAAAATGCGTTAAAAAATGACTGAAAACATGTCCAGAGTGTGTTAAATCTTGTCTTAACCCAAATGAAGTGCCAGATAACCCTGACAGAGGGACAACTTCTAAATTAAATTATTTATAAAATACTGAAATATTAAAACTACCAAGAGATAAACTTTGATCCCAAAGGATGTTCTGGTCACAAATGTTGGTCAGAGAAATCACAAAAACATGAGAATAAATACAGAAAAACAGTGAGATATTAGTAAAAGTAAAGTATAACTGGGATATAGTGAGAATAAATAGTAAAGTAAAACAATAATTTTATTTGTGGTGTTCAATGGGAATGGGTATCCTATAAGCCAGTGTTCTTCTAAAAGCTGTACTTCCTGCTCCTGTGTTGTCTGTTGTCTTTTTTTTGTTTATGTGACTGCAGAGCTTTTGCCCAAGACAAATTTCCCTAGTGGGACAATAAAGTTTATCTATTCTGTTCTATGTTCTACTGATACTCTACAGGTAGAGTACTACGACAGTCACCGTTAGCTGGTAGAACCTCCTCCTGTGAGTCTCACTGGTTTAAACTGGTCAGACTGGCCTCCAGCGTTATCTGGTGAATCCTGGAGGTTGTTTGATCTCAAGGCTGTTTGGGTTTAATCAGAGGAGGCCTGGGGCTAGAAACCGTCACTGGGAACCTTCTGGCTCCTCCCAGTCCTCTTACTGGGACCAGTCGTCCTTCAGCTCCTCCCAGTGAGAGGACTGGGAGGAGCTGGACGACCTTCACTGAGGTCGTTCATTCATCTGTTATCTGCTGCTGTCGTCCTCGTGGCCAAAATGTTTCACAAAATGAGTTTTCAGTGACTGATTAACACGATGTTCCAGTTGAATGCTGACGAACAAGGTTCTGCTTGTTTTTTTCAACTGTACAGACCATAATGATAAAACATCTAAACAGAACTGAAAGGACCCAAAGAAGATCATTATCAGAACACACAGTCAAAGAACAGAGTGAATAAATCCAGTTAGAGGTGCTTTAAACGTTCCTGTTCTGATCTTTCTCCTCTCAGGCCTTCAGAAAGTTCCTGCCGCTGTTCGACCGGGTTCTGGTGGAACGTCTGACGGCCGAGACGGTGACGAAGGGTGGCATCATGCTGCCGGAGAAATCCCAAGGAAAGGTTCTGCAGGCCACGGTGGTGGCGGTCGGACCCGGATCAGTCAACCAGGTGAAGACCCACGGACTGACTAGAGCGAAACATGGAGAGTTCAGCAGAATAAATGGACTGTAGCTTCATCTGTCAGAGTCCTGCAGCTCCACTGAGTCATTCTGGGAAATGTTCTACCACATCAAACCTGTTTTCACTCCTGCTGGAATTCTTTGATTCCTGCTTTGAACACTCTGCATTCTCTGGAGGAGCTTCATGAGGTAGAACCTGAAATGGTTCTCCAGCAGCCCTGAAGGACTTCCAGAGATGCTGAGCTCTGGTTGGTCCTTCTGCCTTCACTCTGTGGTCCATCTCATGTCCAGAGTGAAGGCAGAAGGACCTCTTTCTTGGGACTTGTTCAGGGTTATCTGGGACTTCTGTTGAGTCGTTTGGGAGCAGATTTAACACATTCTGGACCATTTTTAACACGGTCTGAACAGGTTTCAAGTCATTGTGGACTGAATATTTGCTCCTAATAGATAAAGGTCCAGACTGGATGATTTTTCAGTAATTTAGGACACATTTCCAGTCACTGAACACAAGTTTTAATTCATTATTGAAAAATTTAAGTCATTTACGACGATTGAAGTAGTTTTGGACAAATTTCAACTTGTTTTAGAAGTTATTTCAGACAGATTTTGAGTCATTACTAACAGGTTTTTAATTTGTTTGGACAAATTCAATCATCTTCTTTTTGGTACTTGTTCAGGGTTATTTGGGACTTCTTGGGTCGTTTAGGAGCAGATTTAACAGATTTTGGACATGTTTGGACTCATTTTGTACCATATAGCTACTCACCTGTAGCAGAAAGAAGCTAATGTTAGCTGCTGCACTAGCTAAACACGATAAAAAAGAGGAGAGAGATGAGGTACATGTCCACTAGATGGTTTTTCCTGCATGTGAACGCTCAGGCCGGCAGTCGTTTACATGCTGGAAAACCCTTCTAGTGGACGCACGGCTTCAGTTGTTTGTTGTTGTTCTTTGTGTAACTCTTGTGTTGTTGTGTTTCCAGAAAGGCGTTGTCCAGCCCATGAGTGTGAAGGTGGGAGAGAAGGTTCTGCTGCCGGAGTACGGAGGAACCAAGGTGGTTCTGGAGGACAAGGTGCTACAGAACTTCATACTGAATCTGTCCAGAAAGTTGTTTTTGTTTGGTTCCTGGTTAACTTTCTACTTCCTGTCTGCTGCAGGACTATTTCCTGTTCCGTGACGCAGATATTCTGGGGAAATATGTGGACTGAGGTGGTCGTTGGTCGTCGCTGGAGGAGACATTAGCTTCATTCATGTCTGTTTTTCTTTTTTATGTTTATTGCAAATTGTAAATAATTCTCATCACATTTTGTTACAATAATAAAGGTGAACTCATCATTGGTGACTCCATTTGTTCTGTCTCCTTTATTTAAGACCTGTGAGACGTAAATGAAGGTCTTACTGAGTTCTAGAAGTTCATAATCATGTTTTATTAGTTGTGTTGAGGCTGCAGCAGAAGGAGGTGGACATCACTTTAACCAGTCAGGATGAAAACATGCAGATAAACTTTAAAATACAAACATTATTCATCAAAATCACAGATGAAAATACAAGTTAACAACATATCTGAACATGTGCTGTTATTGTAAGATAATGTACAGCAGACTGATGGTTCAGAATGAACTGGAGGTCTTAACGTTTTAAGGTTTCTTCACTATGAAACTAGAAAAGCCCTCAGAGTTCAGTCCTCCTCCAAGGCTGCTCATTCCCCCATATGTCAGAAATGCAGCATTTATTTATTATCGATCAGAAATCATTTAATACAGATGAACCCACAAACACAATGAGCTGAGCACAGACGTGTTATGCATGTGTATGTTCTGTACAGATTGTAGTCACATTGTGTCTTGTTTTTGTCATTCTGTCTGTTTGCTGTTGCGATGAATCACGTGACCTAAATATGTAGCAGGAACTGATGGGACTCAGAAACACCCCCACAGTTTAATCAGCTGTTCCTTGGATCATTTCTGATGGATAAGTCCTGATAAGTCCTCAGAGGTGGATTTGTAGTAGGATCACAATCAGCTGATGTAGTGTTCTCTGGTTGTCATGGTTACAGTGACGCTGTGCCGCTATCTGGCAATGATACAGAAATCTTTAACAAATCCATGGATCCAGACTATAAGCTGCATCACTGCCAGAATCTGATCACTTGGTCCTTGTGTCATTTCTGAGCTTCACTAGAAGTTTAATCGAAATCTGTTGCTTTGTTTTAGAGTGATGCTGCTGACAGACAGACAATCGTCACATAACTCTGCAGTTCCTTGGTGAATAATATAAATGTGTGAATCACTTTACAAAATAAAAACAGGTGAACAGGTTATCAGGTCTTACTGAAATATAAATGAAAGTCTTTAAAACATGAACATCCTGATATTTTCCTTTGAAGTGTCCAGGAGGGACTTTTCATTGTTAGCTGTGCGTCTAAATCCAGACACCTGGTGGAACTAAGGCCAGAATATCTGTTATATATCATTATAACAGTAAATCATAATTTTAATCATCATTCTTCCTTACGGAAAAACCAAATCTACACTTCTCTGTTTCTCTGGTCTAACTGATGCCACTGTTTGGTAGTTTTATGAGTTTTATGAATTCAAACTCAAAATCTTTGACAAAATGAAACACTCAGTCCTCCTCAGGACAGAAGATTTAAAAGGTTTTAGTTCTGAGGCAGAATCTCCATCATGTGGGGTCTGTAATGCTCTGTGGACGGAGAATTAAAGCTCCTAAACACTGATTAGTAAACTGTAAAATCTGTTATCAGACATTGTACAAAGACCTCAATGTGTGGGTCCAAACACTATGAGTCATTATAAAGGGAATTCATTCTCAGTGTGTCTGTTTTAATAAAACATGTTTGTGTTCAGTAACAACAGATTTAACTGATGATGGTCCACTATGAAAAAGACTCTTTGGTGTCTCACTTTCTAATGAGTCTGTGATCCTTTTGTCCATTTTATGTCTCATGTTGTGTCTCTGTCGTTCTTTTTGTCTCTTTGTGGTCATTTTGCTTCTCTTTTGCTGTGTCCTGTGTCTATTTGTGTCTCCTCTTTGTCATTCTAAGTCATTTTGTACCTTTTCTTGCCATCTTGTTAGTAGTTCTTTATGGGTTTGTAGTTTTCCTGTGTCTGTTTGAAACCTTGCTGTGTCTTGTTTATTGTTGTTTTGTGTCTCTTTGTGGTTGTTTTTGTGTCTCTTTGTATTTTTTCAGTCTTTCTGTCGTCTTTTGCTGTCTTATTGTGGTCATTCTTTCTCTGGTGGTATTTCTGTGGGTCTTTACAGTCTCTTTCAGGCCATCTCTGGCTTTGTGTGTATTTTTGTTGTAGTTTTGTGTCTCTTCATGTCCATCCTTTGTCTATTTGTGAGTATGCAAGTCTCTGTTTTGTTATTTTTTTCTTTTTGCTGTTGTCTGTATATTTGTAGTCCTGTTTGTGTCTCGTTGTAGTCCTCCTGAGTCTGTCTGTCTCGTTTACTTGTCGTTTTAATTTTGTTTGTGTGTTTCACTGACTGACCCTTTATGACCCTACAGGTCAGTAATCCCTCTGTGTCTATAACTGTATTAATAAATGCTGTATTATGTTAATAAAACCGGGTTATTACCATCTCTAACCCAGTTTACAACTTCTAGCCCACTGTAAACCGTATCGAACCCGGGTTATTACCGTCTCTAACCCGGGTTATAATCTCTAACCCGCCATAAACCGTCTCTAACCCGGGTTATAATCTCTAACCCGCCGTAAACCGTCTCTAACCCGGGTTATAATCTCTAACCCGCCGTAAACCATCTCTAACCCGGGTTATAATCTCTAACCCGCCGTAAACCGTCTCTAACCCGGGTTATAATCTCTAACCCGCCGTAAACCATCTCTAACCCGGGTTCTTACCGTCTCTAACCCGGGTTATAACCTCTAACCCGCTGTAAACCGTCTGGCTGCTACATCAGCGCATCTGACGAACATCCGGGTATTCTGTCGAGATGGTCATGGCGGAGGGTACTGCAGTTCTCAGGAGGAATCGGCCTGGAACCAAGGCAAAGGTGCGTTTTTACCCCGCAGGGACGCCTCGGTGGTCCCGCAGAAAGGCCCTGACGACCAGGGGCAGCTGTTCCGTGTCCTGGAGCCGTTTTTAGGCTCGTATTTTCCCGGCAGCTCGGCGGCAGACAGCGGACAGGAAGGGCCCGACCTGAACACGGACAGCTAGCTAGCATTAGCTTCATCTAGCTAGCGTTAGCTCCGTCTAGTTCCTGGAGCGGTGGCCGTCCGCTGGTTCTGGTGTCAAACCTCTCAGCTAAACCAGTGTCTGGACTTTTATAGAGTAGAGCCGGTGAAGTCTGTCTGACCACCGTCCTCCTACAGCAGCTCAGCCCAGTCTGACGGTGAACCTCTGGGAAGCTTCAGGAAGCAGCTGACGTTATCATGCTAACTAGCAAGCTAAATGTAGATAAATTTGCTAGAACGTTTTATATATAAAATACTCTTTATAGGGACCACAATCCAAATATACCGACAGTTAGTGAGCTCCTGATATGTTTGACACAGTTAATAAGTGGAGGCTGGTTAATTATTGTTATTTGCTGTCAGCTGACAGTTAGCTAATGAAGCTAATGGGGCTAACTGCTGCTAAATGTGTCTCACAGGATTTCTACAACTGGCCGGATGAATCCTTCGAGGAGATGGACAGCACGCTGGCAGTCCAACAGGTGTGTGTTCATGTTGTGCTACTGCTTCATTGAGCTGTTAAAGTGATAATTATCATTCAGAGATACTTTAATGTTCCCCTCAGTGTGATATTTGTCCTACAGATCAGCCAGAATTAAAAAATAAATAGTTTATCTGTGTTCTCCTGATCATTTTACATTCAGTAGACGTGTGAAAATAATCGGACTAAACCAGCAGTGAAGTCTGGATCAGGGGTGTTAAACTCATCTTAGTTCCACATCCAGTCCATTCTGATCTCCAGTAAAACCACAGCATGATAACCTGTAAATAACCACAACTCCTCATGGTTCCTAAATGTCCACATTTAAGGAATTATTTTTCTACTAAACATCATGAACAACCTGAAATTTATCCAGAAAAATAGATTCAGTTTCATCCACATTCATCCTCAGTTCATCATTTCCACATTACAACTTCCAGATCACAGATTGTCTACAAAGGAAGACAACATTTAGTCACCTGGAACTGAACCACAGAGGATTTACTGGAGGATCACAACCACAAAAGTCAGACAGAAAAATGACACAAATGAGACAAGCGACAAAAAACAACAACAAGGAGACAAAAAAAATACACAAAAAGCTACAAAACGACAAAAAACGGACAGACAACAAATACAAGACAAAACAATTACAGAAATGACACAAACAAGACCAAAAATGACAAAAGTGAGATATGAAACAAAAAAAGTAGACTAACACCACAAACGAGACAAAAGGGAAACAAAGCGACAACAATGATGCCAAACACAAAATGACAAGAATAAGACAAAAAACACAAGCGAGACAAAAATGAAACACAAAACGACAAAACATGAGAAACAAAACGACAAACGCGACAAAATATTACAACAATGAGACACAAAACGACAAATATGTCTAACCTGTGTGACCGCTGTTGTAACTCCAGGTCATCCATGTGTTCAGTTATCTCTGTAGATCCTGTTCCAGACTCTGTTCGCTGCCGTCAGGTCTAATTATTAGGAACACTTCAGGCTGGAGTCGATGTTAAAGAGAAGGAAACCGTGTCTTTTTATCTGATATTTTTGGGTCAATATTAGTGCAGAAATGTAGAATAAAGCTCATCGTTGTGGCTGTTTATCTCCTAATGTGACGCTAAAGTTCAGACCATCAACGTCTAGGTGAACATTCGTGGTGTTCTCTGAGATTTATGGAAATATTAAACTGAAATTTTATGGATAATGAGCATTTAAAGGCAGGAAATGACAGAAGTACATGTGTGTATGACTGGAGAATGGTACAAAAATGCTGAAAATATGTTCAGAATGACACAAACAGTCCAGAAATGATTTTATTTAGATAGAAGTCCCCGATGTCGTGAAATATGAAGCTAAAATGTCACTTGTGATTTCCTGCCTTGAAACACTGATTATATTTAACATGTTAGCTTCATATTTTTCTATATTTTAACATGTTAACTTCATATTTCTCCATGTCTTAACATTTTCAGTTCATATTTCTCTATATTTGAAGGCATTTATGTGACATCAGCATCATAACAATGCATTCAGCACGTCGCTGTCTGGTAAACCTGAGGTGCAGATGCTAAGTAGCGAGGCTGAAGCTGTAAACCAGTTTTATTTCCATCTTCAGGTGGTGTTTATTCAGTCTGTTGTCTTTTTGTTTACAGCCACACCTCGTTGATCTGCAGCTCCTCTGACTCACGCTCTGGTCTTTTATTTAGGTTTTAAATGTGTTCCTCGGTGGACAATGAACTGGAACTCATCATATTAAATCATAATGTGTCCGAAAAATGGCATTGAATCACCTTTATTGACTAACTTACAGTAGATAGACGACATAAATCTAGATGTATAATAACCGCTGACAGGTTCTGTGTTGGTTCTTTCAGTACATTCAGCAGAACATTCGGTCGGATTGCTCCAACATTGATAAAATCCTGGAGCCTCCGGAGGGCCAGGATGAAGGAGTGTGGAAGTACGAGCACCTCAGGTACAAGTTCTACCCTCATTTTATCATCCAGCCTGCTTACATTTCACATTTATTCTGGTTTAATACAGACTACAAGCTGCTCTGTAATGTTTTTATACGTTTATCGCCTCATAAAGCCGATCCCAGAAATGCTAGAAGTGATTGTTAGTTTGTGGACTAGATGTAAAGCCTCCTCCAGCGTGGGTGTAGTGATCCATGGTCGTACAAAGAGGTGACGTCATGTCTGGTTTTCTGCTGCTTTCCTTTCATCTAAGGCTGTCCTGGTTCTAAAATAAACCTGCAGCCTTTAACAGAAGAAGAAACGTTGTGATTTAAAGTGGATTAAATGTGCTGATGTGAGTCTGTTTTCCTTTCTGCAGGCAGTTCTGTCTGGAGCTCAATGGATTAGCTGTAAAACTGCAGGTCAGTCACTTTTTCTCATGTTTGGAGGCTTTCATTTAATAAACTCATGTTAGTCGTCTGGTCACAACATTAGAGATGATCTCTGCTTCTGTTCAGACCTGTGTAGTCCCACGTGGTTTTTCTACCACCCCGTCCCAGTAGGGGGATGGAGAGACTGTTTTGGTAGACGAATCGTGGATTCAGTCTGTCAAATACCTTAGGATAACACTCAATAAATGCTAAATCTGATCAATAATACAATAAACACAAAGTTACAGCTCAAGAATTGTAACACAATTAAAGCTGCAAGCAGCGTTGGTTGGGTGCTCAGTGTATCCAAGCATGTCCAGCAGGTGGCGCTGTGACTGTGGATCCATATCGGCCTATGGATGTAATGAGAGCCGGACTGATCAAACGTAAAGTTTGAGGTAGATCGGAGCATGTAAAGGCCAGTCAGAGAGCACTTCCTGTTTCATCGCGATACGTTGAAATTCCGCCGGCCGCCATTTCTTTTTTGCTCACTTCTGATCACCCATGACTGCTGTACCCTGTTTGAGTTTATAGCGTTCTAAAATGTGCAACAATTGGTCCAAAATATGACACATAATTCAAAATGGCTGACTTGCTGTTGGGTTTTGGGTGTGTGTGCAAGAGACTTACATATTATAGGTGGCGCTATTGAGCCATTTTGCAATTGCAGTTCCCCTAAAATCTAAAATTTTCACCAGTTCTGATGCGTGTGCATATTTTCAAGTATATTTGCGCCTCAGAAACGAGTTTCCTTTGTCCAAACAAGACTATAATAATTAGAAGCCAAACGTGGATCCAGGAGGTTCTTCCACCGTTGGTCCACCGTTGGATGTTGACATAGCGTGTTGGATGATTGATCAGACTGTAGAGGTCATCATGTCAGAGCTCCAGGAGTGTTCTAAAGGTGTACCTGGTCTTTACCTGCAGAGTGAGTGTCATCCAGACACCTGCACCCAGATGACGGCCACAGAGCAGTGGATCTTTCTATGTGCCGCCCACAAGACCCCCAAAGAGGTGAGTCCATGAGAACCTCAGAGACCCTCAGGAAGAAGATTCAAACCGTTCTACCTGATGATGTTTTGTCTAAACTGTTCTGATGATGTTCTTCTGTCTAAACTGTTCTATCTGATGATGTTCTGTCTAAACTGTTCTATCTGATGATGTTCTGTCTAAACTGTTCTGATGTTCTTCTGTCTAAACTGTTCTGATGTTCTTCTGTCTAAACTGTTGTGATGTTCTTCTGTCTAAACTGTTCTATCTGATGATGTTCTGTCTAAACTGTTCTGATGTTCTTCTGTCTAAACTGTTCTGATGTTCTTCTGTCTAAACTGTTCTATCTGATGATGTTCTGTCTAAACTGTTCTGATGTTCTTCTGTCTAAACTGTTCTGATGTTCTTCTGTCTAAACTGTTCTGATGTTCTTCTGTCTAAACTGTTCTGATGTTCTTCTGTCTAAACTGTTCTATCTGATGATGTTCTTCTGTCTAAACTGTTCTATCTGATGATGTTCTGTCTAAACTGTTGTGATGTTCTTCTGTCTAAACTGTTCTATCTGATGATGTTCTGTCTAAACTGTTGTGATGTTCTTCTGTCTAAACTGTTCTGTCTGATGTTCTTGTGTCCAGTGTCCTGCCATCGACTACACCAGGCACACGCTGGACGGAGCTGCCTGTCTTCTCAATAGCAACAAATACTTCCCCAGCAGGTCAGTTCCTCAGAGGTTCTCCTCAGAACGTTACAGCAGCATCAGATCAGTTCCAGGTGGTGGTTTATCTGTCTTAAACTCTGAGAGGACGGTTAGAGATCAGATTAACCCAGAATAATGATGTTCCTGCTACGAATCTGATGTTCATGCAGGATTGTAGGAACCATTAACGTAATAAATGATTACATTATTGGTCTAGCATTAAAGGATCTTTATAAAAACCCTCTGAAAGTGTAATACCTGCAGCCCATAACGTGATAGTACATAAATCAGACTGCATTCTCTGGAAATAAAAGATGTTTGTGCAGGTCTAGTAGATGTCGTATTCATCCATCAGTCTGTGTAGATCTGTCTATCAGAGCCAAACCTGTATGTAGGAGGTTGTTTGTCTGCTCACATGTGTGTAAGCTCCTGCTCTGTGTTCCAGGGTGAGCATCAAGGAGTCTTCTGTGGCCAAACTGGGCTCCGTCTGTCGTCGCATCTATAGGATATTCTCTCACGCCTACTTCCACCACCGCCAGATATTCGACAAGTACGAGGTAGGAGCTGGACCTCTCAGTTGGCTGTTCTCTTCCTGTCTGCTTTAGTGTGGTAACTCTCCATGAACTGATCCCAGATTTACTGCATGTTCCTACAGATTTAAATCAGTTCAGTGATCAGATAATTATCATGATTACCAACATGGTTCAGAACAGCCAGAGTTCTCAACTATGGAGGAGATTCATGGAGCTGTCTGTTTTAACCTGCTGCATGTCCATGGTAACTGATGCTGAGGAGCTAGATCTCCATGGTAACTGATGCTGAGGAGCTAGATCTCCATGGTAACTGATGCTGAGGAGCTAGATCTCCATGGTAACTGATGCTGAGGAGCTAGATCTCCATGGTAACTGATGCTGAGGAGCTAGATCTCCATGGTAACTGATGCTGAGGAGCTAGATCTCCATGGTAACTGATGCTGAGGAGCTAGATCTCCATGGTAACTGATGCTGAGGAGCTAGATCTCCATGGTAACTGATGCTGAGGAGCTAGAGCTCCATGGTAACTGATGCTGAGGAGCTAGATCTCCATGGTAACTGATGCTGAGGAGCTAGATCTCCATGGTAACTGATGCTGAGGAGCTAGATCTCCGTGGTAACTGATGCTGAGGAGCTAGATCTCCATGGTATCCGATGCTGAGGAGCTAGATCTCCGTGGTAACTGATGCTGAGGAGCTAGAGCTCCGTGGTAACTGATGCTGAGGAGCTAGAGCTCCGTGGTAACTGATGCTGAGGAGCTAGATCTCCGTGGTAACTGATGCTGAGGAGCTAGATCTCCATGGTATCCGATGCTGAGGAGCTAGATCTCCGTGGTAACTGATGCTGAGGAGCTAGAGCTCCGTGGTAACTGATGCTGAGGAGCTAGAGCTCCGTGGTAACTGATGCTGAGGAGCTAGAGCTCCGTGGTAACTGATGCTGAGGAGCTAGATCTCCATGGTAACTGATGCTGAGGAGCTAGATCTCCATGGTAACTGATGCTGAGGAGCTAGATCTCCATGGTAACTGATGCTGAGGAGCTAGATCTCCATGGTAACTGATGCTGAGGAGCTAGATCTCCATGGTAACTGATGCTGAGGAGCTAGATCTCCGTGGTAACTGATGCTGAGGAGCTAGATCTCCATGGTAACTGATGCTGAGGAGCTAGAGCTCCGTGGTAACTGATGCTGAGGAGCTAGAGCTCCGTGGTAACTGATGCTGAGGAGCTAGATCTCCGTGGTAACTGATGCTGAGGAGCTAGAGCTCCGTGGTAACTGATGCTGAGGAGCTAGAGCTCCGTGGTAACTGATGCTGAGGAGCTAGAGCTCCGTGGTAACTGATGCTGAGGAGCTAGAGCTCCGTGGTAACTGATGCTGAGGAGCTAGATCTCCATGGTAACTGATGCTGAGGAGCTAGATCTCCATGGTAACTGATGCTGAGGAGCTAGATCTCCATGGTAACTGATGCTGAGGAGCTAGATCTCCATGGTAACTGATGCTGAGGAGCTAGATCTCCATGGTAACTGATGCTGAGGAGCTAGATCTCCGTGGTAACTGATGCTGAGGAGCTAGATCTCCATGGTAACTGATGCTGAGGAGCTAGATCTCCATGGTAACTGATGCTGAGGAGCTAGATCTCCATGGTAACTGATGCTGAGGAGCTAGATCTCCATGGTAACTGATGCTGAGGAGCTAGATCTCCATGGTAACTGATGCTGAGGAGCTAGATCTCCGTGGTAACTGATGCTGAGGAGCTAGATCTCCGTGGTAACTGATGCTGAGGAGCTAGATCTCCATGGTATCCGATGCTGAGGAGCTAGATCTCCGTGGTAACTGATGCTGAGGAGCTAGAGCTCCGTGGTAACTGATGCTGAGGAGCTAGATCTCCGTGGTAACTGATGCTGAGGAGCTAGAGCTCCGTGGTAACTGATGCTGAGGAGCTAGATCTCCGTGGTAACTGATGCTGAGGAGCTAGAGCTCCGTGGTAACTGATGCTGAGGAGCTAGATCTCCGTGGTAACTGATGCTGAGGAGCTAGATCTCCGTGGTAACTGATGCTGAGGAGCTAGAGCTCCGTGGTAACTGATGCTGAGGAGCTAGAGCTCCGTGGTAACTGAGGCTGAGGAGCTAGATCTCCATGGTCACTGATGCTGAGGAACCATCCTGGTCCAGGTTCTGTTAAGAGTTCAGATTTAAATCCCATGAATCTGTGTTTATGTTTGATCCGTTTCCATGCTGGTCCTGCAGCTGATAGACCTCAGATTAGAACATTGATTATCTATTGGTATTTATTACAGAGAATGTTCAATCAGTGGCATTAATTTATCTTTGATTTGCCCATAAATTAAAGTGATTTCCTTCACTATGGGATGGAGTCAGACCTAAACACACTTTAATATAACATCATGTTATGTTAAATGATATAAAGTTGAACATCTCTAATGAGCAGCTGTCAGTTATCAATAATGAGTACTGATCAGTCAAATAGATCTATTAACACACAACTAACCGTTTTCTAGCAGCATCATCTACAGCAGCAGCTCTTAACAGAGCTTCTAACCTCCAGCTGATGTCTCTGAGCTCTGAGTTGAACATAGAGAAGGTCTGGATCAGAGCCCTGATGTTTGTTTGTTTGTGCAGAATGAGACGTTCCTGTGTCACCGGTTCACACGCTTCGTCATGAAGTACAACCTGATGTCCAAGGACAACCTGATCGTTCCCATCCTGGAGGAGGAAGTCCAGAACACCTCATCAGCTGGAGAGAGCGAAGCCTAACAGCTGCTCCCTGAGGAGATCCACGTAAACACAATCTGTACACAACACATCCTGAAACACCAACACTACAGCAGGAGCAGAACCACCTCCATCTGTGTGCTCCTGTAGGAACCCACCAGAACCCTCACACCTCCACAGGAAGCAGCTCCGTAGGCTCTACTGAACACGTCCACTCTGGTCCTCCAACCTTCAAACATCTCATGATTTATCTGCAGCACAGCGGCTCTTAGGTCTGCTGGTGGAGCAGAACCGTGTTCCTGTGATCACGCCTGAAGGAACTTTATCCTCTGAAAGGTTCTATCTGCAGAAAGTCGTCCTCTCTGGACCACAGCAGCGTCCACTTCTTTAGGTTCTGCTGGTTCAGCAGTGTTCCACTGCAGGAACGTCTGCATCATTTATTATGAACCCTGACCGCTTCGGTTCTGTTAGCGGGGAGGGAACACCAGAGGTTTAGTTGTTCTGCTGTTCTCTGCAGGAACTTTAGAATGTCTCTCAGGCTGTTTCCAGGAAGTTTTAGTTCTGATGAGCCCTGAAGAACGTCTGTTAGTGTTGATGTAGAGCTCTGGAGGACACCGTCGTGTCCTCGTCCATCAGCAGCGTTCTCTTTAGTACCCCATCAACAGAACCCTTCATGGTTCTGTCCTTCCTGCTCATAGAACTGGAGCTAATAATCTGAGAGAAGCAGAGAGACGTTCTGTTGTAGAACACTGTTGAACCAATCAGATCTTCTAGGACCTTCAGTTCTAGTTGGAAGAACCTCAGAGGCCTCAGGTTCCTGCAGTGGAGAACATCTTGTTCTCTGATGAAAAGTCCCACAGTTTAAATCCTCCATTAGAACCTACAGAACCGACGCAGTGTTCTGGAACATGGGCGTCACTTCAGCTCCCCTTTAGAACCTTTAGTCCCTCAGACAGGTGAGGTGTTCCTGGTGAGCTGTGGTGCTGCTTCCTGTGGACGTTGTGGTTCTACCTTCAGCAGCGGTAACCGTGGAGACGTAGTGTTTGGCTCCTCTGTACATAGCCCTCCTTGGTTCTTCATGTTCCACTCTCGGTGTTGCTTCTGTTCTGCTTGTGTTGCCTGGTCTGGGGCGTCCTTTAACGGATCACTAAATAATAATGCTCTTAAACACAGCGTAGATGTGCGGCTTGTGTGCTAGTGAACAAAGAACCTTAATCTGTAGCTTCGTCCGTGTTCTAGCAGTCCGATTCGTGGGGGTTCTAGGGCGACTCTGGGCTAACTGATCCTGCTTTGTGACCCTCTGATCCTGATCCTGTGTGGCCGACGGACAGAAGAACCGTTAATCAGAGAGTAGATCCTGAAGGAGGAACGTCGGCCACTTCCTGTATCGGAGCACAACCTCTTCTTAACCTCCTCATTAAGTTATTTTGTGGGAGGAGTCTTGTCAATCCAACCCACTTTTTTTTAATGGACTAAAAAATTTTGTTACTGTCGACATTTTCATGATGTCTGTTAATAAAAAAGAACCTATTATTCATCTGCACGTCTGGACCTGCTCTTATTCTGGAAAAACGCTTTTATTTTGAAATGTCTGCTGCATTTACTTTGATTGTCCACAAGAATACAGGAGTTAAGGAACCCAAAGGTTTGTTTAAGGAACCCAAAGGTTTGCTTAAGGAACCCAGAGGTTTGTTTAAGGAACCCAAAGGTTTGCTTAAGGAACCCAGAGGTTTGCTTAAGGAACCCAAAGGTTTGCTTAAGGAACCCAGAGGTTTGCTTAAGGAACCCAAAGGTTTGCTTAAGGAACCCAGAGGTTTGTTTAAGGAACCCAGAGGTTTGCTTAAGGAACCCAAAGGTTTGCTTAAGGAACCCAAAGGTTTGTTTAAGGAACCCAAAGGTTTGTTTAAGGAACCCAAAGGTTTGCTTAAGGAACCCAAAGGTTTGTTTAAGGAACCAAAAGGTTTGCTTAAGGAACCCAAAGGTTTGCTTAAGGAACCCAAAGGTTTGTTTAAGGAACCAAAAGGTTTGTTTAAGGAACCCAGAGGTTTGTTTAAGGAACCCAGAGGTTTGCTTAAGGAACCCAAAGGTTTGCTTAAGGAACCCAAAGGTTTGCTTAAGGAACCAAAAGGTTTGCTTAAGGAACCCAGAGGTTTGCTTAAGGAACCCAGAGGTTAGTTTAAGGAACCCAAAGGTTAGTTTAAGGAACCCAAAGGTTAGTTTAAGGAACCCAAAGGTTTGTTTAAGGAACCAAAAGGTTTGTTTAAGGAACCCAGAGGTTTGCTTAAGGAACCCAAAGGTTTGTTTAAGGAACCCAGAGGTTTGCTTAAGGAACCCAAAGGTTTGTTTAAGGAACCCAAAGGTTTGTTTAAAGAACCCAGAGGTTTGTTTAAAGAACCCAGAGGTTTGTTTAAGGAAACCAGAGGTTTGTTTAAGGAACCAAAAGGTTTGTTTAAGGAACCCAGAGGTTTGTTTAAGGAACCCAGAGGTTTGCTTAAGGAACCCAAAGGTTTGCTTAAGGAACCAAAAGGTTTGCTTAAGGAACCAAAAGGTTTGCTTAAGGAACCCAGAGGTTTGCTTAAGGAACCCAGAGGTTAGTTTAAGGAACCCAAAGGTTAGTTTAAGGAACCCAAAGGTTAGTTTAAGGAACCCAAAGGTTTGTTTAAGGAACCAAAAGGTTTGTTTAAGGAACCCAGAGGTTTGCTTAAGGAACCCAAAGGTTTGTTTAAGGAACCCAGAGGTTTGCTTAAGGAACCCAAAGGTTTGTTTAAGGAACCCAAAGGTTTGCTTAAGGAACCCAAAGGTTTGTTTAAAGAACCCAGAGGTTTGCTTAAGGAACCCAAAGGTTTGCTTAAGGAACCCAAAGGTTTGTTTAAGGAACCAAAAGGTTTGTTTAAGGAACCCAGAGGTTTGTTTAAGGAACCCAGAGGTTTGCTTAAGGAACCCAGAGGTTTGCTTAAGGAACCCAAAGGTTTGCTTAAGGAACCAAAAGGTTTGCTTAAGGAACCCAGAGGTTTGCTTAAGGAACCCAGAGGTTTGCTTAAGGAACCCAGAGGTTAGTTTAAGGAACCCAAAGGTTAGTTTAAGGAACCCAAAGGTTAGTTTAAGGAACCCAAAGGTTAGTTTAAGGAACCAAAAGGTTTGTTTAAGGAACCCAGAGGTTTGCTTAAGGAACCCAAAGGTTTGTTTAAGGAACCCAGAGGTTTGCTTAAGGAACCCAAAGGTTTGTTTAAGGAACCCAAAGGTTTGTTTAAAGAACCCAGAGGTTTGCTTAAGGAAACCAGAGGTTTGTTTAAGGAACCAAAAGGTTTGTTTAAGGAACCAAAAGGTTTGTTTAAGGAACCAAAAGGTTTGTTTAAGGAACCCAGAGGTTTGTTTAAGGAACCAAAAGGTTTGTTTAAGGAACCAAAAGGTTTGTTTAAGGAACCCAGAGGTTTGCTTAAGGAACCAAAAGGTTTGCTTAAGGAACCCAGAGGTTTGTTTAAGGAACCCAGAGGTTTGTTTAAGGAACCAAAAGGTTTGTTTAAGGAACCCAGAGGTTTGCTTAAGGAACCCAGAGGTTTGTTTAAGGAACCAAAAGGTTTGTTTAAGGAACCCAGAGGTTTGTTTAAGGAACCCAAAGTTTTTTTTGCTGTTTTTTTTTTTTAACAGATCTTTTCTTGATCTCACTGTAAACTTAAATAATAATTGTGGTTCCTTTCAGTCTTGTGGTTCTGTTGGTTTGTTGGATCATTTTGTAGAATTCATAAAAACAAAGAATCTCACTAATCCCAAACCTGCAGCCGCATTAATCGGAACACATAAATAGGAACACATTAACAGGAACATGTGAGGTGAAACTGAAGCAGAGTTCTCTACAGAATGAAGACGAGACTCTTGATGTGAAATACTGTGAAAGTTTATTAGAAGAAGAATAAAAAACAGAGAATAAAGGAGCAACATGTACAAATGTGTCCAAAGAGGAACATTTGGAATATTAATACTGACTTTTAGTAAACATGGACCACCTCTACAGCACTGAGAGCTCCAGGTACTGTTCTGTCTGGTTCCTGTTACCCACAATGCAGCTGGCTCTGACCTCAACACCATGATGCTCCCTCAAGAGACGGTTTAGCTTCTAGAAATGGTTTAAATGTGACTTCATGGTGACGGTCCACTAGTCTGAGTGAAATGAGATGAAATAAACTTTATTAAACTTGGAGAACAAACAGGAAGCGGACTTCTTTCAATCTCAAATCAGTAAACTTTAAAACTATTTCTGCTCCGCCAGACGATTCAAATACTAGAAATCAAATGTATTCTGAGGTAAAGTTTTCAAACAGGCCAACCACTCACTTTTAGCAGCCTCCATCCTACTTAATGTGCCTTCAAAATAAAAGTTTATCCACCACCAAACCTGGAATCTCCCAGAATAATGAAGGTTTGATAAAAAAAATATTTAAAACACCCAAACCACCCAACAAACTTTCCCCATAATGCACCAGGTGAGCAGCCGCCGTGTTCTGAGAGGTTAAATTCTGTTTTGTAAAGATCTCAGAGCTAAATATGGTGTTTATGGTACGAGAGTTCTCATTCTGCACATGCCGGGTTCTAACTGGATTTTAGCGTCTGTTAAAATACGTTTACATGATTTGATGTTCACTTTATCTCTCTCACGTTCTCCACTGACAAATACCAGGAACCAGAACAGGAGCTCTCAGTACTGAGGTTATAGAACCACTGTTGGTTCTCTACACACAAGAAGAACATCCAGACCATCCCATTAACCACGGTTTCAACCACACTTTACAAAGGTTCTGAATGTTCTAGTAGAGAACTCATCAACAGAACCTGGAGAACCTGCAAATAACAAACTAATACTGAAACATCTGAGAACATCTGGACAGTCGGTACCGCTGAGGGGAAAGTTGAGGAGAAGCTGCCGGCTCAGGAAGGAAAACTAAAGTGGAACCATCCATCAGTTCTGTGCTTCTAAACCAGAGAGCGAGTTTACAGGTGGAACGTCTAAATAGAACCTTTTTCTCTTTATGGCTTCATAAAAACGTTCTTTAAAAAGTGCAGAGTTGTTCTCCAGTCGGTTACCGGGAGCTGCTGGTCGTCTCAACGTTGGTGGGAGGAGCTCCACCGGTGGCTCCGCCTACATACAGGTGACCTCGGCCTTCCCCTCCTCCTGCTCGAAGCCTCCCTCCTCCAGGTGGGCCAGAGAACCGGAGAACCCTCCAAACACCGGGAACCCTCCAATGCCTCCTGCAGCCGGAACCAGGTCCTCCTGAACCGGACCGCTGACGGACCGACTGACGGACCGGCCGGAGACGTCGCTGCTCACAGAAAGACTCTGGAGATAAAAAGAACCGGTTAGAGGGTTCTACTAGGTTCTAATGTCTGCTAGACCACAAGCAGAGGGTTCTATTAGGTTCTAATGTCTGCTAGACCACAAGCAGAGGGTTCTATTAGGTTCTAATGTCTGCTAGACCACAAGCAGAGGGTTCTATTTGGTTCTAACATCTTCTAAACTGAACTCTTAAACCTCTGAACCTCAGTCATGTTTTCTCTAAAAAACATCAAAATGACACAATTCATTAGAACCACAAACTGTAAGAACCAAACAAAACTGGATCTTCAGCGTGATGTTGGTGTTGAATTATCACATTAAATAAAAACTAATGTGAGCTTAGAACCAGGATTGATGAAGGTTCCACGGTTCTACAGCTGATGAGCGGAGTAGAGAGGAAACATGGAGCTTCAGTAGAGATTTGTTCATTCTGTTCATCCCTTGGTGTTCTGTTTGAGCTGCAGACAGTAGAACAACAACGTCCTGAACATGAAGAAAGACTTTCAGAGATAAACCAACGTCTCCAGGATGAATCCGTTTTAGTCCTTTAGATCAAAGGTTTCAGTCGTCCACATTTTGAATCATCTTCCACAGTGTGAGTCCTTTATAGACAAATTCTCAGTGAATTTAAACTAATTTAAGAAACATTTCAGTCATTTAAGGCATTATTGTGAGTCATTTTGGAGAAATGTTTGAGTGGTTCTGTATAAAGTGATTAACTGTAGTTCTGACCATTCAAACAGATCTTGGAGTCGCCTTCTTTCTGGTCTTGGGAACGTCCGAGGAAACCTGGAGAACGTCAGACAGGTTGACTCCAGGCGGTTTTTGTGTTTTAGTGAAAAATGAGCCACAGTGAGGAGAAATAGAGCCACTGCTTGTTCATGTTTCATCAAATAATCACCATGAAGTGTAAAATGATTTCAGTAAAAACAAAGAGCAGTTCTTAGAGTGTCCAGCAGGGGTCAGTGTAGCTTCCTGGTGTGTGGATCCTGCTCTGATTGATGTTTCTATGAACTGATTTGTCACAGAGCAGGAAACTAAAACGTGTCATTTCAGGTGTTCTGACCACAGAGCAGAGATTCATCCAGTTGTTTATTGTGTAGGATTCATATTCACACAGAACTGTTACTAGAAATGATCAGATCAGATTTTATTCATGTGTCTAGTTTTTTTTATGGTACATGGAGTTAAATGTAATCCATATTTGTCTGAGACGACAGGTAGAAACTCACCTGCTGTCTCTGCTGTCCGGCTGCATGGCTTCTGATTGGCCGCTGTAGAAACACCACCTGTTTCGTGGCCAGGTTCCCATCACTGTAAACAGCAGCAGGTCAGAACAAAAAACAAACAAACAAACAAACAAACATGGTTCTCAGTGGGTGTACCTGTCGTGTCTGATGATTGGAGTAGGAAGAACACAGGTGAGCAGCCAGCCGAACTCAGCCAGAGTGTGGAGCAGAGGACCGTAGTCCGTTTTTACATTAGAGCCCTGAAGAGACATCATGTTATGATCAATAATAGATCATCAATAACAGCAGCTCCACGTTATGATCAATAATAATCAATATATATATGCTACTGTTCAAAAGCTTGGGGTCATTTAGAAATGTCCTTATTGTTCAAAGAAAAGCAATTTTCTCAATGAAGATAACATTAAATGAATCCAGTGTAGACATAGTTAATGTGGTAAATGACTATTGTAGCTGGAAACGGTAGCTTAGCCGCGCTAGACAACCCACGGCAACGAATTTAATTCTCTGCCAGGGTGGGTCTAGTTACCCTCTATAAGGCTCGAGTTTGGATGCTCCTAAAACTGGCCGGACCAATCACCATGAAGTGTAGAGTCAGAAGGCGGGCGTAACGAAGTGACGACAGAGGCGTGACGATTCTGACAGTAACAACCGGCGCACAATAAACAGTTATCTTTCAACTCGGCTTTGGCCACAGCCCTTAAAGATTTGAAGCTAAAATTCAACTTGAAAGATAAACAAAGGACGGCACTGAAGTGTTTCATTGAGAAGAAAGACGTATTTGGACTTATGCTGACGGGATATGGCAAATCCTTAATATACCAGTTGGTTCCGCTGGTTGGGAAGCTAATGGGACTTAGCCACAATCCGCCGGCGCTCTCGGAACTCCGTCAGCCTATTCGTTGCGCTGATTGGTTGTATTCCTACCCAATTGCTGCACAGTGATTTCAAAGACAACCTTTTAGCCCGCCTCCGTCCCTGTCGAGTGGTCCTAGACCCTTGTGTCTTAAGAGCTGGGTCTAGCGCGGCTAGGCTATGGAAACGGCTAATTTTTAATAGAATATCTCCATAGGGGTACAGAGGAACTTTTCCAGCAACCATCACTCCTGTGTTCTAATGCTACATTGTGTTAGCTAATGGTGCTGAAAGGCTCATTGATGATTAGAAAACCCTTGTGATATTGTACTATTAGTATCAGTAGTATCTAGTCGAAGTAGTAGTTCCTCTCCTGACCTCGATGACGGTCCACTGTTCCACTACGATGGTGTCGTTGGCTGGAGGTGAAGTACTTCTTTCTTCGTACACGAATAATCCCTCCAGAGACCTGGGAACTGGTTCACCTGCACCACCATGAAGATGTTTAAAAACCAGATGCTGGAGTTATTAAAACGTTCACAATAACTCATAGAATTTATAGTTCTGACTGATTTAAAGGGATTTATTCCTGCATAATGTCAGTAAAATGAGCAGCTCTGATAAACATCGTACATTTAAACCTTCTGTGTTTTCACTTCCTGCTCTCCTGATTTATCCATCTCATTGAGACTGAACCTTCTCTGGCTGGTCCAGGAGACCACAGCTGATGTCGCCATCCTAACTCCATCTAATATCTGGTTTAAATATACAGTCTGGTTTCATAAATATTAAAGTAGCTTCATGTCCAACATTACAGCAGCTCTCAGAGGGTTCATAATGACCCACATTTAAATAGGTTAAGGTTCCCCTGAGTTCCTGGAGGACACAACAGAGAACAGAGATTCTGATACAGCCTGGTTCTATCAGATGTCCTTTAATAGATACTGTCTATACTATATACTGTCCATACTATCTATACTACGTACTATATACTATCCATACTACATACTATATACCATCTATACTATCTATACTACATAGGAGACGACCTGTGTTCAAGAGAACCTGGACCCACTGCAGTTTGCTTACAGGTCAGGCAGAGGTGTTGAAGATGCATTAGCCACCCTTTTAAGTCTTGTCTTAACTCATCTTGAGGGAACCAAGACCTTTGCCCGTCTTTTATTTATTGACTTTTCATCTGCTTTTAACTGCATACAGCCACACATTTTAGCAGAAAGATTAAGGGATTTCCATTGCATTGATCCTGGTCTAATAGCTTGGTTAATGGACTTTTTAACAGAAAGACCTCAACATGTGAGGGTCAATGGTGTTTTGTCAGACACCCTCATCTCCTCCACTGGATCACCTCAGGGCTGTGTCCTTTCTCCTTTACTGTCTGTTTTATACACAAACGAGTGCCACAGCCAACATGTGGGGCGTCACATCTTGAAGTTTGCGGACGACTCAGTGATTGTGTCCTTGCTGAGTAGTGACGACCCTGACCATGGCCCTGTATTGAAGGAATTCACTGACTGGTGTTCCACATCCCTGATGCACATCAATGTGTCTAAGACTAAAGAAACGTTTATAGACTTTAGGAAACATCAGTCAGTCTTCCCTGCTCTTGTCATCGAGGATCAAGCTGTCGAGCAGATCCATACTTATAAATATCTCGGCACTAATATTGATGACAAGTCTTTTGACTTCCATGCTGATGCTGTTTGTAGGAAGGTTCATCAACGCATGTATTTTTTATAGGAAACTGCAGAGTTTTAAGGTTGATAGTACTTTTATGAAAGTGTTTTATTCTTGTTTCATTGAGTCTGTTTTAACCTTTTCTTTTATCTGCTGGTACAGCTTACTTCCACTTAACAAATTACAGGGTATAGTGAGAGTATGCAGCAAAATTGCAGGTATTAACCTCAACAATGTCTCTGGCGTATACAAGCTCAGAACCTTAAATAAGGCCCGCACACTCCTCACTGACCAGAGCTACCCCTTGGTTGGTGAGTTTGTGCTGCTCCCGTCAGGCCGTGGGTACATCCTGCCAAGATGCAGGACAAATAGACTCAAGCCTTCTTTTGTCCCTACTGCAATTGTCCTACCAAACAAGTGACTGACTAACCTGTTCGTCCTATTGTTGTCGTCTGTGCTTTATGTAACTGGTACTCCGCGATTGTTGTGACTTTTGTTCTGCTGGCTGTACAATGATATGCCCCACGGGGACAATAAAGATTCCTTGAACTTGAACATACTATATACTATCCGTACTACATACTATCTATACTACAATACTAAATAAACTAATAATAGACCGAGTCTCAGAGGAAACCACCAGAGGAGGTCCAGAAGTTTCCATCAGCTGTTTGCTTCATTTTGTTCCCATAAAAACTAGAATCTTCTCCCAGAAACACTCACTTCCTGTTTTCATCGTCTGTCCTGCCGCGTCCATATTTGGACTCACCTTCCTGACCTCTGTGACCTCACTTCCTGCCCCTCTGCAGACTTCCTTGAGCAGCTTCAGTTTTACAGCAGAACACCTGCTCAGGTTCTCCTGGTTCTTCACAGACAGAAGGTTCCACCATGTTGGAGAACTTCCACAGTTTTAGATTTTAGACTAATTTCAGAGTAAATCTGAACCTGGTTTTAAACTTTTCTTCCTAGACTTAGTTTGCTTATTATCATTAATGTGAACAAACACAGACTCCACCGTGTTCTGACCAGATTCTGGTTCTGGATTGGTTCCGTTTTCATTTTAGACTAGTTTCAACCTTGGTTTTGGACTGTTTCAGACTTCATTTTTAAAAAGCCTTGGATTGAAGAATTTGGTTTGGATGTAGTTTTAAATGGTATTAGACCAGTTAGTCGTTTTTTTTGGGGGGGGGGCTGGTTTAGACTGGTATTGGACTGGTTTAGAACTGGTTTTAGACTGGTTTGGGGCTGGTTTAGAACTGGTTTTAGACTAGTTTTAGGCTGGTTTAGAACTGGTTTTGGACTGGTTTTAGACTGGTTTAGAACTGGTTTTAGACTGGTTTGGGGCTGGTT
The DNA here is from genome assembly GCF_021347895.1 of Acanthochromis polyacanthus. Lineage (NCBI taxonomy): Eukaryota > Metazoa > Chordata > Actinopteri > Pomacentridae > Acanthochromis > Acanthochromis polyacanthus. The sequence continues at coordinate 1,951,541 of NC_067126.1, read as the reverse complement.
TAGAACTGGTTTTAGACTAGTTTGGGGCTGGTTTAGAACTGGTTTTAGACTAGTTTTGGGCTGGTTTAGGACTGGTTTTAGACTGGTTTAGAACTGGTTTTAGACTGGTTTGGGGCTGGTTTAGAACTGGTTTTAGACTAGTTTTGGGCTGGTTTTGGACTGGTTTTAGACTGGTTTAGAACTGGTTTTAGACTGGTTTGGGGCTGGTTTAGAACTGGTTTTAGACTAGTTTTAGGCTGGTTTAGAACTGGTTTTGGACTGGTTTTAGACTGGTTTAGAACTGGTTTTAGACTGGTTTAGAACTGGTTTTAGACTGGTTTGGGCTGGTTTAGGACTGGTTTTAGACTGGTTTAGAACTGGTTTTAGACTGGTTTGGGGCTGGTTTTGGACTGGTTTTAGACTGGTTTGGGGCTGGTTTAGAACTGGTTTGGGGCTGGTTTAGAACTGGCTTTAGACTAGTTTTGGGCTGGTTTAGAATTGGTTTTAGACTGGTTTTGGGCTGGATACTAACCTGAAGACAAACTATTTGCTAGTTTTTTTTCACCATGTTCTGGGTAAATTCCAAACATCCGGGTGTTCCTGACCTTTCGGCGTGTCCCAGTAAACGAAGGAGTCCACCAGCGACCAGCCTTTACGGTAGTAGGCAGCAGTCAGTTCCAGCCAATCAGCTTCCAGGGAACTGACCACGTGACCTTTCCTGGAGACGCGCATGGAGAGCGCCCCCTGGTGGTACTGACAGGCCAGAGAGTCCAGAGGAGCACAGCCTGGAGCCCAGCAGTGGAAGAAGACCAGCAGCCTGAGGTCTGGAGGAGGAAATACACAATCTATGGGTTAACCTCATAAACGTCAGCTGGTGGAGGAGGTCTGAGGGTCTCACCTGGACTGGACCAACATGGAGGTCTGAGCGTCTCACCTGGACTGTAGGTGTTCTCCTCCAGCTCTCGGTCTCCAGGTGGGGTTCCTGGAGGAGTTCTTGGGGGGGATCTGCAGCCCCTCTTTGGACTGTGGACCCGTCCATTAGTGATCCCGCTCACCTGCTGCAGAACCGAACCGACGAATCGAACGCCTCCTCGAGCGCTGCTGTTCACCTGCAGGGGGCAACACAAACAGGAAATACACGGTTTATTCAGGGATTTTAGACGCTTAAAAGATGAAAACATTTCATATTCAACCATCTGGAGTCAACAGCAGCAGATAAAGTTGGTCTGATGGTGTTTCAGGCTGACCCGGTCGATGAGCGCTCTGACGGTGTCTCCGGTCAGAGAATCTCCAGGTAGCGGCCACTCCTCCACCCTCAGCACCGGAACACTGTGGCACATGGACGCCGTCTGTTTACTGACAGAAAAAAATGTTAGAACCAACATGGAGGCTGTTTGTTTACTGACAGAAAAAAATGTTAGAACCAACATGGAGGCTGTTTGTTTACTGACAATCCAAACACTTAGAACCAACATGGAGCTGCTAAAACCTCCAGCTGGACCATGCAGGTGTGACTGAGCTGCAGACACCAACAGGTAAATCATTGACGGGATCAGTCAGAACTCAGGTCAGGAAACATTAGTGATGACAACAAATACACATCTGGACGATTCACCTTCAGCTAACATGTAAAACCCTTAAGCCCTCCAACACTAGAACAACGTCCCAGCTGAGAAACAACACCAACATGATGTTCAGAGTCTCTGGTGTTTGTGAGACACTATTTTAGACTGGTTTCAGATCACATTTATGACCTGGTTTTAACCTGGGATTAGACTGGTTTTGACCTAGTTTCAGACTGGTTTTGGATCAGATTTACAACCTGGTTTTAACCTGGGATTACACTGGTTTTAGACTGGTTTTAGACTGGTTTTGGATCAGATTTATGACCTGGTTTCAGACTGGTTTTGAGCTTGTTCTTGGATCAGATTTTGAACCGGTTTTGAGCTCATTTAGGATGAGTTTTGGATCTGGGTGTACACTGGTGTAGAACATGTCTTGGATCTGGTTCTGGACTGGTTTGAAACTAGTCTCAGACTTCTTTGGGACCTAGTTTTAGAGTGGCTTAGAACTTGGTTTTGGACTGTTAATGGGCATGGTTAGCTGGTTGCAGTTCTGATTTTGAACTCATGGATGGGTTCTTGATCTGGTTTTAGGGTGATTTCAAATTCCTTTTCTATAGATTTTAGACTGGTTTGGACCAGATAAAGGATGGGTTTAGGACCTGATTTTAGATTGATTTGAAGCTTTATTCATGTCAAACTTTGAACATGTTTTAGACTAGTTTGGAACTTAGTTTTAGACTAATTTTGTAAAGGCATCAACCTTGAATTTGGACCTGGTTTTAGACCCGATTTTGGACTGGTTTTGGATCAGTTTTATACAAGTGTTGACCCTGGATTTGGACCTGATTGTTGGACCAGATTTTAGACTGATTCTGACCTGGATTCAGACTGGTTTCAGACTGGTTTGGCGAGTGATTTCCACCTGAGTTTGGATGGGATATGGACCTGGTTTTAGACTGATTCCAAGCTTGGTGGTGGATTCTGTTTTGGATTATTTTGGTTCTGACCTTATTTTCAAAGTGTTTGGGTTTAGACGAGTTTAAATTTGGTTTTGGACTGATGTTACACTGATTTACACCTCATTTTTAACAGACTTAGACTGGTTTCAGACTGGAGTCTCTTGGTGGTTTTACTGGTCTTATGAGGTGGTTTTCATGTAAAGATTATTTCCAGTCACTCACACCTCCATGTTCTACTTTCAGTCTTCTGGCAGTGAAAAGGTTCATCATAGTTACAGGATCCGACCTATCGGACCTAAGACATCAGACACACTGCGTCCCTATTGGCTGCTGGGAGAGCCTTGTTGTCGGGTGGATTTCCAGCCAATAGAAATGGTGACATGTCAGAGTAAACATGCTGCTGACCTGCTATCATTAAATATGCAGACACCTTCATCCATCTTTCATCTCCTTCAGGCTGACATTAGAACCTGTGTAGGTCTACATGGGGTTACCTGGGTCTGGGCCGGGCCAGGATGGCTCGGTACAGCAGGCTGAAGGGCAGCGAGCGGGTCCGGCCCACAGAGAGGATGATGGGATGCAGGGCGGTCAGGATGTAGCCCTGGGTGTAGTAGGGCAGCAGGGCCTGAGGCAGCTCGGACAGCGATGACATGAACTGGACCGTGGGACGACTTCCTGCAGGGTCAGACAGGTTCTGGTCAATGTTAGATCCTTAAAACATCTCCAGACACCACGAACCCTCTGAGGAGGTTCTGGAGGATTGAGTTCTGTTAGTGAGACGGGTATCAAACGAAAGACTGGTTCTGGACCTGGTTTAGAAGGCTGTGCTACAGTGGTTTTAAACTCCTGGATCTGGACCGGTTTTAGATCCAATTGTGATTTTAGACCTGATTCTAGACTGGTTTAGGACGGTTCTTGACCTGGTTTTACAGTGGATTAGAACCTCATCTTGGATCTGTGATTTAGGGCTGGTGTTGAACTGGTTCAGAACTTGGTTTTGGAACTGAATCTGGACTGGTTTTAAACTGGTTTAAAGCTTGGCTTTGAACCTGGTTCTGGACTGGTATTAAACTGGTTTAAAGCTTGGTTTTGGAGCTGGATCTGGACTGGTTTTAAACTGGTTTAAAGCTTGGCTTTGAACCTGGTTCTGGACTGGTATTAAACTGGTTTAAAGCTTGGTTTTGGAGCTGGATCTGGACTGGTTTTAAACTGGTTTAAAGCTTGGTTTTGGGCCTGGATCTGGACTGGTTTTAAACTGGTTTAAAGCTTGGTTTTGACCCTGGTTCTGGACTGGTATTAAACTGGTTTAAAGCTTGGTTTTGGAGCTGGATCTGGATTGGTTTTAAACTGGTTTAAAGCTTGGTTTTGGAGCTGGATCTGGACTAGTTTTAAACTGGTTTGAAGCTTGGTTTTGGGCCTGAACCTGGACTGGCTTTAAACTGGTTTAAAGCTTGGTTTTGGACCTGGATCTGGACTGGTTTTAAACTGGTTTAAAGCTTGGTTTTGGAGCTGGATCTGGACTGGTTTTAAACTGGTTTAAAGCTTGGTTTTGGGCCTGGATCTGGACTGGTTTTAAACTGGTTTAAAGCTTGGTTTTGACCCTGGTTCTGGACTGGTATTAAACCGGTTTAAAGCTTGGTTTTGGAGCTGGATCTGGATTGGTTTTAAACTGGTTTAAAGCTTGGTTTTGGAGCTGGATCTGGACTAGTTTTAAACTGGTTTGAAGCTTGGTTTTGGGCCTGAACCTGGACTGGCTTTAAACTGGTTTAAAGCTTGGTTTTGGACCTGGATCTGGACTGGTTGTAAACTGGTTCAGAACTCTGTTTTGGACCTGGTTCTGAGTGAGACTGAAGAGATAAAGGTCTGTTAACTCAAAGGTTTAGAGACGCTTCCTGGACCGAAGAACCGGATCAAAAAGCTTCACTCTCAGAGCTGATCCGTAAATTAGTCCATCAACAGAAAATCATTGGTTTCAGCAAAAAATGAAAAAGTTTCCGACTGATGAATGAAGGTGTTCTACTGTTGAATGAAAGTGTTCTACTGTTGAATGAAAGTGTTCTACTGTTGAATGAAAGTGTTCTACTGTTGAATGAAGGTGTTCTACTGTTGAATGAAAGTGTTCTACTGTTGAATGAAAGTGTTCTACTGTTGAATGAAGGTGTTCTACTGTTGAATGAAAGTGTTCTACTGTTGAATGAAAGTGTTCTACTGATGAATGAAGGTGTTCTACTGTTGAATGAAGGTGTTCTACTGATGAATGAAGGTGTTCTACTGTTGAATGAAAGTGTTCTACTGTTGAATGAAGGTGTTCTACTGTTGAATGAAAGTGTTCTACTGTTGAATGAAAGTGTTCTACTGTTGAATGAAAGTGTTCTACTGTTGAATGAAGGTGTTCTACTGTTGAATGAAGGTGTTCTACTGATGAATGAAAGTGTTCTACTGATGAATGAAGGTGTTCTACTGTTGAATGAAAGTGTTCTACTGATGAATGAAGGTGTTCTACTGATGAATGAAGGTGTTCTACTGATGAATGAAAGTGTTCTACTGATGAATGAAGGTGTTCTACTGATGAATGAAGGTGTTCTACTGATGAATGAAGGTGTTCTACTGATGAATGAAAGTGTTCTACTGATGAATGAAGGTGTTCTACTGTTGAATGAAAGTGTTCTACTGATGAATGAAAGTGTTCTACTGTTGAATGAAGGTGTTCTACTGATGAATGAAAGTGTTCTACTGTTGAATGAAGGTGTTCTACTGATGAATGAAAGTGTTCTACTGTTGAATGAAGGTGTTCTACTGATGAATGAAGGTGTTCTACTGATGAATGAAGGTGTTCTACTGATGAATGAAGGTGTTCTACTGATGAATGAAGGTGTTCTACTGTTGAATGAAAGTGTTCTACTGTTGAATGAAAGTGTTCTACTGATGAATGAAGGTGTTCTACTGATGAATGAAGGTGTTCTACTGTTGAATGAAAGTGTTCTACTGTTGAATGAAAGTGTTCTACTGTTGAATGAAGGTGTTCTACTGATGAATGAAAGTGTTCTACTGTTGAATGAAGGTGTTCTACTGATGAATGAAGGTGTTCTACTGTTGAATGAAGGTGTTCTACTGATGAATGAAGGTGTTCTACTGATGAATGAAAGTGTTCTACTGATGAATGAAAGTGTTCTACTGTTGAATGAAAGTGTTCTACTGATGAATGAAGGTGTTCTACTGATGAATGAAAGTGTTCTACTGATGAATGAAGGTGTTCTACTGATGAATGAAAGTGTTCTACTGTTGAATGAAGGTGTTCTACTGATGAATGAAAGTGTTCTACTGATGAATGAAAGTGTTCTACTGATGAAAGTGTTCTACTGATGAATGAAAGTGTTCTACTGATGAATGAAGGTGTTCTACTGTTGAATGAAAGTGTTCTACTGATGAATGAAGGTGTTCTACTGATGAATGAAGGTGTTCTACTGATGAATGAAAGTGTTCTACTGATGAATGAAGGTGTTCTACTGATGAATGAAGGTGTTCTACTGATGAATGAAAGTGTTCTACTGTTGAATGAAGGTGTTCTACTGATGAATGAAGGTGTTCTACTGTTGAATGAAGGTGTTCTACTGATGAATGAAGGTGTTCTACTGATGAATGAAAGTGTTCTACTGATGAATGAAAGTGTTCTACTGTTGAATGAAGGTGTTCTACTGATGAATGAAAGTGTTCTACTGATGAATGAAAGTGTTCTACTGATGAATGAAAGTGTTCTACTGATGAATGAAAGTGTTCTACTGATGAATGAAGGTGTTCTACTGATGAATGAAGTGTTCTACTGATGAATGAAAGTGTTCTACTGATGAATGAAGGTGTTCTACTGATGAATGAAAGTGTTCTACTGATGAATGAAAGTGTTCTACTGATGAATGAAGGTGTTCTACTGATGAATGAAAGTGTTCTACTGATGAATGAAAGTGTTCTACTGATGAATGAAAGTGTTCTACTGATGAAAGTGTTCTACTGATGAATGAAAGTGTTCTACTGATGAATGAAAGTGTTCTACTGATGAATGAAAGTGTTCTACTGATGAAAGTGTTCTACTGATGAATGAAGGTGTTCTACTGTTGAATGAAAGTGTTCTACTGATGAATGAAGGTGTTCTACTGATGAATGAAAGTGTTCTACTGTTGAATGAAGGTGTTCTACTGTTGAATGAAGGTGTTCTACTGATGAATGAAAGTGTTCTACTGATGAATGAAGGTGTTCTACTGATGAATGAAGGTGTTCTACTGATGAATGAAGGTGTTCTACTGATGAATGAAAGTGTTCTACTGATGAATGAAAGTGTTCTACTGATGAATGAAAGTGTTCTACTGATGAATGAAAGTGTTCTACTGATGAAAGTGTTCTACTGATGAATGAAGGTGTTCTACTGATGAATGAAGGTGTTCTACTGATGAATGAAAGTGTTCTACTGATGAAAGTGTTCTACTGATGAATGAAAGTGTTCTACTGATGAATGAAAGTGTTCTACTGATGAATGAAAGTGTTCTACTGATGAATGAAAGTGTTCTACTGATGAATGAAAGTGTTCTACTGATGAATGAAAGTGTTCTACTGATGAATGAAAGTGTTCTACTGATGAATGAAGGTGTTCTACTGATGAATGAAGGTGTTCTACTGATGAATGAAAGTGTTCTACTGATGAATGAAAGTGTTCTACTGTTGAATGAAAGTGTTCTACTGTTGAATGAAGGTGTTCTACTGATGAATGAAGGTGTTCTACTGATGAATGAAGGTGTTCTACTGATGAATGAAAGTGTTCTACTGATGAATGAAGGTGTTCTACTGATGAATGAAGGTGTTCTACTGATGAATGAAGGTGTTCTACTGATGAATGAAGGTGTTCTACTGATGAATGAAAGTGTTCTACTGATGAATGAAAGTGTTCTACTGATGAATGAAGGTGTTCTACTGATGAATGAAGGTGTTCTACTGATGAATGAAAGTGTTCTACTGATGAATGAAAGTGTTCTACTGATGAATGAAGGTGTTCTACTGATGAATGAAGGTGTTCTACTGATGAATGAAGGTGTTCTACTGATGAATGAAAGTGTTCTACTGATGAATGAAGGTGTTCTACTGATGAATGAAAGTGTTCTACTGATGAATGAAGGTGTTCTACTGTTGAATGAAGGTGTTCTACTGATGAATGAAAGTGTTCTACTGATGAAAGTGTTCTACTGATGAATGAAAGTGTTCTACTGATGAATGAAGGTGTTCTACTGATGAATGAAGGTGTTCTACTGATGAATGAAGGTGTTCTACTGATGAATGAAGGTGTTCTACTGATGAATGAAAGTGTTCTACTGATGAATGAAGGTGTTCTACTGATGAATGAAGGTGTTCTACTGATGAATGAAAGTGTTCTACTGATGAATGAAGGTGTTCTACTGATGAATGAAAGTGTTCTACTGATGAATGAAAGTGTTCTACTGATGAATGAAGGTGTTCTACTGTTGAATGAAGGTGTTCTACTGATGAATGAAAGTGTTCTACTGATGAATGAAAGTGTTCTACTGATGAATGAAAGTGTTCTATTGATGAATGAAGGTGTTCTACTGATGAATGAAGGTGTTCTACTGATGAATGAAGGTGTTCTACTGATGAATGAAAGTGTTCTACTGTTGAATGAAAGTGTTCTACTGATGAATGAAAGTGTTCTACTGATGAATGAAAGTGTTCTACTGATGAATGAAGGTGTTCTACTGATGAATGAAAGTGTTCTACTGATGAATGAAAGTGTTCTACTGATGAATGAAGGTGTTCTACTGATGAATGAAGGTGTTCTACTGATGAATGAAAGTGTTCTACTGATGAATGAAAGTGTTCTACTGATGAATGAAAGTGTTCTACTGATGAATGAAGGTGTTCTACTGTTGAATGAAGGTGTTCTACTGATGAATGAAAGTGTTCTACTGATGAATGAAAGTGTTCTACTGATGAATGAAAGTGTTCTACTGATGAATGAAAGTGTTCTACTGATGAATGAAGGTGTTCTACTGATGAATGAAAGTGTTCTACTGATGAATGAAAGTGTTCTACTGATGAATGAAGGTGTTCTACTGATGAATGAAGGTGTTCTACTGATGAATGAAAGTGTTCTACTGATGAATGAAAGTGTTCTACTGATGAATGAAAGTGTTCTACTGATGAATGAAGGTGTTCTACTGTTGAATGAAGGTGTTCTACTGATGAATGAAAGTGTTCTACTGATGAATGAAAGTGTTCTACTGATGAATGAAAGTGTTCTACTGATGAATGAAAGTGTTCTACTGATGAATGAAAGTGTTCTACTGATGAATGAAGGTGTTCTACTGATGAATGAAGGTGTTCTACTGATGAATGAAGGTGTTCTACTGATGAATGAAGGTGTTCTACTGATGAATGAAAGTGTTCTACTGATGAATGAAGGTGTTCTACTGATGAATGAAAGTGTTCTACTGATGAATGAAAGTGTTCTACTGATGAATGAAGGTGTTCTACTGATGAATGAAGGTGTTCTACTGATGAATGAAGGTGTTCTACTGATGAATGAAGGTGTTCTACTGTTGAATGAAGGTGTTCTACTGATGAATGAAGGTGTTCTACTGTTGAATGAAGGTGTTCTACTGATGAATGAAGGTGTTCTACTGATGAATGAAGGTGTTCTACTGATGAATGAAGGTGTTCTACTGTTGAATGAAGGTGTTCTACTGATGAATGAAGGTGTTCTACTGATGAATGAAGGTGTTCTACTGATGAATGAAGGTGTTCTACTGATGAATGAAAGTGTTCTACTGATGAATGAAAGTGTTCTACTGATGAATGAAAGTGTTCTACTGATGAATGAAGGTGTTCTACTGATGAATGAAGGTGCTCTACTGATGAATGAAGGTGTTCTACTGATGAATGAAGGTGTTCTACTGATGAATGAAAGTGTTCTACTGTTGAATGAAGGTGTTCTACTGATGAATGAAAGTTTCCGACTGATGAATGAAGGTGTTCTACTGATGAATGAAAGTTTCCGACTGATGAATGAAGGTGTTCTACTGTTGAATGAAGGTGTTCTACTGATGAATGAAAGTTTCCGACTGATGAATGAAGGTGTTCTACTGATGAATGAAGGTGCTCTACTGTTGAATGAAGGTGTTCTACTGATGAATGAAAGTTTCCGACTGATGAATGAAGGTGCTCTACTGTTGAATGAAGGTGTTCTACTGATGAATGAAAGTTTCCGACTGATGAATGAAGGTGTTCTTCGGACTGCAGGTTGATTACGTTCTCCAAACGTTCTACTAAATGTCCGGTTTATGTTCTGCTGGAGGTTGGTTGGTGAACTGAGGCTGTTTTCTGTCTGAAATCTCAGCAGCGTTACTTCCTGTGTCCACAAAGAGCTGCTGTTCCTGAACTCTGGCTTCGAGCCCCAAACACCCCGGACCCTTTAATGCTTTCAGGCTCTGAGCCGAGGCTTCAGACGAGGACAAAGAGCCACTGGGGGAGTGTGTCTGTAGTATTCCTCATGTTGTGGGACAGTCATGTGTTCAAACAGCCACTCTCTGCAGGTTTTCCTCCCTTATGGGGACATTAAGCAGCTCTGTGGACAGGAATCGGTGGAGTTTGAGGCTGATGCTGCTTTTAAAGGCAGAGAAAGTGAATGTTCAGTGATGAGAACATGATGAAGAACATTCCTCAGGACATCATTCAACCTCCACATTCCCACCAACAAACACACGATTCACATCCCTGCAGCGACCACAACCTCAGCGCTGCTGGTTTACTGGGATTCCTGCGGCTCAAAGCCTCTCAGGGTGGATTTAAATTTAACACATGCTGCAGCCTTTAATACGAGTCTACCGCAGCAGAAATAGACAAGAACAGACCAACAGAAACATGGAGCTGCAGAGATGTTCAGGGTTGGAGTCAGAGATCAGGATGGAAAGTTTCAGACAGAAGTCTTCACTGAAACAACCAAACTGATCTCAGAGAAAAAAACTCCACATCTGAACACAGAATTCAAGCTAACAGAGTTTCAGCTCCAACTTTATATTCACAGCTAACACAGTGGCTAACATGATCCTGCTTGCAATCATTTAAGAACAGGATAATGATAGCCTGTTTACACGTCAGTCAGTCAATCACATCCAACGGTATCGGTGACATGAATAAAGTTCTTCATCCAGCTCCCTCTGTCCAACACTGCAGTCAGAAGTTCTTTGCTTTTCAGACCAGTGTCTTCTTCAAGTACCTTCCTACCGTCCTGTTTACGTGACTTAGGCTAATATAGTAGCTAGCACAATACAGTCAACAAAAACTTAGCAGCTAACATTATACAGTTTAGGTTAACATGGTGGCTAATGCAGTTTTGTTTAATGTAGCAGTTAACATTACTTTGTTAGGTTAAAGTAGTGGCCAATGTTATGTTTAGACAAATGTTAACGTACTAGCTAATGTTATGTTGTTTACATGAATATAGCAGCTAATGTTGTCGAAGTTAGTCTAATCTAGTGACTAAAGTTACCATGTCATTTCAGCTCATGTAGCTACAAATGTTAGCTTTTTAAGCTAATGTAGCGACTAGTATTTTCACTTTTAGACTGATGTAGCAGCTAATGTTATCTTGTTAACAAAAACATAACTGCTAACATTGTCTTGTTTATTCTAATATAGCATCTAATGTAATCATATTAAGCTAACAATATCATTTAGGCTAATATAGCTGCTAATATTACCTTTGTTAAGATAATGTAGTAGCTAATGTTATGTTGTTTACAAAAACAAAACCGTTAACACTGTTTATTCCAGTGTAGCACCAAATGTTATGATGTTAAGCTAACATTATCTCATTTAGGCTATGTAGCTCTATAACGAGCCTTAATCTTGTTTAAGGCTAACTTAACTATTTAACTGATGTTATCTTGTTCTTGCCTGGGGACCAGACAGCCTTTATATTGTGTATTACAAATACACATAAAGTCAGTCTGGAACTGCTCCATTGAACCAAATCTAGCCCAGAGGCGGGACTACCGATCACAGCTTGAATTGGAGAGAGCCAATCAGCGTAACACATGTGTGACGCAATCACTAAGCGACCTAACAATTGCCTTTCCGCCATGATGTTTTGTAGTTTTAACAGCTTCCTTCGCCGTACAGGGGTCCTGAGGAAAATCTAAGCTCTCCCTTTCAACAGTGGAGGGCAGCATTACGCATTCTATCGTACAGCCTGCCGGAATTAAAAATACATCCTTTTTAAAAAGAAAACCTTTAAGAGCTGCTTCTTGTTGAGGTTTTAAGGACAAATTCAGACCGTGCAAAACAGAGGAAAGCGCACGAGAGAAACCTCGCTCTGTTGCGGTCGCCATTTTGTTTGTATGCGGGAGGTGCACAGGTGTTAGATGGGTAATCTCGGCCCTGAAGATGACGCATCGTTAACTCCCGCCTCTGGTGCTCTGATTGGTTCGGTCTGATCTGCTCGGAGCTTGAAAACCTGTCAAAATGTGTCAATGGAGGAGGGCTAGACCGTATTCCCGTATATCCCTTATAACAGGAATACAGTCTAGCTAAGCTAGGCTAATCTTGTTCAGGCCAACGTGTTGGGAACACTGTCTTGTTTAAGGCTAATTCAATGGCTAACATTAACTTGTTTAGTGGCTAGTGTTAGCTTGTTAAGCTGACGTTATCTTGCTTAGGCTGATGTAGTCACTAATGTTATCGCCTTTAGGGCTAATTTACTTGGTCACTCTTTCCTGTTTATACTAACACAGCAACTAATGTTATGTTGTTTAGGCTAATCAGAGGCTAATATTGTCACATTTAAACTAACATTATGTTGTTAAGGTCATGGTAGCAGCTAATGCTATCTTGCTTAGATCGCCATAGAAGTCAATATAATGTCTGTCAGTGGAATGAAAATGCTATTTTTATCTAATTTAGCCTAACACAGTGACTAACGCTAGCTCACTTAGATTAACGTAGTGGCCAACAATAGCTTGTTTGGGCTAACACAGCAGCTAGCATTATCGTTATCTAAAGCCTGCAGAGAAAACCTGTTTCAAGCTCGATTTGTAGTTTTTAGCATTTTTACAAACGTAAGCTGCGTCTAGAATGAAGTATTCTTACTTCAGCATAAAAACAGGAAGAGATCCGTCACTAGATGACAGATCAGAGTTTTTCCAGGGTCATAGCAGCAGGTCAGCAGGTCCAACCAGACAACAGAAGCTCCAGAATGCAGCTAAACGGCCCCAAACCAGCCTTTTGTTGGAGCTTTTACTCTGCTGCTATTCCACTCCTCCCATCCTCCAGCCCACAGTGAGGCCTCTGTTCAGGAGGAGGAGGAGGAGGAGGAAGGAGGCCAAGGACAGCAAGATTTTATGAGTCCATGTGTGAAGGTGTGAAAAGGAGGAAGCTGCCTGGCAACAAGCAGCAAAGAAAAGAAGAAGAGCAGCAGAAAAACAAGCTGCAGCTAAAACACCAGCTGCTTCATTCAGCTTCCAACTCCTCAGCACACCACAAACCACACAAAACAGCAGCAGACAGTTTGTTTCTGTCAGGATCTGAACCAGGGCTGTCCACCATGAGGCCCGTGGGCCAAAAGCGGTCCTCCAGAGGGTCCAATCCGGCCCTCAAAGTGTAAAAATTACAGAGAAGACATTAACTGCAGATAGTAAATTAGTAAAACTATAAATTTAAAATCATTTCTAGACCATGACAAGTTGTTTGGATCAGAAAATAAAATACTAGATTGTTCTTTGTTCTTTTGTTGTTTTCTGTGTCTATTTTGTAATATATTCTCTTATTTTTTTTTTCGCTTTTTTGTCTGACTTTTGTTGCTTGTCTCGTGTTTTTGTTCTTTTGCGTTTCCTTTTTTTTCTCACTTGTGACTTTTTTGTCATTTTGTTTTTTGCTTTGGTCATTTTTTGTCTCACTTGTACTATTTTGTTGCTTTGTAAGTTTTTTGTCAAATATTTTGTCTCGTTTTTGTTTTGTATCGTTTGTCAATTTTTTGTCATTTTGTGTCTCATTTTTGGCATTTTGTGTCTTATTTTCATAATATTTTGTCATGTCTTTGTTGTTCTGTGTCTTTCCTGTCTTCCTTTGTGGTTGTGATCCTCCAGTAAATCCTCCATGGTTCAGCTCCAGGTGACTAAATGTTGTGTTTCTTTGTAGACACTCTGATCTGGAAGTTGTAATGAGGAAATGATAAACTGAGGATGAATGCTGATGAAACTGAACTTATTTTTCTGGATAAATTTCAGGTTGTTCATGATGTTTAGTTTAGATCTAAACGAACTCTCAGAAGATGGTAGAGCTTCAATAGAAACCAACTGGAAGTCCAGCTGGTTTCTACTGAAGAAGACCAGTTTTTTAAAAGTCTTCTAAAGAGTCCAGCTGAAGATAAACACTGAAGCTGCTAACAGGTTGTTTAGCCACAGATGCTAATCAGAGGGAGGAAATTACACTTCCTGGAAGTTTAGTGGAAAAGCACCAAAAACAACTGATACTTACGTCTAAATAAACCTCAAATAAACTCATTCCAGCTGGTTGAGAAGTAGAACAATAGAAGATAAAAGTGTGAACAGCAAGATTTCTTCATTACATGCATTTAAATATAAACAAAGAAACAAACACATTAGCCTAAACAAGGTAACATTAGCCGCTTCATTAGCCTAAACAAGATAATGCTAGCCTAAAGAAGATGTCAGGCCCTACTTTAGCTTGAACAAGATAATGCTAGCTTAGGGCTGCACGATATGGACAAAAAGTCATATCGATATTTTTGTGCTGAATTGCGATATCCGATATTTCTCGATATTTTTTTTCCATTGAATTAATACCATTAAGCCATGTTCTTGGTCAAAACCACATGTGACAAATGTCACAAATGTGCTTTTATTAATGCTTAGCAGCAAAAGAACATGTGCCTAAATTCACAGCTTTTACTAAACAACACTCTCTTAAATAAAAATATAAACCAATGTACTTCACTGTGGAACAGTTTAGATGCAATTTATGCAAAGTGCAAAATAAACAGAAAGTATTCTATCGACCAAAAAACAACAGGTCAGCTGGCTATTCATGAGCTTCTGTTTTTTTGCCAAACAATATGTGTGTATGGTTGAATGGAAGCAATTGTTGTATAAGCGCTTTGAGTACTCTGATGAGTAGTAAAGCGCTATATAAGAGCAAGTCCATTCATATGTGTCCTCCTCTTAAAATCAATTCAAGCATTTTACAGATTAGTGCAAATGTTCAAACACGTAAGCAATTAAGCATTATAAAACAATGTAAAATGGTTCTTGCACAATTATTTTTTGCACATTTTTTTCTGCAAAGCAATATGTTTCCTTCTCTAAAAAAGGACTTGCTGATTTGTGCAAATGTCCAAACATGTAAACAATTGAACAACATACATGTAAACAAGTTCTTGGAACAATTCTTTACTAACCATTCAACTATTAAAATGAGGTAGCGGCAAGTACTGTACATATTACAGATTTTGGGCCAGAAAAACGAGCCTGTCAACACTGTCAGGCTTCAGGGATGCCCTGTGGCAGGTCACAATGTTTCCACTGCAACTAAAAACCCTTTCTGAAGGGGAGCTGGTGGCTGGTACGCAAAGGAACTTCTTAGCCAGGGAGCTCAGTGCTGGAAAGGCAACTTCATGTTCCTTCCACCATTTGAGTGGGTCAGCATCACTCTCTAAACAGGTTGACTGCAGATAGCTTGACAGTTCATGTTCTATTGTCTCTCTCTGTGTGTATTTGGTGGCGGTGGCAGGACTCTCCTTGAAGAAGCTTGCCAGTGATTTCTTTTTCTTAGCTTCAGGTGGCACTGCCACAGCTGCTGCTTCTTGTTCTGCAGGGTCAGGTATAACCTGGCAATAGCCAGATTAATAATTGTGTAGTACTTGATAGTACTCCACAATATCAATCTGGGACCGCTCCATGTAAATCCGTTCGGAGGAAAGAGGCACGGATTGGACAATGCAACAGTATGTCCCGCCTCTGACAGGTTTGTTTTTAGCCAATCGCGGGATCTTCACAACGAGCGGAGCCGATTGGTAGATTAAACTCTTACCAAAACCCATAGGTTAAAAAGCACAAACATCTTTACCATCCAGAAATGCACAAAGAGCCTCTCGTTGTTCTTCCTTCAAAGAAGCGAGAGGAGATTCAGCTAAAACTGACTTAATACCAGCATCTACACGATCGTTGTCCTCCGTTGCCATGTTTGTTTTGATCTACTGCCGCTTGGTGTCGTCTTCACACCCGGATATCCCGCCCCACACACGAATACTGCTGCGTGATTGGCCCGAACCAACTTGGTGCTGTACAAACAGTGAAGGCGGGAGCGGGGCAAGATGGTTTCTTGAGAGATTTGTGAACTCACAAATATCGCGAGAAATCAACTTGCTGGCAAGGTTAGGTCAGGTACACATTTGGCCTCATCTCCCAACAAAGGCTGCGCCTCCAAGATCACTCTGTGATGAGTCAATAAGATCACTCATCCATTTTGTCACATGAGATGTATGTGGCTCTGAATCTTGGGTCCAAAAAAGAGGCGATATCCAACAAGTCGCTGGTAGTTGGATCTGCATATTCGTTATTGAGGTAATCTACAACTCTGGTCTTGATGGACTTACATAGTTCACTATCCCCTTCTTCAGATGCCAGGAGACGAGTGCTGACCAGCTGAAGCACAGGTCTGACGTATGACAGGGTCACGTAGTCCTCTCCTGAGAGAGCATCCGTAAAGTCCTGAAGGGGTTTTAGAGCTTTCTCAATGGCCTCCAGGACCTCTATGTCCTGCCAGGTAAGGACTAGAGATCTAGTTTTTTGTCAGCAGACAGGACTTTGGCCAGTGCTCTTTCTTGCTCCAGGACTCTCTGTATCATTAACAGCCTCAATCCCCAGCGTGTGGGAGACTCTGTGATTAGCTGGTGACATGGAAGACCAAGTTGCTGTTGTACTACAGCCAGTTCTTTTCTTTTCTTCCAGCTATATGAAAAGCTGCTCACGATCCTCTTGCACAGACCAATGGCACGGGTAATGCAGGCATCATCCATGGCATGTCCTGTATCACAAACTGAAAAACACATTCATTGATTTGATACACAGACCAGTGAAATGCAAATTGAAAGCTATATACATTTAGTAGGAATGTGGTGTTTATATATGTGCAAGAAAATGTGTAAGAATAAAAAAAAGTGAAGCGTTGAATCAATTTAAAACAAAGGATCTCAAATTTTGTGGGTCCAGGGCCTCCCTAATAACTAACACAGATAAGCTGAATTTAGACAAATTTTAGAGTTTTATATTCAATTTATATTAGTTTAAGACTGTATTTAGACTAAATTTAGACTGTACAAGATATATGCCAAGTGTAGATCAATTTGAAGTCAAATTCTAAGACAAAGAACAAAATTTTAACCATCTAATTACATTTTTAGCTTGGTTTAAATCAAATTTTTCCCAAAGTTTCCACTCTACTTGGAATGCATTAGACAGAAAAACATTGGACCCATTTTAGACTTAGTTTTAAAAAAAAAATCAGAACACAGGGGATGCATGACTTTGCCAAAAAGTTTTGTCATCACTTGTAGAAACATCACCTTAATATTTCAGTGTAACCTTTAATGTTATTGTTTTAAATTATTCTCACAGTAAGCAAAGTAGACATTATATCTTTGTAAAATTATTATTTTTATAATATATATTTTTGGAATATTTTAGTATTGCACTTACCAATGGCCAAATGTAGTCTGTGCCCAAAGCACTGCATCCGTAGCCACTTGTTGAGCTGCAGCGCCTTGACAACGTTTGTCCCGTTGTCAGTAGTTACGGCCACTAGTCTTTCCAGGTTGAGCTTCCAGCTCGATAGGGCATCTTGCAGAGCCTCTGCTATGTGTTCCCCGGTATGGTCCTGGGGAAAGTAGCTCATCTGGAGACATGCAGATTTTATATCCCACTCTTCCATGAAATGTATTGTTACACACATGTATGGTTCACACGTCCTGATGGACCACATGTCGGATGTCAGGGCAAAATGAGACAATTGAGCGAGACGGGTGTCCATGCGGTTTCGTACTTCCGTGTACATTTTTGGTAGCACTTCATTTGAGAAATAATTTCGTCCAAACCACCTCCATATGACTGATCCATTATTCCGTTTTTTGGAAACCAGCTCCTCTTCCACAACTTCTGCCGTGTCAGACTCCATTGTTGTTTATGTCCTGCTGCAGCAGTGAGCGGGAATGGGCGGGTTAACTTCCAGGAAGGACAGGCGCGGGGAAAATTGCCGGGGGAGAGCAAAAAGTGGCACAAGTGGCTAAAAGTGACACACGTATATATCGTTATTAACGATATTGTCTAATCCTATATCGAGAAGCACAAAAAACTCGATAAAACGATAAATTCGATATATCGCGCAGCCCTATGCTAGCTGCTACATGAGTTGACACAAGATAACACTAGCTGCTATATCAATATAAACATGCTAATGATAGCCTAAACAAGATATTGCTAGCTGCTAAATCAATGTACACAAGCTAATTACAGCCCAAAGAAGCTATTGCTAACTGTTACATTAGCCTAAAGATGAGGTAGTTAACACCCCCATTCAGGCAAAAACAAGGACTGTTAGTTTTCTTCAAAGTCTCAGTTCTAATCTGACCTGAAGAGAAACAGAACCGTGATGAAGAAAGACGCTATTCTCAGGTTCTAGCAGAATGTATTCTTGATTTCAGACCTTTAAAATCATGGTGTGATTCAGTTTGTTCTGTCCCTGAACTGTCCTCCAGCTTTAATACCTAAATACTGAGTTTAATCTGAAATAATCCATCCACCGCTGGACTCTCAGACCAGACAGATTACAGGAAGTAATGAGCAGCAGAGCAGAGAGCTGCAAGTGGGTCAGAACAGAACCGATAACGTCACTTCAGGTTCATCATGTCAGAAACCTTCCAATCATCCCAGTTTACTTCACAGTTCCAGTCCTGAAGACCAGAGAGCCTCCGGCGGCGACCCAGATACCAGAACGAGGTGAAGAACCAGCCGAGGATCTTTAGCTCTCTGGAACACTCTGAAGTCATGACATCCATGAATAAAAACCACTAAATCATACCATTTATCAAACTAAATATCCACATTATCAACAGATCTGGAACTACTCGTGTGAAGTTCAACCATTAAAGCCTCCAGTTAGTTTCATGTATGACCTTTAGAAACAGAAAAATCCCAACAAACAGTTTGTATCCCGTTCTTAATGAACCATTTCTATCTACATTCAGTGTGATCTGATGGAGTTCTTCAGCTCTCAATGAGGACAAGCCACTCATTACTCAGAAATAACACGTCAGAACAGTTTTATATGACACTGATTTTAAAAAATGCATTTACCATTCAGATTTTTCTCGTTCTATGGACTTGATGAATGAACCTCTTCTGTTCAGGACACAAAAATCTGAAATGAGCCATTCTAACGCTCATTAAACCCAGCAGACCAAAAAATATCTTTAATAATTCTTATTTTTTTAAAAACATTTTCAATGATCCTCAAACATCACAACCATCTGGAAGAAGCTGGAACCAAGAACCCACCAGCTCAGTTTCAGTCACAACGTTCTGTGTTCTCCATCTAGAAGCTTTCTGCTCTGGAGGTCAGATCTTCACTCAGAGTGGAGCTTGGATCTGATCCTGAACCAGCAGACAGGACCAGATGGGCTCTGAGGTTCTTTCATGATTATCTGGCAGCAGGAACTTGGAAGAACATCCAGAACAGAGAACGTCTAATTAAGGACGTCCCAGAGGAACGGTTTGGAACCGTCCATTCTCCTCCACACACTGAGAACGTTATTAAACGGTTTCCTCTCCAACAAACATCTCAACATTCTCCTGCTTTAGTTCTACTTTACCAACATCAGAGTTCTACACGTGGTGCTGGAGAACATCCAGAGAACCATAGAGATGTTCTCAGGCCAGTTTAATAAAAGTGAGACAAACTGGAACCAGAACCTACAGATTAAAGGAACCAGTAGAACCAGAACCTACAGATTAAAGGAACCAGTAGAACCAGAACCTACAGACTGAAGGAACCAGTAGAACCAGAACCTACAGATTAAAGGAACCAGTAGAACCAGAACCTACAGATTAAAGGAACCAGTAGAACCAGAACCTACAGACTGAAGGAACCAGTAGAACCAGAACCTACAGATTAAAGGAACCAGTAGAACCAGAACCTACAGACTGAAAGAACCACCAGAACCAGAACCTACAGACTGAAGGAACCAGTAGAACCAGAACCTACAGATTAAAGGAACCAGTAGAACCAGAACCTACAGACTGAAGAAACTAACAGAACCAGAACCTACAGACTGAAGGAACCAGTAGAACCAGAACCTACTGATTAAAGGAACCAGTAGAACCAGAACCTACAGACTGAAGGAACCAGTAGAACCAGAACCTACAGACTGAAAGAACCACCAGAACCAGAACCTACAGACTGAATGAACCAGTAGAACCAGAACCTACAGATTAAAGGAACCTGTAGAACCAGAACCTACAGACTGAAGAAACTAACAGAACCAGAACCTACAGACTGAAGGAACCACCAGAACCAGAACCTACAGACTGAAGGAACCAGTAGAACCAGAACCTACAGATTAAAGGAACCAGTAGAACCAGAACCTACAGACTGAAGGAACCAGTAGAACCAGAACCTACAGACTGAAGGAACCACCAGAACCAGAACCTACAGGCTGAAAAAAACAGTAGAACCAGAACCTACAGGCTGAAGGAACCACCAGAACCAGAACCTACAGACTGAAAGAACCAACAGAGAGAACAGCTGGAGAACCACCATCAGTCACTCAAACATCACTTTAAACGACTAAAACGTGCCTGGATTAGTTGAAGTTTGTCTAAAAGAACTGAAGCTGTGTTCTAGAACATTCAAACATCCTGGTACCAGAACATTCTGGTACCAGTAGAAAAAATCTAAACAGACGTTTAGATTGTTAAGAATCAGATCAGATGAAACAATGACTCAGTCTGGAGATGATTTAGAACGTTAGAACCCACAACTCACACTGAGCTGAACCACAGAACCAATGAACCAGAGAACTGGACTCTAACTGGGTTAGCAGAACTCTAACCGTTGGCTTTATTAGTAAACGGGTCGACTGAAGCAGCAGATGAAGGATTAATGGAAAAAACAGCAACTAGTTGGTTTCCATGGCAACAACTAGAGCATCATGAGGAGTGTGTGTCAGTGTGTGTCAGTGTGTGTTATGTGTGTGTGTTCCAGGGTAAAGCCCGCTGACCCAGTTTATTTCTGGACGCTCGTTGGACTCGATGCTTTAACGGTTTGATTAAAAGTGACGCTCTGGTTCTAGACGTCTGTAGATGCTGAGAGATTAATAATAATAATAATAATAAAGCAAACAAAGAGGAACGTTTCAGAACCAGGAAGGAGTGGAGACGTGTTAAAAATAAACAGTTATTTGTGTTATTTCTGGACTTCCTGTTAGAAGAGTTCACTGCTCCATGGAAACATCAGTCAGAACGTTAAAATAAATCCAGTTTATCGTCACATGAAGCAGAGAAACGCCTCAAAGTCTGCTTCTTCTATGAGAACACTGAAGTAACGAAGCGTTCTAAAGCAACACCTAGAACCATCAGCCATCCTCCAGGTTAAATCAGGATTTCAATCTTTATTCTGGAAAATGAAAATAAATGCAGTTCCTCATCAAACACACACAGAAAAGATGAACTAAACAGAAAGAAAACATCAGTGGATGAGTTCAGCACTAAAGAAGGTCCAGAAGCAGAAAGATTTAGACCAACAAATAGAATGTAAAGGACGTTTAACAGATCGTAGTCTGACCATGGAGCTGAGCACTGATTAAAGGTCTTTGTGTTATTGATCAGATCTTAGCTCCACCTCCTGGTTCCTCATGGAGCAAACATCTGAACACGTCTCAGAAAGACGCTAAAATCTGAATAAAAACTAAAAAACACGAACAATCAGAAAAGAGCAGAAAGAATCTAAAGATAGTTATTGATTATTGATTGATCTGCAGAATGCTTGATCAAAGAATGAAACGTTTGTTATGATTCAGTAAAAACTGAGTTTCTTCTCAAACGAAACCAGAAAACGTCAGATAAAACTGATAATCAATCAGTCCCCCAATCACCGATCAATCAGCTGATCAGTTCATTCTGGTAATCAATGAGTTCAAGGAGCAAAGAAACCAGAAAATCTTCACTGAAATCTGAAAGTTTTTCTTTAAAAATGAGTCGAATCAACAAAAACTGAAGAAATAAACTAAAATTCAGATGAAAGAAAATGAATTCATTTAGGGAGAATAAAATGTGAATGAGTGACGTCAAAGAGGACAAACTGACTGGTTTCTGTCCTTCTATTGATTATCTCTGATATTTAGGATGTCTGGTTAGTGATTAATGAGGAAATCCTTCAGATTTGAACCAATAAATCAGTGAATCTGACTTTAACAGCTTCCTGTTCCTGCTGATCAGTAATCGATCAGAGCTATTGATCAGTTCTCATATGTATTGATTACCTTCCAGGCTGAAGTCCAGCAGGACGTACTCCAGCACGGTGTCGGTCCTGGTCTCCACCTGCGGCCTCCTCAGGGTGGAGTAGATCTTCCCGGGGCTGCTGTCCTCCGGGTCCTCCAGCTTCCTCAGGCCGCAGCCCATGGCCTCCGAGGCGGGGACGGAGCGGCTCGGCGCGGGGTCAGAACCGGAGCGGAGGGAGGGAGGGTTCACCGGGAGCGGCTCATCCCGGCTCCGGTCCTCCTGGTTCAGGTCTGAGCTGGTCGAGGAGCGGAGAGGAGCTCTGGAGGTTCCTGGAGCTGCTGCTGGAGGTTCTGCTGTAGAACTGAACGTGGAGGAAAGTTACTGGAGATGAAGCTGGAGGCGGTGAGGGCGGAGAGGAGACAACTTCCGGTCACGACTTCAAAACAAAACACAAACGAATCACAAACGAGCTCAGACTGAATATAATAGAATACTTTTCATCTGTTTGAGTGAATAAATCAAATATATAACTAATATTCATTAAAATAAAGGTAGTTTTAGTTTAATGAAATTCAGTTATTCATAAAAACATGAATAATTTTTAAATATTAACCCTCCTCCTGTCCTCATTTACAGGCACCAGAAAATGTTTTTTATTTTTAAAAATCCCAAAAAAATTTCCAAAAAATTTCCAAATTCCTGAAAATTTGCAAAACTTTCAAGTTTAAAAAAAAAATCCTTTAAAATTTCCCTTAATTTTTTTTAATGCCCCAAATGTGGCCAGAAAATTCTTGTAAATATTTTTTAAATGAGTAAAAATCTTCCAAAAAATCCTAAAAATATCTAAAGCGATTCCATAAAGATCAGTAAAACTTCTAATGTTTTCTTTAAGAACATTCACATAAAAAAATTCTCTGGATTTTGGTTTATTTTTATGTGAATGTTCCTAAAGAAAACATTTTAACATTTATTTTTTTCTGCCAAAAAATGTTCAAAGATTTCCCAAAAACGTTCAAAATGTGGACATCAGAAAATATAATGTGTTTTTTTTTCACACTTTCAAACTTTCAAACGGGTCAGTTTGACCTGCAGGACGACACGAGGGTTAAAAACGACAGTTTAATCATTCTAGAGATTTACCTGATTAGCTTAAATATTAATGTTCTGATTTATAATAGAAAGTTATTTAATGTCATTAAAATCCCAGAGTTCAGATCCTACGATGTTTTAGAAACAACCAACCATCTGATGGATAATTTATTTAACAATCGATTGGCTGGTTGGTGATCAGAGACTTTATTGATCCAGAGAGAAACCAATCTGTCCACAAAGGAAAAACTGAAGCTGTCATCTCATCGTCTCTGATTCTGCTAAATAAAGATTAAAAATAAAATGTTTCCTGATTTTAAGCAGAAGTTTCTCTTTTTGTTTTATTGTTTTATTTTGTACCTTTGTGATCATATATTTGTTGCTTTTAATCAGTAAATGTTGAATTTGTGCTCATTTAAACCATAGATATATTTATTTTTCTACATCCACACCAATAATCTGATCACTTAATCATTATTTCATTATTGATTCTTTATAAATGAATCATTTCTTTTAAACACATCAAATGTCCTCAAACTGTTTCCTGATTAAAGACTTAAATTATAAAACAAACCTGAACTAATCATCAGTTTAATCCCGTCACTGATCACTGATGAACTCATCCTGTCTTCAGTCCAAACAGTAGCTTCTGTTTCTGATTTATCTGATTTTATCTACAGGTTGCTCCGCCTATTGGCTCGTGCTTTTATTTTGAAAGCTCTCGTGTGCAGCATGATTTCCGGTCGTCGTTAACAGCTGCAGCCTGATGTTGCTGAGTTTCTGTGGATAAAAGTTCTTCAGAAACTCTGATCTGTGAGAGAAAACTTTTAACCTGAAACCATTTATTCACGCCTTCATCAGTTTCCGGTTTAGCGCCACCAGCAGGTCAAAGTTCACAGAAATAATAATAATATACGAATATTAATGAGGTCTGGCTTTTAATTCTCTTTGGGTTTTTAGTGTCTTTTGTTTATTTTTCTTATTTTGTGTCTTTGTGATGTTTTCTTTTGTTTGTTTTGTGTCTCATTGTTTTTGTTTGTGTCTCTTTGTGTTGTTTTGTGAGTCTTTGTGGTCGTTTTCAGGATGTTTTGGCTTATTTGTGTCATTTTGTTTTAATTTTGGGTCTTCTGTTGTGGTTTTACATCTCTTTATGATTATTTTCGTGTCTTTATTTTTGTTTTGACTCCGTTTGTGCTTTTTTTATGTCTTTGTCTGAGTTTTTCGTGTTTGGTTTGTGTCTCTGTGCTCATTTAGTTTATTTTTGTGGAGATTTTGCATCAATTTGTGGCTGTTTTTTGGTTGTTTGGTGTCTTTTTGGTTATTTTATTCCTTATTTTTGTTTTTTTCTTGTGTCTTTTTTAGTTGTTTGGTGTCTTTTTTTGGTTGTTTTGTGCCTTTATTGTTGTTTTGTGTCTTTCTAGTTTTGTTTCTTTTTGGTTGTTTTGTGTCTTTCTTTGGTTGTTTGGTGCCTTTATTGTTGTTTGGTGTCTTTTTTGGTTGTTTTTTAATCTCTCGTCATTTCGAGTCTCACATTAAATGACAGCATTCAGAGACTCAGAGGAAGAAGACAACCTGAACGTGGAGGAGTTGTTTGTTGGTCGGTTCTTCCACTGAGAACATGGTACCAGTCATGAACGTCTTTAAGTCCATCATTAGTGCAGGAAGTCCTCCTCCATCCCATAAACCCACCAGCAGCCTGTAAATAAGCAGAAACAGGTCCAGGCGCTTTCATGAGCCGTTGGTTTGTGGCTCGTGTTCATGTTTCCATCAGTAATGAGCTTCAGCAGAACATCGGAGGTTCTGCAGGTCTCTACAGGAAGTAGAGGTCAGAGGTCAGCGTGGAGAACCTGTGTGAAGGTTTGAACAGACCTCAGATCAGTCGGACTATCGGTCATGAAGAAGGTTTGATGTCTGATCCATCTGTTTTCTTTTGAGGTCATTTGGAGGTTTTTGTGCTTCTTTTGGTGGTAAATGTGTGTTTAACCCCACAGCTATCCGATATTTAAAATATTTGTCACTTAAATGTTTCAGATGATCAAACTAATATCAAAGAAAACGCAAAAAGCAGTTTTGAAATCATGATTTCATTTCTTTAATTCTATCCAGTCCATCCTGTTCTATGTATAAAATCAATGACCTCCTGAGCGACCAACAGACCAGATTCATTTGTTTTTTGGGTTCAGGTTCTCCATCCAGACCTTCAGATGGTTCCTGCCAGGCTGGTGGAACTAAACATCACTAGATAGAACCTGTGTTTATTGTGAAGCAGCTGAAGGGTCTCAGAAAGCAGCACATGATGCCACGTTCTAAAGAGATTCAAGAACAGATACGGAACAAAGTCATAGACATCCATCAGTCTGGAGGGTTCCAAAGCCACTGCTGAGGCTCTGGGACAACACAGAACCTCTGTGAGAGACATTATCCACAGATGGAGAAACATGGAACAGTGGAGAACCTTCAGGAGTGGACCAACTACCAACATTTCCCCAAGAACATCTACATCTAATCCAGGAGGTCACAGAAGAACCCAGAGGAACATCTAAAGATCTGCAGACCTTACTGGCCTCAGTTAAGGTCCGTCTGCATGATTCCACAGTGAGGAAGACTTTGGAGGAAATGGATCCATGGGAGAGTTAAAGATTAAACCTCTGCTGACCTAAAAAAAATCATGAAGGTTCATCTGGTGTTTACAGTAAAACATCTGGTGATCTCCAAGACTTCAGGAGAACATCATGTGGATTGCCTCCTAAGAAGAGTCAGGACCAGACAAGAGTGATTTAGAAGGAAATCTGCCACCTCACCTGGGTCAGAGGAACCAGGACCCCCTGGAGACCTGGGAACATCTGGTGACCAAGCCTGGGGGCCTCATGGAGCTCAGGTGGACACAGCTTGAAGAAGTAACACCAGGCAAATCAGGGTTGGGTGCTATGTTCACCAGGCAGGAGGCAGGACCAGGTACCTGGGCGCCCCCTGGTGGTGCAGACTGGATGTGGGATGTAGAACATCTTAGAGATAAGATGAGAAGCTCAAACATCTGGAGGAAACTCAGTAGAGTCACTGCAGGATCCAGCTGAGGAGATCTGGACATCCGATTCTCCCCTGAGGTAGACCCAGAACTCTTTAAAGGGTTTACGTATCTGATCTGGCCTGGAAACACCTTGAAATCGCCAGGAGGAACTAGAAATCCTCACTGGGTAGAACATCTAGAATGAACTGCTTCATCTGCTGCCTCCTCGACCCCAGTAAGGACAAGAACATGGATGGATGATCCGTTCTGTCTGGAGTACAACTAAAACTGTGTTCCACAGAAGAACGTGATACCAGCAGTGGAACATGATGGAGATAGTGCTGGTTGGAGGACCTGGACGACTTGTCACAAATTCTGCTCTTTGTCAGAAGAACCTGTTGAAGAAGATCCACCATCAGATCAGGACCTGAAGCTCAACACTGATGGACCCAAAGATCACAAACCGGTCCAACTCTGAGAGACTCAACAAGAACTAGATGGAGGTCCTGGAGTCCAGGTCTGGTCTGAATCCAGCTGCTGCTCATTAAACTAGAACTGATAGAAACGTTAACGGACAAGAACTGAAGTGGGTTTTATTCAGGAACTATTTTAAATGAAAAACTGTGAAAGATCAAAGTTTAATAAAGTCAGCCTACAGTGACAAAAAGATTTATCTAAACTTATTTTCTTAGTCTGTTCAATTTTAAAACTGTGAACTTTCTTAGTTTGTTTTTTCATCTTTAGTCCGTAATTCCATCAAGAATCAAATACTTAATTTGAAGTTATTTATAATTATCAGTCTGAAGTAAACATGACTTACTCTAGAAACAACAGTTAACAGATCTTAATGTTTAGAAAAGTTCATTTAAATATAAAAGCAGCTGTAGCTCATCTGCTCCTTGTTATACCATATGTTAAATGCAGCTAAACAGCTAAACGAAGCTAAGCTAAAGCGTTATTAATATGGACAGATATGCTGTTTGACACAATAAAAGCACCAGAATCAGGAGTTGGTTAATTTAATTTATACAGACATTTTACACTCAAGGACAGGAAAAGCTTTTTTTTTTTTTTTTTTTTTTTACAAATTCTCAGTTCATACACGAATGTAAAAAAAGAGAAAACTGTCCAAAGACATCGATAATACTGCAGAGTTCTTAACATGAGCACGAGAAAACTGGAAAAAGGAAAGATACAAAAAATATGTAGATCTGTATAAATATAAATTCAGTAACAGACATGAGGAGACGAACAGCGAATCCTCGGTAAAAATACAAAATAAGAGAAAATACACGTCAGGAAACATCAGTCAGATTGTCAGTCAACAGCCTGGAAACCTCCACGAAATGTTCAAGAAGTTTCCAGGAAACCTCTAGGAAACCTCCAAGAAAGTTCCAGGAAACTTCCAGGAAACAGCCAAAAAACTTCCAGGAACCTTTTAGGAAACCTCCAAGAAACTTTCAGAAAATTTTTGGGAAACCTCCATCAAACTTCCAAGACATTTCCAGGAAACTTCCTGGAAACCTCCAGAAAACTTTCAGGAAACTTCCAGGAAACCCTCTGAGCAGCTCTGAGTTTAAAGCTAATGTTCAGGTTCATCTTGTTGAGAAGGTCAACGACTGTTGAAACGTCTGAAACCACATGAAGCTGTTTCAGAGCTGAGTTTATCTCCGACTGTGTTCACATGAAGGAACCTAAACTGGTTTCAGTTCAGTTCAACCATCAAACGCCTTCAGAACAACAAAAGCAGCTTCTTTCACTTTGTGTCGACAAATTCAGTTTCTGGCGTGAAACTTTAAATGTGAGAACTCGCTGATAGAAGCAGCTTCATCAGTGAAACAGAACCTGAGCAGAACCAGCTCCATCCAAAAGAACCTAAAACATCTCAGAACCACCAGAACAATCTGGTCTGTTGTTCTGCTTTATCACCCGACCAGGACCAGGACCAGGACCAGGACCTGGCCCTGGCCCTGGCTGACCACATGTGAACACAGTCAGGAGGTTCCAGAACACTCCAGAACCAGAACAGACATCTGTAGATCAAAGGTAAAATAAGAATTCAAAGGCACATTTAGAGAAACGTGAAAACAAACTTGTGTCAGCTGGAGTTCTAACATCTGGGTCGGTCAGAGGAACGCTGCTGGACAGAACTTTACTGATTGTCGAGGAGAAACTCTGTTCTGGATCAAAGAGTCCCAGAGCTGCAGAACCGAGTCAGAACACTTTGGATAAATACTAGAACATGTACCAAACAAACAGTGAGTCTTTAAGGTTGGAGAACAAAACGTTGCTCAGTCTTTATTTCATTTCCTGAAGACGAACCGGATTTACTTTTCTTTCATCTCCGTCACTTTCTGGACCAGAACCTTCAGAACCTCCTGCAGCAGAACCAGCCCAACCGCAGGAGGAGGAGAAGCTTCTGCTTCATCATCCTTACCACCACCATCATCATCATCTTCCTCACCTCGTTCCTGTCAGACTGCAGATTGTTCTCGTTAGACGATAAACCAGAATAATACAAAGTAATAATGTGAACCTCATTAATAAGCAGCATGTTGGACTGACAGGAAGTAGATGAAACTGGTACATGTGGACACAACTAGAGCTATGAAGTGTTCAGAAAACTAGAAATGTTGGCTTTTTTTTATTGCACATAGTCCAAGTGTTTGGCTGCTTCAGCTCCGACTGGGTTCTTCTGCTTCTTTATTAAAGGTTCTGGTTCCTCTGAATTCTGTTTGTTGATTTTTTCTCCTATTGATCTAAAAATAAACAAACAGACGCTTTCACTCTTTAGTCTGATCAGTTCTGTTCTGGTGCTGAGAAGATCAACGCTGCAGAGGTTCCGTCTGGGATCAGATCTTTAGAACTTTGAAGGATTATTTGGAGGCGACTTGAGGACCACAAAGCAGCAGAAGATCTTTAGAACATGGACCTGCAGCAGATGTCTGGTTTTTCTTCTTTGAAACTGAACACAGAAACACAGAAAACATGAAACTAAATGCTGCTGAACAGAGACAGACTGGAGGGGTGGTTGTTGTTGCTGTGGTTGTTATTGTTGTTGTTGCTGTTCTGATTGTGGTTGTTCTGATTGTTGTCGTTGCTGTTCTGATTGTGGTTGTTCTGATTGTTGTCGTTGCTGTTCTGATTGTTGCTGTTCTGATTGTTGTTGTTGCTGTTCTGATTGTTGCTGTTCTGATTGTTGTCGTTGCTGTTCTGATTGTTGTTGTTGCTGTTCTGATTGTTGTCGTTGCTGTTCTGATTGTTGTCGTTGCTGTTCTGATTGTTGCTGTTCTGATTGTTGTTGTTGTCGTTGTTGCTGTTCTGATTGTTGTTGTCGTTGTTGCTGTTCTGATTGTGGTTGTTGCTGTTCTGATTGTTGTTGTTGTCGTTGCTGTTCTGATTGTTGTTGTTGTCGTTGTTGCTGTTCTGATTGTTGTTGTTGTCGTTGTTGCTGTTCTGATTGTTGCTGTTCTGATTGTTGTTGTTGTCGTTGTTGCTGTTCTGATTGTTGTTGTCGTTGCTGTTCTGATTGTGGTTGTTGCTGTTCTGATTGTTGTTGTTGTCGTTGCTGTTCTGATTGTTGTTGTTGTCGTTGTTGCTGTTCTGATTGTTGTTGTCGTTGTTGCTGTTCTGATTGTGGTTGTTGCTGTTCTGATTGTTGTTGTTGTCGTTGCTGTTCTGATTGTTGTTGTTGTCGTTGTTGCTGTTCTGATTGTTGTTGTTGTCGTTGTTGCTGTTCTGATTGTTGTTGTCGTTGTTGCTGTTCTGATTGTGGTTGTTGTCGTTGTTGCTGTTCTGATTGTTGTTGTTGTCGTTGTTGCTGAGCTGAAGCTGATAACTGAGGGGATGTTTGGAGCTTATGAAGCAGCAGCACAGAGGAACCTGGATCCTGATTGTTAGGAGACTAAAGCAGCTTCAGATGGATCAGAACCTCTGAAGACCCAACCCGGTCTCACGGGGATTCGTGAAACTGTCACGCAAGTTTTAGTTTCGGTTTCGTGCGCACCAACACGGTTTTGTCATGTTTTTCGTGCCGCTCACCACGAAATGTTTTTCGCTGGGGTAATCACAGCTGAAAGTGGTTTATACCGGCGGATTCATGACGATCTAAGCTGTCCATCGGCGTATACTGCTTGTGTGATCGCGTTTGCGGCCGCCGGCCACCGGACATTCTTGAAATTCCTATGCAAATTGGTAAGTGTTCCACCGGCTTATGGTTAGGTTATGGTTAGGGTTATGGTTAGGGTTATGTTTAGGAACGATGTCATGCAAAATATAGCGTTGGATTCGCCACGGTTTTACTTTAAAAATATAATATACACATTCTTTTGAAATACGTTCTGAGTGGCACGAAAAGTCCGCCGTTTAAAATACATTGGTGCGCATTTCGTGGTGAGCGGCACGAAAAACATGACGAAATCGTGTTGGTGCGCACGAAACCGAAACTAAAACTTACGTGACAGTTTCACGAATCCCCGTGAGACTGGGCTCGAAGACCAGAGCAGGAACCAGGAGAACATCTGGAAGCTGCTCAGAGCTTCTCTTGTTGGTCCACCAGGTGGTGCCGTTCCTCCATCTGCAGCTTCAGCAGACCTGACTGATCTAAACATAAACCGGTTCACATCCCTCCCCCTGCTCTGCCTCCTCCTCCTCATCTTCATCCTCCTCCTCCTCCTCCTCCTCCACCTCCTCCTCCTCCTCAGGCTCCACCCCGGTGGTCCCGGAGGTCCCGGTGGTCCCAGTTTGGCCTGGTGGTCCATCATAGGCCTCGGGTGGTTTTGGGTATCTGAAGGGGCATCCGTTGTCGTCAAAGAAGCGTCTGAAGGTGAACTCATAGAAGGCGTGTTCCGGATGCTTCCCATGCGGTGAGCACAGCAGGTCCAGGGCCCGGCTGCCGTCACCGCTGTCGCTCCAGCCGGCGCCGCCCTCCTCCTCCACCGGGTCGAAGTTGGACGTGTCCATGGGGTGGGCGATCTTGGGCCGGTACGGCGCCGGCTGCTGCCGCAGGTTGCTGGAGAAGTCGGTCTGAGAGAAGAAGGGATGAGCCTTGATCTCTCCGGCGCCGTTGGAGCCCAGACGGTCCTCGGCGGAGCAGCAGAGCCGGCCGATGATGTCGACAGCTTCTGGACTGAGCTTCACCTGAGCTGGGACCTGCAGGGTGCTCTCCCAGTTTATGACCTGAGGAACCACAGGAAGCATCAACAAGATGACCTCAACACAAAGGAACGTCTGAATTATGACTAACAGAATGAATCGTCTTCAACAACTAAGAGCTCATCAGAATCACTTCAACGTTCGTCTCATTGACAATCCAGAACATATTAAAGCAGATTCTGTCAAAACAAACATCTGACCAACAGTTTAAACTCCAGGACCTTCATCTGAACTGTAGACGAGGATGGAATTGATTTAAAACGTTCAGCATCTTCAGCATCTGCAGCCCAGCAGTCTGTTCAGTTTCTATCACCTGGAGACTTTTCTACATTTAACGTAAGTTAAATATGAGCTGTTGAAGGAATGGTTCTCTGACCTTGATCTGGGTCTCTGTGGGCGTCGGAGCGAGGAAGGGAGGCTGACCAACCAGCATCTCAAACAGGATCACCCCAACACTCCACCAGTCACACAGCTGAGTGTAGCCTGCAGACACACAGGAAGTGACCTCACATTACAGGTAAACACACAGGAGGCGACCTCACGTTAGACACAGACGTTCATATTCGTGGTTCTGATAGTTTCTGATCTTCTGTCTGGTCTCCAGAACTCAATCTGTGAAGTTAAACCTAAGGTTTGATGAATGTGTTCAGAAGTTCAACATGTCACTTCAGCTTCACTTCCTGTTCAGAGTTAAGAAACAACGACAAACAGACTCTGATCTGATGTGATCTTCAGGACTCACACTGATAACGTTCTGGAGAACTAAAGGTCTGAAATCATATTTCTGACCAAAGTTTCCAATTTGTTTTCTTTGATATTTGTAAATCTGCTGAACAGTCTGAGACTCTGGTTCCTCATCCAGGGAACCTCTGAATAACCCCATGAATCCTTCTGGTCCATGATCTGAACGTCTACTGATCTAATGAGGAGCGAGACCAGGTGAAGGTCTGGGGTTCTGTGTATCTGGTTCTGATTTTATTTCCCACCTTTGCGCAGCAGCACCTCTGGAGCGATGTAGTTGGGTGTTCCCACCAGAGAGTGAGCCAGGCAGCGCTGATGCTGCCGATTGGCTCGTTGCTCCAAAGTCATCAGCCGGTCGCCACAGCGACAGTTGGAGACGTCGTCCCAGAAATCACTGGGCTCCATACTGTCCTGTCTGATGTGGCTGCCTGGACACACACAACAACACAATGATACACAATAACACAACAACACAATTTACAGAATAACACAACAACACAATGATACACAAAAACACAAAAACACACAATGATACAAAACAGCACAACAGTGTTTGGATCAACAAACTCAACATTCAGAAGACTATTTCATTTCAAGTCAAGTCATCTGGAGTTTCCTCATTCAATGTGTTATCTATCTATAGTTTATCTATCTATCTATAGTTTATCTATCTATCTATAGTCAGTCTATCTATCTATAGTTTATCTATCTATAGTCAATCTATCTATCTATAGTCAGTCTATCTATCTATAGTTTATCTATCTATCTATAGTCAGTCTATCTATCTATAGTCAGTCTATCTATCTATAGTTTATCTATCTATCTATAGTCAGTCTATCTATCTATAGTCAGTCTATCTATCTATAGTTTATCTATCTATCTATAGTCAGTCTATCTATCTATAGTCAGTCTATCTATCTATAGTCAGTCTATCTATCTATAGTCAGTCTATCTATCTATAGTTTATCTATCTATCTATAGTCAGTCTATCTATCTATAGTCAGTCTATCTATCTATAGTCAGTCTATCTATCTATAGTTTATCTATCTATCTATAGTCAGTCTATCTATCTATAGTCAGTCTATCTATCTATAGTTTATCTATCTATCTATAGTCAGTCTATCTATCTATAGTCAGTCTATCTATCTATAGTTTATCTATCTATCTATAGTCAGTCTATCTATCTATAGTCAGTCTATCTATCTATAGTCAGTCTATCTATCTATAGTTTATCTATCTATCTATAGTCAGTCTATCTATCTATAGTCAGTCTATCTATCTATAGTCAGTCTATCTATCTATAGTCAGTCTATCTATCTATAGTTTATCTATCTATCTATAGTCAGTCTATCTATCTATAGTCAGTCTATCTATCTATAGTCAGTCTATCTATCTATAGTTTATCTATCTATCTATAGTCAGTCTATCTATCTATAGTCAGTCTATCTATCTATAGTCAGTCTATCTATCTATAGTCAGTCTATCTATCTATAGTCAGTCTATCTATCTATAGTCAGTCTATCTATCTATAGTTTATCTATCTATCTATAGTCAGTCTATCTATCTATAGTCAGTCTATCTATCTATAGTCAATCTATCTATCTATAGTCAGTCTATCTATCTATAGTTTATCTATCTATCTATAGTCAGTCTATCTATCTATAGTCAGTCTATCTATCTATAGTCAGTCTATCTATCTATAGTCAATCTATCTATCTATAGTCAGTCTATCTATCTATAGTTTATCTATCTATCTATAGTCAGTCTATCTATCTATAGTTTATCTATCTATCTATAGTTTATCTATCTATCTATAGTCAGTCTATCTATCTATAGTCAGTCTATCTATCTATCTATCTATCTATCAGGGGTGTAACGGTACACAAAAATCATGGTTCGGTATGTATTTTGGTATGGAAGTCACGGTTTGGATTGGTTCTCAGTTAAGGGGAAAAATGAAAAAAAAACCTGTTGATATCAGAGCTGGTGTGACTTTCTGGCTGAAGTGTGAATGAGAAGAAGCTTCATAATGGGCTCTATCACCTAAAATAGGAAATATATTTTAATGTAATTGCTTTTTAAAAAAACAACACCATTTAGTTAGGCTCTTGTTTACCAGCATAAATATACTAGTAGGCTAAAAAAATACACAATCTAGTCATTTATCTGTAGCAAAGAGCAATGTAAAGTTACTGTAAGCTGACCTTCATAACCTCAGTTCTGAACAACGGAGTATGGCCGTAGATCTGCTGCTATGAAAACACCATGGACTTGGTTATTGCTTTAGCCCGTTCTGAAATGCTAGGCAGGGTTTGATGAAATGATGCTGGGAGCATCGTTTGTACAGTTCTCTGTTTTTTCCTAGCAGTGGGGATAGCTACACTTGGATGGAGCTTTTTCTAGTGTGTGTCTAAGGTTGACGTGTTGCTGGATGCAGAGCTGAGGACCGCTTCAGTGTCGGCGTACGGCTTTCGTCTTGTCCACTTGTTTTTCTATTTTTTCTTCACTGGGAAACCGAAGTGATCCCAAACTGGTGATTTTAATGACGCCGCAGCGTCTTCTAGCTCTAGCTTCTTCCAGTTGTTGCTAGCATTAGCCATGAAGTGCCGACAGGAGAATAAACGATCCGTCACAACCTGTGGTTCCCTGGAAACTCCTGCTTATTTTTAGTTCCTACTTAGTTTACTGTGAGCCGGAGAGGGTCCACCGCAGCTGTGGGCACTGCAAAGTTTTAGCTTTCGCAATTAAAACAATTCTGTACATTCTTAATAGTAAATTTTCATACTGCGGTAAACCTCTGTACCGAACCCAACGGGCCTGTTTCAAACGGTTCGGTACGAATACATGTACCGTTACACCCCTACTATCTATCTATCTATCCTGTGCTCATTAAACCCTCCAGAACCCACTGAACCGGTCCAGACCTGACCCACCTTTCTGGTAGTACTTGGAGTTGTGGGTCCAGCGGAAGCCGGTACAGAGACCGAAGTCCGTTAGCTTGATGTGTCCGTCCAGGTCGATGAGGATGTTGTCGGGTTTGATGTCGCGGTGGATGAAGCCCATCTTGTGGACGCTCTCGATGGCCAGCGTCAGCTCGGCCACGTAGAACCGAGCTAGAGGTTCTGGGAAGACGCCCATCCGGATCAGCAGGCTCATCATGTCCCCTCCAGGGATGTAGTCCATGACGAAGTAGAGGCTGTCCCGGTCCTGGAATGAGTAGTAAAGACGGACCACCCACTCGTTGTCGGCCTCTGCAAGGATGTCCCGCTCTGCTTTGACATGGGCCACCTGAGGTCACATGACAGCATCTTCATCACCACCATCACCATCTTCATCACCAACATCACCATCTTCATCATCATCACTACCACCATCACCATCTTCATCACCACCACCACCATCATCATCTTCGTCATCTTACACACAGAAACAATATCTATTTGAGTCTAACTTCATTACTACATCAGCCAGGTGATCTCCATCACTAAAACTCTCAGTCTCATTAACATGAACTAGATAATAGTACTAAGTAATATTTGATCTATTTATGTATCATTTAATCCCTAATAAGTCAGTTCTAATAATGAGCTCCATCAACACTGGAGAGTCTGACCTGCAGTGTTTAGTTTTGGTTGGTTACTATGGTACCAACCAATCAGAGTGCTCCTTACTGGACGGTGCAGCAGCTGTAGTCTCAGGTGTTCATAGATATAACAGTATATACTGCTGGTGACTGTTTCTAGCTACTATCTGACCTGGTTCCGGTTGAGGACGTCTTTCTTTCGGAGCGTCTTCATGGCGTACAGAGCTCCGGTGTCCACTTTACGCGTCAGACAAACTTCACCGAAAGCTCCGATGCCCAGAGTCTTGATCTTAACGAACATCGATTTGTCCATTTTGGCTCGTCGGAGTCGGTTGTAGTTGGATTCCTTCTGGTTCAACATCTTCCTCATCTGCTCCTGCTCAGCCTCCGACAGGCCGGCCTGAAGATCAGGAGAAAATAACGACATGACTTAAAAAACAGCTTAAAACACGTTCAACCGCTGTCATTAACAACCAGGAATCATTTGAATCCGTAGATCTGGAACCTACAAACACCTTCACATGCTTTAAAGGAAACGATCAAAGTCAGGATTCAGGTTGGTTTGAACTCAGTGATTCTCTGAATAACGACCTTCAGGATGTCATTGTTCTGACCAACAGAAACAAAACTGTAGCAGCAGATTCTCAAGAAATTTACAAACTGTTAATCTCTAAAGATACAAAGAACATTAGTTAGAATCTTCTTCACAGAGAATCGTTTCCTCTTATTATAGGTCTGTTTGTTCTGGTGAAAATACCACATAATCCTGTAAGTTTGGATGATTCTACTAAAAATTAAAACGGTGCTGCTAGAACTAATGAATCACAACTACAATGGAACTCCAACACACAATGTGTCTTTATAAATCCTATAATGAGCTTAATATACAGCAGCTGTGGGAAACCTCTAAGAGTAGAACACTAGAACATGAAGCATCCCAGCTGAGTTCTACTGAATCGTGTTTAAAGATGTTCCCAGGCTGTTTTCAGTCATTTATCTAACTTTACTTTAAACCTGTTGATGAGTTTGTTCTGGTTGTGTTTGACTTTACGTTCTGGTCTGGTTCCGTCTAAACGGACTGAAGCTGTCTGACCTTGGACATCTCCTGCTCCAGCTGCAGCCGGCGGTTCAGTTTCTGCTGGTAGGTCTTCATCACGTTCTCAATGTGCTGCTCCATGTAGAACTTGAAGGCGAACGGTGAGTAGGTTTTGATCCGGGACTCCCTCTTTTCTTCGTCTCGTCCGTTCTTCCTCACAGGAACCGGAGATGTCTGGATCTGCTTCTTGTCCTTCACCGCTTTCTCTCCTTTTCCCATCTTTGTCTTCTCCTTCACCTGCTGGTTCTCCTCGATCTTCCCACCTCCAGGTGAGCTTCTGGCCGTGGAGCTGCTCAGGTCTGGAGCTCCACACATGGCTCCGTCCAGAGCTGCTGGCTCGGCGGCCCCAGACAGCAGCAGGTTCTTGGGGTACGGAGGCGGAGGGCAGCGGGGCTCCTGAGCTGGTTCCAGGGAGAAGGTCTCCTCCGGCATGAAGCCCAGAGGTTCTGCTGCTTCCTGAGCCATCCAGCCCGGATGACATGGACCCACCGCTGTCTTTGGTTCTGGTCTCATCACCCGGATGCTCTTCACCGGCTGCTGGATGGGTGGAGACGTCACAGCCGTGATGGTGTTCGGGGGGCCCAGTGCTGGATCCTGTTTCCCGGCCGGAGGCGGCGCCGTCATCGCAGGCCGGACACCATTTGGACCGGCAGACCTACTGTTGAAGGAGTTGGTTCTGCTGGGGACCCGGACCTCCCCTCTGAATGGACCCTGGGGCTGAGGCTGCCGGGCCGGAGGGGCTCCTTCTGGGCCTGGAGGTCCAGCCCAGTGGTGCTCGTACAGGTCCAGGTTCAGGCTGGCTCTGGAGGGAGTCATCAGGCCCTGAGGAAGGTCCGAGAAGTCTGGTCCGATGGCCGCCACCCCGCCGGGGGACCGGGACATGAGGTGGACCTGGTGGGAGGTGGGGCTGGCCTGTCGGGGGTGGGAGTGGGGGGGCAGGTACAGGTTGGCGGGGTACCCTCCTCCTCCTGGTCCAGGTCCGTTCTGACCCAGAACAGCTTTACCCTGTATGCCCACGTAGTTGTCTGGTGGCGCCATGGGGGGCGGAGCCATCTTGTTTTGGAAGGAGCTGGTCCGCTTCACTCCGTAGGCCGCTGGCTCCATCAGGTGAGGCCGGGCGTGGCCGTAGTCGTAGTGTGGACCAGCGCCGCCCGGAGGCTGAGGCTGGAGCTGCAGAGGCTGACCCGGGACGTTGTAGCTCATCATGGGTCCGTGTTGCTCCATGGTGCCAGGGTAGGCCTTCTGTTGGGCCCCCGGGGGGAACATGGTGCCGGCCGGGCTACCCTGGGGCATCACTGGGGGGTAGGAGCCCATGCTGGGGGGCCGGCCCATCGGCGGACCCTGAGCGGCTCCAGACGGAGGCATCATGTAGTTCATCACAGGAGGAGCGCTCAGGTAGGTTCTGGACATCTCACCTTCAGGACCGTAACCTGCTGCCCCCTCGTACAGCGGCGCCCCCATCTGGTGGTACGGAGCCATAGCAGCCGCCTCACCTGAAGCCTCCAACGGGGGCCGGTGGTCCAGAGGGTTTGGTAGACCAGATTTACCTACAAGAATGAGACCGTTAGAGCAGATAAATCCAACATCCTGTCAGTAAAACTACCTCCATCCACCGAGAAAACAGCGACAGGTGGAAGTTCACCTGGTGAGGTCTGCTTGATG
Organism: Acanthochromis polyacanthus; assembly: GCF_021347895.1. Classification (NCBI taxonomy): domain Eukaryota; kingdom Metazoa; phylum Chordata; class Actinopteri; family Pomacentridae; genus Acanthochromis; species Acanthochromis polyacanthus. The sequence continues at coordinate 1,913,144 of NC_067126.1, read as the reverse complement.
ACACGGACGATGAGCTCATTGCGAGGATCCAGGTAACTCATCTTACTGATGTACTCCAGAGCTGCTTCGATGTTCCTGCTTCCTGTCTGCTTCAGAGCTCGGACTGCCATCTCCTGCAACGCAAAGAGGACAAACAAACGTTAGTCCCGGTTCAACAACAACAATGAAAACAACAACGATGACAACAATAATGAAAACAACAACAACGATGACAACAACAATGAAAACAACGACGATGAGGACAACGACGACGACAACGACGACGACAACAACAACGGTGAGGACAACAACAACAACAATTACGACAACAATAACGAAAACAAAAACGACCTCCCAACAGCCAACTACAACTAAAACTGTGACGTTTTTCAGTGTTTCTGTGTATTTTCTATTCTAACTAAAGTTCTTATCTCTCATCACCAAAACTTTTCCACCAAAGCTGCCTCCTTCATTTAGCTCCGCCCACAAGGACAGTCATTGGTTGAGACCAATAAAAACAAGGTGAGTTTTTACCTGAGGGCAGAATGATGCTGGATGCAGCAGAATGTTCTAACAGCACTGATCAGTATTTAAACCTCCGACTACGACTCATTTCTGTTTTTCTGCACCGTGCTGAGGTTCCAGCTGGACTACTACTCTTCATTAGGGTTGGGTGATATGGCCAAAAAATAAAATCTCAATTTTTTTAGTCATCTTGGACAATTACGATTTTAATGGATTTTTGTTGTTTCTTTGCGGTCTGTTTGCTATGGCTAGTGCTAGCCATGCTGCACTCCCGTAGCTGCAGCACTCTTCCCATTCTTTAGGAAGCCTCTGCTGGAGGTGCTGAAAGAGGTTAGTTGTGCTGCTACTCTTCGTTTTCACAGTACTTTTGCAAACCTTGCACATGACTGTAGTTTGCTCTGTGTCAGTCTTGTCAAAGCCGAACCACTTCCATATAATCGATGTAACATGAGGCCCTTTTCTGGCGACCAACTCTTCGTCTGCTGTTCTGTCCGCCATGACGGGGGTGTGAGTGTTTTGGGGGAAGGAAATGAGAGGCGGAAGCAAACGCCAGTGTACAAGTCGTGAAAGGCAGAAGAAGAATCTGTATTGTTATATATTTAAGCTCGCCTCGATTTTACGATTTGGCAAATTTTCAAATCGTCAGGTTTTAAAAAGGCGAATTAATTGAATTAATTCGATTTATTGCCCAGCCCTACTCTTCATAATGACTCAAAATTTCCAAAATGACAGAAAATCATCCAAAACATCTTCAAATTTGTCAAAAAAGACCCAAAAGAGTAGAAAATGAGTCTAAATTTGATTGAAATGTGTCCAGAACAACAAAACCAAAACCGGAGATTACTCAGAACCACAATGTGAACGTGTCTTTAATGACACAGTTTATTTGTCAAATGCTGTCATGTCTATAGTTATTTTTAATCCCAGAACGTTGTCACTTTTCCGTTACAAAAAATGACTTCTTGCACAGATTTGACGACAGACTGATCTCAAAGTAAGTGAGACTGAAAACCAGGAAAGTTTCTGAACTTTTCTCTCCATTTGAGGAACACATCTGTCAAACAGCACAACAACAATAATAATAATGATAAAACAATAACAATGAGAGTAACAATAATAATGATAATATTGATAATGTAGAGTTATTATTAGAATCCTTTAATGAGTAGTGTCCTCTCAGATTTAACTCTCTTCAGAGGAATTCTTTCTCACTCTGAATAAAATCCTTTAATCTTAAACTGAAGCATTTATCACATTAATTCTCCAGTTTCCTGGAACAAACATCAGAACCAGAACTTCCTGCAGCAGAAACCAACACCTAGAGGAGGAAATCCCCTCAGATGGAGGATGACCTCAGAGCAAAGACATGCAGAGGACAGCGCCCCCGCTGGACAAAGACAGAACTACAGCTGACTTCATTACCGAGTCCTGAAATATTTACAGCCCATTAAATCAGCCTAATTTAAGATGTTTTAGATGAAAACTGGAGTTTATGAAGCCATTGAACTGATCTCCTTTTAGCTGATTCAGAATAAAGACAGAAACATGACGACAGCACCTGGAACAGATTTATAACCTCAGTAGAAAACACGTTCCAAGACACACAAATATGAATAAATATGAATAAATATGGTGATCTGCTGTTCCTAAAGTCACCATCAAACAGGAACCAGGAGAACTGAGAGTTTATTATGTATAATCTCCGCAGACGTTTTAAGATCATTTAGGAAATAAAGAAACTATAAATCAACTATCAATAAATAAAGTATCTTCGTTCATTGAGTGTTTATTTATTGATGGTTGTTTTATTTTAACTTTATTTAAGCAGCGGTGAATAAAATCTGTTTCCAAGGTGGATCAGTTATAAAATCACCAAGCAACAGACCTGAAAGTAAAGAAAATAAAAGCCTAAATCTAAGCTGCTGTCGACATAAAATCACTCAGCAGCTCAAATAAAAAAGAAACTAAACACAACTCCATGATAATGTTCTTTATTTTTCTCTGCTGCACTTTGTTCTCACTGATTTCTGGACTGTAACGGAACATAAACCTCTCATTTTCTTCTACTAATTATGCAAATATGATTTTTCGTTATTGTGAAGAGGCTTTTTGCGTAATTTTACTAAATCTGCATTTTTCTATTGCAAAGGCCTATTGTGAGCATTATTTGGTAGTTTTGGAATATTTTTATTATTTAGAGGTGTAATAATCCAATTTTCTAGAATATGACTGTTCCAGATAATCATGCAAGTCAAATAAAAAATAAACAAAGTTCAGTTTTAAAAGTAAACAACACATTTATTTTATACCAACAAGTATATAACATGATAATCTTTATTTTTAAAACAATATTCAACAATGGTACAATAAAAAACAACAATTTTAAACAATATTTAATAGAAAATGTGTTTATCACATGTTGATATAACCGCCTTTCTTCTGCAATACTTTAACCAGTCTAGAATCAGCTGAGCATGTGAGCTTTTTGATGGTTTTACAGTCAATGTTCTTGCTTGTGGTCAATATTGCTCTCCAAAGACTGTCCTTAGAAGGAAACTGGTGGCCATTGGCGTACAACTCCTGTTTGAGAACTGCCCAAAGATTCTCTGTTGGGTGTAGATCTGGTGCAGCAGGGGGCCGTGTCATCAGGCGTTTGTCCTTGAAATTCTTCTTGGCCAGCCACTCTTTTGTGTACTTGGAGGCATGACTCGGTGCATTGTCCTGCATGAAGATGATGCTCTTCTTGTAACTGGCAGGCTTTGATTTGTACCATGGCATAACATTTTGTTCCAATAACTTGGTGTAATTTTCCAAGTTCATTTTTACTTCTTCTAGAGAACAGTATTGGTCGTTGTGTAGCTATCCATAAAGTATTTAGTGTTTTTATTTAACTGTTTGCTTCATTAAAAGCTGCAGCTGCTTTAGAGACACATTATCAGTAAAACAACAGAAATAACAGTTACATCAGACAGAAACTGTAAAAACAGAACTAATCATCAGATGTTTTACTTTCCAACGGTCCTTGAACTGATCTGCAGCACACTGGGTTCTGTTTTCCTGCAGGCAGTGTACATATCTGCAGAAAGAAGCTTTAATTCTGGATTTCAGTGAATAATCCTAAAGAAAAACTCTCAGAAGCTGCTGGTGATAAATGTTAAAGCATTTCTAAACTTTCATTTCCTGGTAGAAACTGTCCACAGAGGACATAAAGAACTCAAAAGACAACTCGAACAGTCCTCAGAGAACAGAACTCCTCCAAGGCTGATCAGTCGCCGTATCGTTTACAACGGATGAAATCTTTAATAAATCCGTGGATCCAGACTATAAGCTGCATCACTGCCAGAATCTGATCACTTGGTCCTGAAGTCATTTCTGACCTTCACTGGAAACTTCATCCAAATCTGTTGGTCTGTTTGTGAGTAAAGTTGCTGACAGACAGACAGACAACTTCGCCTCCTTAGTTTAGTGAAAATGTCTTCAAGCAACAAAACGTGTTTGAAAAGTTCAGCGAATAAAAGAAAAGGGATGAAAAACTGATCTGGAACCAGGAAATACAACAACACACTGTGTGTTACTGTGTGTATAAACATCTAAATACACACGTTCTCATCTCCTCCCATCTGAATGTTCACACAACTTTAATTTTATGTTGCTGAAACACACACAGTAACACACACGACTGTTTATACTGCTTCCTGTGTGCGTGTGTATTCAGTGTGTGTTACATTCCTGTGCAGTCGTCCTCTATTGTCACGTTTACTTCCTGTCTGTCCATTTCAGCTCCTTGTTCTAACTCTGCTTCCTGTCAGACATCACGTTTAAATAAAGTTTAATCCTGTATGAGGAGCAGACCTGTTTACCCCTCCAGAAACCAGTGTGTAGCCTTTAAGTCAAAATGTGTAATCTTGAGAAGGGAATGTGTAATAACATGTGTAATGTATCGCTGACCAATTTCTTCACAAGCCACACAATACCTAACATTTTCAAACATAAAAGGAATCGGACATTCAAATCACATAACTTGAATGCAGGTGAAGTAAAGTTTGAAAATGTTTAAAGCTGCATCGGCCCGAATATGAGCTGCTGAAGTTTATCTGCATCAGTATTTTTAGCTGCAAATGCCATGATTCAAACACTATACACCCATAGAAAGCTTAGATTCTCATGAATCCGCCGGTATAAACCACTTTCTGATGTGATTACCACAGCGGGTAATATAAACACATTTGTCCAACAAACAGCAAAACATTTAAAGGGCAGAACTCACCTTTGGACGCTCTTTTACTGGTCAAAGATGAAAATAATCAACAAAAACCGGCCAGAATCCAAGCTTAAGCATCCAGACAACACTATCAAGTATAATATTTTGTCCAAACATGTCTTGAAATAAGTAAATAATCCACAAATAGCTCGGCTCCGTGCACACACAGCACATGGTGGCGCTGCTCGTTTCATATTCACTGTATTTATGTCCATATTTTTATGAAGCACAGAGAAATCCGCTGTTTTGGAGTCAAAATGGCGGCTGAACTGTATCCTCTTGGTTTACGCCGCATTTCAACCAATCAACTGACTCTGGCCTGCCTCCGAGGCCTAAACAGCCAACCGTCGCAGAGACTGACAGATCTGGACCTACCTCAATTTCGTCAGTAAATTCTGAGCAAATCACGTCGGAGAAAGCTTTTGACTGACAGGCCTGGTAGCCAATGAGCTGCTGGATAGCAGAATATAAATAGAGCCTCTGTGAGCGCGGTTGTGTGACTTTTCACACGTCGGCTCCGGCTGCAGCTGCAGCTGGTCTGTCCCCCCATAGATATATATCTATGTCTCCCCCTGCCAACTGGAGCTGCTCTGAAGCGCTTTTTTTGAGTTCTTTATGAGTTTTTGGAGTGGAAATAATGTGAAAACGGGCTGAAAACCGAACAGAATTACAGAATTAACTCTTTATGACACCGAGTGCGAAATGCGTAGATCTGTTTTGAAAAGCGTAATTAGTTACAGATATGCGTAACTGTGTAATAGGACACTGAATTGCGGAATTTATTACGCCGAATGCGGGAGGTAAACAGGTCTGGAGGAGGTAACAGGAAGTCAGAGTACAGTCACTCTGAGTGGTCAGCACTGGACGCTGGCATGCTAGAAAATGACAATAACCTCAGCTAACCTCTCAGAGTTAGCATTAGCTTAGCATCATAGTAGAGATGAAACAACTAATCGATTTAATCGATTAAAATCGATTATTAAGATAGTTGTCAACTATTTTGGTCATCGATTAGTTGGTTAATCAGTCTATTTTTACTGTTTTTTGCGCATATTTTAAGCCAGCCTGTAATCGCGGTGACCAGGTGTGGCAGTAATGAGCCAGTGTAGGTTTTATGCAACCAGAACTGCAGGAGAAGAAGCAAACAACCAATAGGTTGCCTTGCTTTAGGTCACGTGATGTTCACTCAGCGTCATAGACTCACGTTCAGCGGCTGTGTACTTATTGGGAAAGTCCGACAGGAGGTCCTCACATACTGTGGTGAGAAGCCAGTTTCCAAGGCAGAAAATCCATTACAGGGCTGCACAGTGTCGTAGTGGTTAGCACTTTCGCCTTGCAGCAAGAAGATCCCCGGTTCAAATCCCAGCCTGGGATCTTTCTGCATGGAGTTTGCATGTTTTCCCTGTACATGCGTGGGTTTTCTCCGGGTACTCCGGCTTCCTCCCACAGTCCAAAAACATGCTGAGGTTAATTGGTTACTCTAAATTGTCCGTAGGTGTGAATGTGAGTGTGATTGTGTGTCTGTATATGTAGCCCTGTGACAGACTGGGGACCTGTCCAGGGTGTCCCCTGCCTTCACCCGAGTCAGCTGGGATACAGTTAACAGCAAAATTGTTTCCGTTTTCTTTCTGTTCTCAAATTACTACCTTAAATTTAGTTCACTACTTTTGGAGCCCTTACTTGTGATATTATTGTAGTATAGCTTAAAATACATGGGTGGCCAGAAAATGCTTCTCTACAGGAAAGATGTTTTTAAAGTATAAATGTTGCCTTGGTGAAACTTCATTTCAGATCTTGTGACGTTGGATGGTTGTATGAGCATGTGTGTGTTGATGAGTCAGTGTTTTGATTGCTGCTAATTGAGACATACTAAAATCCAACTCTGAACAGGTTTTTGAAGAATTTAGCACATTGTAACATGGTTAAGAGCTCTTAAAATGTACGTTGAATGACATAGGCCCTTTATTAATATTTTACATTGGAAAATAAAGGCAAGACTAAAATGTAAGTGCATAAACCAATTAATCGAAAAAAATAATCGACCGACTAATCAATAATAATAATAATCAATAATCGTTAGTTGCAGCCCTACATCATAGCAGAACCAATCCAAGCTGTTTCCACCTACAGAGTTAGCATTAGCGTAGCATCATTAGCAGTTGGTTCCACCTACAGAGTTAGCATTAGCTTAGCATAGTTGGCGGCTGTTTCCATCTACAGAGTTAGCATTAGCTTAGCATTGTTAGCAGCTGTTTCCACCTACAGTTAGCATTAGCTTAGCATACTTAGCAGCTATTTCCACCTACAGAGTTAGCATTAGCTTAGCATCATTAGCAGCTGTTTCCACCTACAGAGCTGTTTATTTAAGCTAATGTGCTCCTCTGTCTCTCTGTGTAAACAACAGCTGTCACTCATGACATGTAGCAGCCAATCACATCATTCTGTGGGTGGGAATAAGATCATTCTGTGCGTGTATGTCGGTGGTGACCAGGCTGTCATGGTGACAGATGTTCTCAAATTCCTCAGTTCAGGAAGCAGAAATTCAAGATAGTTACTGTCTGTTTAACACTCTGTATAACAGTCTGTCTGTCTGTATAACAGTCTGTATAACAGTCTGTCTGTCTGTATAACAGTCTGTATAACAGTCTGTCTGTCTGTATAACAGTCTGTCTGTATAACAGTCTGTCTGTATAACACTCTGTCTGTCTGTATAACACTCTGTATAACAGTCTGTCTGTCTGTATAACAGTGTCTGTATAACAGTCTGTCTGTCTGTATAACAGTCTGTCTGTATAACAGTCTGTCTGTCTGTATAACACTCTGTATAACAGTCTGTCTGTATAACAGTCTGTCTGTCTGTATAACAGTCTGTCTGTATAACAGTCTGTCTGTCTGTATAACAGTGTCTGTATAACACTCTGTCTGTCTGTATAACACTCTGTATAACAGTCTGTCTGTCTGTATAACAGTGTCTGTATAACACTCTGTCTGTCTGTATAACACTCTGTATAACAGTCTGTCTGTATAACAGTCTGTCTGTCTGTATAACAGTCTGTCTGTATAACAGTCTGTCTGTATCACAGTCTGTCTGTCTGTATAACACTCTGTATAACAGTCTGTCTGTATGTATAACAGTGTCTGTATAACAGTCTGTATAAGTCTGTTTAACTGTCTGTCTTTCATATTCAAATCAGTTTTTCTCTCGTCTTGATGTTTTTTGGCCTCCAGCTTCAGAGTTTCTCTCAAACACATAATCATAGCAACAACAACAACAGCAACAGCAACAACAACAGCAGCAGCAACAACAACACTCGGCTAGTTTTCTGTCATCATTTATATTTTATCTTTCTGACCCACATCTGAGCCACATTCCAGAACAGAAACAGGAAATCTGAACCACATGGAGCTCCGAGGTCTGCTGGAGGCCCCAGGATCAGAGGATGGGAACACAACATACTACATACAACATACAACCAGGACCCGAGGATGGAAACACAACATACTACATACAACATACAACCAGGACCCAAGGATGGGAACACAACATACTACATACAACATACAACCAGGACCCAAGGATGGAAACACAACATACTACATACAACATACAACCAGGACCAGAGGATGGAAACACAACATACTACATACAACATACAACCAGGACCAGAGGATGGAAACACAACATACTACATACAACATACAACCAGGACCAGAGGATGGAAACACAACATACTACATACAACATACAACCAGGACCAGAGGATGGAAACACAACATACTACATACAACATACAACCAGGACCAGAGGATGGAAACACAACATACTACATACAACATACAACCAGGACCAGAGGATGGAAACACAACATACTACATACAACATACAACCAGGACCCGAGGATGGAAACACAACATACTACATACAACATACAACCAGGACCAGAGGATGGAAACACAACATACTACATACAACATACAATCAGGACCAGAGGATGGAAACACAACATACTACATACAACATACAACCAGGACCAGAGGATGGAAACAAAACATACTACATACAACATACAACCAGGACCAGAGGATGGAAACACAACATACTACATACAACATACAACCAGGACCAGAGGATGGAAACACAACATACTACATACAACATACAACCAGGACCAGAGGATGGAAACACAACATACTACATACAACATACAACCAGGACCCGAGGATGGAAACACAACATACTACATACAACATACAACCAGGACCAGAGGATGGAAACACAACATACTACATACAACATACAACCAGGACCAGAGGATGGAAACACAACATACTACATACAACATACAACCAGGACCAGAGGATGGGAACACAACATACTACATACAACATACAACCAGGACCAGAGGATGGAAACACAACATACTACATACAACATACAACCAGGACCAGAGGATGGAAACACAACATACTACATACAACATACAACCAGGACCAGAGGATGGAAACACAACATACTACATACAACATACAACCAGGACCAGAGGATGGAAACACAACATACTACATACAACATACAACCAGGACCAGAGGATGGAAACACAACATACTACATACAACATACAACCAGGACCAGAGGATGGGAACACAACATACTACATACAACATACAACCAGGACCCGAGGATGGAAACACAACATACTACATACAACATACAACCAGGACCAGAGGATGGAAACACAACATACTACATACAACATACAACCAGGACCCGAGGATGGAAACACAACATACTACATACAACATACAACCAGGACCAGAGGATGGAAACACAACATACTACATACAACATACAATCAGGACCAGAGGATGGAAACACAACATACTACATACAACATACAACCAGGACCAGAGGATGGAAACAAAACATACTACATACAACATACAACCAGGACCCGAGGATGGAAACACAACATACTACATACAACATACAACCAGGACCCAAGGATGGGAACACAACATACTACATACAACATACAACCAGGACCCAAGGATGGAAACACAACATACTACATACAACATACAACCAGGACCAGAGGATGGAAACACAACATACTACATACAACATACAACCAGGACCAGAGGAGGGGAACACAACATACTACATAGAACCCGTCTAATGCTGTGACACGTTTATCAGCAGCAGCTCTGATTGGCTGTCGGCTGAGTGGATAAATAAAAGCTTCCTTCCTTCCCTCCAGGAATGCAGCTCCCCCTCTTCCTCCTCCACACAAACATTTCCGCCTTAAAACTCAAATTATGTAACAGCAGCTCTGATCTGCAGCTGGAGGAACGACATGAGGAGAACAACTCAAAGAGAAGTTCAGCTCAGGCTGCTGGAGGACGAGGAGATCATCCAGAAGATCAACCAGAATTTAAACCAGGAGATCAAAGAGATCAACCAGAAGTTAAACCAGAAGATCAACCAGAAGTTAAACCAGAAGATCAACCAGAAGTTAAACCAGAAGTTAAAACAGGAGATCAACCAGAACTTAAACCAGAAGTTAAACCAGAAGTTAAACCAGGAGATCAACCAGAAGATCAACCAGAAGTTAAACCAGGAGATCAACCAGAAGTTAAACCAGAAGTTAAACCAGGAGATCAACCAGAAGTTAAACCAGAAGTTAAACCAGGAGATCAACCAGAAGTTAAACCAGGAGATCAACCAGAAATTAAAACAGAAGTTAAACCAGGAGATCAACCAGAAGTTAAACCAGGAGATCAACCAGAAGTTACACCAGGAGATCAACCAGAAGTTAAACCGGAAGTTACACCAGGAGATCAACCAGATGTGAAACTAGGAGATCAACCAGAAGTTAAACCAGGAGATCAACCAGAAGTTAAACCAGGAGATCAACCAGAAATTAAAACAGAAGTTACACCAGGAGATCGACCAGATGTGAAACTAGGAGATCAACCAGAAGTTAAACCAGGAGATCATCCAGAAGTTAAACCGGAAGTTACACCAGGAGATCAACCAGATGTGAAACTAGGAGATCAACCAGAAGTTAAACCAGGAGATCAACCAGAAGTTAAACCGGAAGTTACACCAGGAGATCAACCAGATGTTAAACCGGAAGTTACACCAGGAGATCATCCAGAAGTTAAACCAGGAGATCAACCAGAAGTTAAACCGGAAGTTACACTAGGAGATCAACCAGAAGTTAAACCGGAAGTTACATAAGGAGATCATCCAGAAGTTAAACCGGAAGTTACACCAGGAGATCAACCAGATGTGAAACTAGGAGATCAACCAGAAGTTAAACCAGGAGATCAACCAGAAGTTAAACCAGGAGATCAACCAGAAGTTCAACCAGAAGTTAAACCAGGAGATCAACCAGAAGTTAAACCAGGAGATCAACCAGAAGTTAAACCGGAAGTTACACCAGGAGATCAACCAGAAGTTAAACCAGAAGATCAACCAGAAGTTAAACCAGGAGATCAACCAGAAGTTAAACCAGAAGATCAACCAGAAGTTAAACCAGGAGATCAATCAGAGGTTAAACCAGAAGTTAAACCAGGAGATCAACCAGAAGTTAAACCAGAAGTTACACCAGGAGATCAACCAGAAGTTAAACCAGAAGATCAACCAGAAGTTAAACCAGGAGATCAATCAGAGGTTAAACCAGAAGTTAAACCAGGAGATCAACCAGAAGTTAAACCAGAAGTTAAACCAGGAGATCAACCAGAAGTTAAACCAGAAGATCAACCACGAGATCAACCAGAAGTTAAACCAGGAGATCAATCAGAGGTTAAACCAGAAGTTAAACCAGGAGATCAACCAGAAGTTAAACCAGAAGTTAAAACAGGAGATCAACCAGAAGTTAAACCGGAAGTTACACCAGGAGATCAACCAGAAGTTAAACCAGAAGTTAAACCAGAAGTTAAACCAGGAGATCAACCAGAAGTTAAACCAGAAGCTCAACCAGAAGTTAAACCAGGAGATCAATCAGAGGTTAAACCAGAAGTTAAACCAGGAGATCAACCAGAAGTTAAACCAGAAGTTAAACCAGGAGATCAACCAGAAGTTAAAACAGAAGTTAAACCACGAGATCAACCAGAAGTTAAACCAGGAGATCATCCAGAAGTTAAACCGGACGTTACACCAGGAGATCAACCAGAAGTGAAACTAGGAGATCAACCAGAAGTTAAACCAGAAGTTAAACCACGAGATCAACCAGAAGTTAAACCAGGAGATCAACCAGAAGTTAAACCAGAAAATCAACCAGAAGTTAAACCAGGAGATCAACTTGAAGTTACACAAGGAGATCAACCTGGAGCTGAGGGTGACTGAGTCCACGTCTGGTTCTACAAGTTCACTACATGGAAATGTTCCTCTGTACCCCTATGGAGATATTCCATTAAAAATCAGTCATTTCCAGCTACAATAGTCATTTACCACATTAACTATGTCTACACTGGATTTATCATTCATTTAATGTTATATTCACTGGAAAAAATAAAAGATTTTGTCTGTTCTTTAAGGATTCCCGTTTCTAAACTGTTTATGTGAAGAAATGGAAAATAAAAACCTTGGATGTTGACCAACTGTGATGTAAATCAGCTTATCTCTGCTTGTTTCAGTTTCAGAGGAAATAAATCAAACAATGAGAAAAGATGAAACTCCTTAAAGCTACAGAATAATTCAACCTGGAGCTGGAACGTTCTCCAACATCATGAACAGATCTGTGTAGAATCTTACAGTAGAAAACCTGATTAAAAACTTAATCCATGCTGAAAATATCCACATTTTACAGCAGGATTGTCTTTAATGACCATCTTTTTTTCTAAATGTGCATTTAAACAGACTGTAGGTGGTTTATGAACAGCAGGTTAAACTGTTTTACTAACCACAGGTCTGCAAGTTATAATCCATTTATGAATCAGAATAAATCAGCTGCAACACAACAATAAAACAGCTCTAATCTTCAGAACAGCTCGTACTGTAATAAAACCTTCCACACTTTAACGGCTTCAGGTTGGTAATCTGGGCTCACAGTGAATAGTGTTTGTTCAGGTAAATATTAAATCTGGTAAAGAGCCAAAGAATCTGAACAAATACAATCATGTGGAATGTAGATGAATACCATTCTAAAAACATCAAACAGAACGAGAAGCAGCAGCTCCAGCTGTAGTCGAGGAAAAAGATCTTAAATTAAAGTTAGTGTTGACCTCACATTTAACCATGATGTTTTCATGTTAGACCAGAGTTCAGTCAGAGATAAAGTCAGAACTAGAAAAGCACTGGGAGAGCACAGAGAACAGATCCAACAACCAGAAACTAAATCAGAGAACAGATCCAACAACCAGAAACTAAACCAGAGAACAGATCCAACAACCAGAAACTAAACCAGAGAACAGATCCAACAACCAGAAACTAAACCAGAGAACAGATCCAACAACTAGAAACTAAATCAGAGAACAGATCCAACAACTAGAAACTAAATCAGAGAACAGATCCAACAACCAGAAACTAAACCAGAGAACAGATCCAACAAACAGAAACTAAACCAGAGAACAGATCCAACAAACAGAAACTAAACCAGAGAACAGATCCAACAAACAGAAACTAAACCAGAGAACAGATCCAACAACCAGAAACTAAACCAGAGAACAGATCCAAAAACAAGAAACTAAACCAGAGAACAGATCCAACAAACAGAAACTAAACCAGAGAACAGATCCAACAACCAGAAACTAAACCAGAGAACAGATCCAACAAACAGAAACTAAATCAGAGAACAGATCCAACAACCAGAAACTAAACCAGAGAACAGATCCAACAACCAGAAACTAAACCAGAGAACAGATCCAACAAACAGAAACTAAACCAGAGAACAGATCCAACAACCAGAAACTAAACCAGAGAACAGATCCAAAAACAAGAAACTAAACCAGAGAACAGATCCAACAAACAGAAACTAAACCAGAGAACAGATCCAACAAACAGAAACTAAACCAGAGAACAGATCCAACAAACAGAAACTAAATCAGAGAACAGATCCAACAAACAGAACAGCTGCACAGAAAACCTCTAAACTCATCTTCTTACAGCTCTCCAACATTCTTCACATACCAAACTCATCACAGGACTCAGAGTGTAACCAGTGACGTGCCGAATCCCAACCAGATCATCTGGAAGTCTGAAAACTGAATCTGGGAATGAAGGAATACACTTCACAGCTCAGAGACTAAAGGACCGATGGTGGTGGTAAATGGTTGTATTTATATAGCGCTTTTATCCAAAGCTCTTTACATGATACGTCACATTCACCCATTCATTCACACACTGATGGCGGAAGCTGCCATGCAAGGCGCTAACCACGACCCACCAGGAGCAGTTAGGGGTTAGGTGTCTTACTCAGGGACACCTCCACATGAGCACGACAGGCCGAGGATTGAATTGATTGATGATGGTGATGATGATGGGGATGATGATGGGGATGATGATGGTGATAATGATGGGGATGATGGTGATGGGGATGATGATGGGGATGATGATGGGGATGATCGTGATGGTGATGATGATGGGGATGCTAGTGATGATGGTAATGCTAGTGATGGTGATTATAATGGTGATAGTAAACAGAGTGGTGATAGTGTTTCCAGATGTTCAACTGATGCAGGCAAGATTTATTATTAAAATATAATTTTATTTTATTATTTCCACTAAACATTTTACTCTTTTGATTGCCTGGTTGTAAGCCTAAGCTGAACTGAACCTGAAACATCAGAAGTCAGAATATCAGGTCAACATCTTCACCATGAAGATTCCTGCACTTTAAATCTGATCTTAGAGGACCTGTGAGTAGAGTCGAACTAAACATCCTGATATTCAGTGTTTCAACACTCTGGTTCCGTAACAGAGAATCTGGAGCATTATAAAGTAGTGATAAAACACTAATTATTTTGCTCTCAGCCAAACAGACTTAAATATCTGGAGAATGTTTGTCCAACCACGACCTCCTCACCCTCCACATGTTCATTTAGTATTTTCATCTGTTGGTTAAAGAAAGGCAGCTTAGTGTCTCCATCTATCAGCCAGGAGCTGCAGAAACTGAAGGAATCTGAAGATGTTCATCATCTGAGCATCAAGTAGAGATGTGGTCCAAATCTATTTATTCCACAGGTTTCATTTAAACATGCCTAAAATATGCAGTTTAATTAACCAGATTCTGTAAAAAGTACGTAAAACACTCTGAGCTCCTGGTGACAACGGAGAACCTTCATGACTGATCAACAGTTACATGACTCAAGCTCTTTGGTTTTAACTGCAGACAGTGTGGAGATAAATGAGGTCTGACTGAGTCTCCAGGATGTTTTTATACGTTTACAGTCATTTATTTAGGATTTTAGTGGAACTGGGTTCAAACATGTTTCACGAAATAAAAGCAGCTTCGTCTGTTCAGGACGGTTTATTCCTGGTACTGGTTCTGGTCACATACTGAGCCTGAAGTCCACCGAAAGAATCAGACAGAATCAATCAGACCCAAACAGAGCTAGACAGAATCAAACAGCAGCTTCATCAGCAGCTCCAGAACCAGAGCCAGTAGGTAGAACTCACCTGGTCACAGCCGGCGTCCACCAGCTCCTGCAGCATCTGCCGGTTCACCTCTCCAGCTCCGGCCGGGTGTCCCGACCCGGAGGACGGACCCGACTCGTTGGCGAAGGGCATCAGGGACTTGCGGATCTCCCGCAGGGCGTTCTGGTAGTTGTTGAACTTCTGCGGCGGTCGGAGCTGCTGCGGTCGGCCGTTGGGGTCTTTGGTCTTACAGTCGGCCGCCCGGCCGCCGTCGGCCCGAGACCCATGCAGCGCCTGGCTCACCAGCTTGGCCGGCTGCTTCAGACCCTCCTTGATCTCCTGCAGGCGCTGCCGGGTGTTGCCCACGTACGGGGCGGCCGGAAAAGTCTTGGGCCTCATGGCCTCAGCGCCAGAACCGGCACCGCCAGGAAGACCGACCGGAACCAACGGAACCTTTAAGTGTCGGAGCCAAACGGATGGAGGTCTCCAGCGGCAGGCTCAGAACCTGGTTGGTCTGTCTGGGGCGGTGGTGCTGGTGATGGAGGGAACAGAACCTACAGAACCTCCATGGTGCTGCTCAGGGTTCTGGTTCCAGTTTATTCCAGGAAACACAGCCACTGATGAGGAAACCACCGACAAGAACCATGATGACCCCGACCTGAGCCTGAGGACGAGATTTCGGATTTAGTTATCTCAGATCACAGACAAGCTTAAACTGGTTTAGACCAGTTTAGATAGATTTAAATCAGTTCAAACCAGTTTGAATCGGTTTAGATTGAAACCGATTTAAACTGGTTTAGACCAGCTTAGATAGATTTAATCAGTTTAAACCGGTTTAAACCAGTTTAGACAGATTTAAACCAGTTCAGACCAGTTTGAATCGGTTTAGAGTTAAACCGATTTAAACTGGTTTAGACCAGCTTAGATAGATTTAATCAGTTTAAACCGGTTTAAACCAGTTTAGACAGATTTAAACCAGTTCAAACCAGTTTGAATCGGTTTAGAGTTAAACCGATTTAAACTGGTTTAGACCAGCTTAGATAGATTTAATCAGTTTAAACCAGTTTAGATAGATTTAAACCAGTTCAAACCGGTTTAAATCAGTTTAGATTTAAAACAATTTAAACTGGTTTAGACCAGCTTAGATAGATTTAATCAGTTTAAATCACAGGGATGTTGTAGTTCCAGCCATACAGTAGAAACTGAGAGCTAAATGTTCTCCTCTGACATCGCATGAACCAACATGTTATCAGAACCAGAGATCAGTTTGATTATTTAGTCTGGACACACAAAACACCAGCAGCAGCAATGCAGCGCTGCAGCTATACAAGAGGCTGTATGTTTCTGCTGCTGCATGTTTCTGCTGCTGCATGTTTCTGCTGCTGCATGTTTCTGCTGCTGCATGTTTCTGCTGCTGCATGTTTCTGCTGCACATTTCTGCTGTATATTTCTGCTGCTGCAAGTTTCTGCTGCACGTTTCTGCTGCATGTTTCTGCTGCATGTTTCTGCTGTATATTTCTGCTGCTGCAAGTTTCTGCTGCATGTTTCTGCTGCTGCACGTTTCTGCTGTATATTTCTGCTGCTGCAAGTTTCTGCTGCATGTTTCTGCTGCATGTTTCTGCTGCTGCACGTTTCTGCTGCATGTTTCTGCTGCTGCATTTTTCTGGTGACCATAAACTCATCCTGCTCTTTCTTATTTAACGTCAGTTCTATCTGCAGGTTCTCCTCAGGCAGCAGCAGCAGATGATGACGTGTGGATCAGGTTCATGTTCCTGGAGATAAGGCCTGAAGTCCAACATGAAGCTTCTACACAAAGAGGTTGGAGAGTTCAGGTCAGTTTCTGTTGAATCAAAGCTTCTCCAGATAAAGAAAAACAGAATCATCTCTAAAACTCCAGAATGAGCTGAAACTGATTTTTACATTTCGAGTCTCTGCACTTTATAAATTGCAACTATTCAGTTTGTGTCGTTTTACAGACATAACATCTCTGAAAAAGAATTCAGACCATAAACTCTGATGGTAGGTTTCTGTCAGAGCTACAGTGCCTATCATAAGTATTCACCCCTTTGATGTTTTACCCTTTTATTGCTTTCACAAATCAATCAGGGTCAATAAAATTTGGCTTTTTTAACAAAAAAAAATATTGGAAAAAACTCTTTAATGTCAAAGTGAAAACAGATTTCTATAAAGTAATGTTAATGAAAGAAAATTATATAAATGAAAATAATTGTTTGCATAATTATTCACCCCCTTCAAGTCAGTATTTAGTAGATGCAGCTTTGGCTGCAATCACAGCAGTGAGTCTGTGTGGATAGGTCTCAGTCAGTCTGCACATCTGCCCACTGCAATTTTGCTCCATTCTTCTTTGTAAAACTGCTCAAGCTCTGTCAGGTTGTGCAGGTATCGGGCATGAACAGCCCTTTTCAAGTCCAGCCACAAATTCTCTATAGGATTGAGGTCTGGGCTTTGACTCGGCCACTCCAGAACATTTACCTGGTTCTTTTTTAACCATTCCTGTGTAGCTTTTGCAGTATGTTTTGGATCATTGTCTTGCTGGAAAATAAATCTTCTCCCAAGACGTAGTTCTCTTGCAGACTGAAAAAGATTGTCCCCCAGGATTTCAGTGTATTTTGCAGCATTCATTCTGCCCTCTATCTTTACAAGCCTTCCAGGTCCAGTTGCTGAGAAACATCCCCACAGCATGATGCTGCCACCACCATGCTTCACAGTGGGGATGGTGTGTTTTTGGTGATGTGCAGTGTTTGGTTTCCGCCAAACATGACGTCTTGTCTGATGGCCAAAAAGCTCAATTTTGGTCTCATCAGACCAAAGAATCTTCTTCCACTTGACCATGGAGTCTTCCACGTGCTTTTTGTCAAACTCTAGTCCAGATCTAACATGACTTTTCTTCAACAGTGGCTTTCTCATTGCCACTCTCCCATAAAGCTTTGACCGGTGAAGAACCCGGGCAGCAGTTGCTACATGCACAGTCTCTCCCATCTCAGCAGCTGAAGCTTGTAACTCCTTCAGAGTAGTTGTAGGGTCTTGGTGGCTTCTCTCACTAGTCTCCTACTTGTAGGTCACTCAGTTTACGAGGGCGGCCTGATCTAGGCAGATTCACACAAGTGCCATGTTCCTTCCATTTCTTGATAATTGATTTCACTGAACTCCGGGGGATGTTCAGTGCCTTGGAACTGTTTTTGTAACCATCCCCTGAATTGTACTTCTCAATAACCCTTTCCCTGAGTTGCTTAGAGTGTTCTTCTGTCTTCATGGTGTAATGGTAGCCAGGAATACTGATCAACCGCTCTCTGGACCCTTCAGACAGCTGTTTTACAACTCAATCACTTGAAACACACCCACACCACTCAGGTGATCTTCATTTCACTGATTGTGAGACTATTGGCAACAATTTGATGGACCTCTATTGAATTAGACCATTAACCCTTTAAGCTTCAGTCAATTCCAGCCGTTTTCAGTACAAAAAAAAATCGCTAATATTCTATTTTTAAATTTAAAAAAATGACGAAAAATACAGGGACGCACATCGCGAGGTGCATTTCCTTGAAAACGACCGATTCGTGGATTATATACCGACTTCAGGACATGTTTTGGACAAAATAGTTTACTGGCTTGTGTCATCTGATGTAAAAGGTTGGATTATGGCCGTTTTTTGTGGAATCTTTTTTTCTGTGTGTAATAATGAACCCGGAAATGTGAGTCGCGCTGTGTACGTTGAAGCCGTGTATAGAGAACGGATGGATGAATATTTGTTGTTTGTCGGACAAATGTGTTTTTCTCACCCGCTGTGGTAATCGCTTCTGAAAGTGGTTTATACCGGCGGATTCATGAGAATCTAAGCTTTCCATTGGCGTATAGTGTTTGTATAATCGGGTTTGCAGCCGTCGGACATTCTTGAAATTCCTATGCAAATTAGTAGGAGTACCGCCGGCGGTACTCCTACGACGCACTGAAGCATAAAGGGTTAAATTAAAAAGGGGGTGAATAATTATGCAAACAATTATTTTCATTTATATAATTTTCTTTCATTAACATTACTTTATAGAAATCTGTTTTCACTTTGACATTAAAGAGTTTTTTCCAATAAATTTTTTTGTTAAAAAAGCCAAATTTTATTGACCATGATTGATTTATGAAAGCAATAAAAGGGTAAAACATCAAAGGGGGTGAGTACTTATGATAGGCACTGTAACTGTAGCAGCAGGCTAACAAGCTAACATTTGCTCCAACCATCATGGGACTTATCAGTCCAAACGATGAATCACATTACTGAGAAGAGGTAGGGAATGCTGTTTGCTGGAGTAAAGAAAACAACTTGCTTCTAAACACTTCAAAAACTTGTGAACTGGTCATTGATTTTTGTCACTACAAAACCCATTTGCCCATTACAATTCAGGACACTCAGGTGCAGATTGTTGAAAATTGTAAATTCTTGGGTGTCACTCTTTCAAATGACCTGAGTTGGAACCTAAATACTATCAGCATTGCTAAGAAGGCAAGACAATGCCTCTTCTGTTTGCGTAAACTTAGAAAATTGACCAAAAACACAAAGATTCTTTCAAATTTTTATTATTGTGTCATTGAAAGTGTGCTAACCAGCTGTTTTATTGTGTGGTTTGGTAATCTCACTCTGAAAGAATAGAAGGTTTTGGACAAAGTGGTTCGCTCAGCTAGTAGGACCATCGGCTGCACTTCCTCCGGCCATCCTGCCAGGGGCATGTTTGAAGTCCTTCCCTCTGGGAAAAGATATCGGTCAATTAAATATACCACGTCTCGTCACTTTAAAGGCATTAGAGGAGATTTAATTTCCTACGACTTTGAACGTAGCATGCGCATGCACACATACAACCTCTCCCTCACCCCCCTCTAACCTCCCCCCTCTTAACATTTACGAAGAAACGCCCCCCTCCAGAAACTTGCGTAGGACTCCTGAAGTTGCCTACAGCCGCAGTATAATACAATAATCAATAATACATTTTACCTGTCCAGAAGGACTTTAGCAACCAAGGCATCTGTCTTTAGGTCCATTTGTTGCTTGAGCTGACGCCATCGCCCAAATGACTCCCCAATAATCACTTTTGTTTTTGCATTCTCGCGATCCAGTCATCTTTTATTTTCTCTGACCTCAAAAACTGCCTTTCTTTTACGGCTGGGTCCCCCTGGATCTTTATCTGCCATTATGTAAAAAAGATTAGCAAAACAAGTCTCCAGCTAACTACGAAGCTATACCAAAGCAACACATACAGAAAACACGTAAGTCCAAGGCGTACGTAATCTACGTAACTAGGCCTGAGCCGGAAGATTTTTGATTGACAGGAAAGTGAGCAAAGCAAACGCCTCGGTCCGAGCGCATTGATTGGCTGATGTTTTTCAGGTCCTGCCATGTCCACAGTTATTTTTTATTCTTTTAGAGACCATACATACAAGTCCACTAAAGGTCAGTATATTCATTTTTTGTGAATCTGACAAATTAAACAACAAAAACATCCTCCATAATGCCTTTAAGAGCTTCCTCCCACAAGTTGTGATGACTCTAAACAATGCACCTTGATTCAAATAAGTTTTTTAAAAAAATGTTCTTATGAACTATTTATTGGATCTTAGTACTTCATTCTTAAGTCTTTTACGTGGCATTTCTTCTCTGTTCTTTTTACTGCCCTATTTTCTCCTCTCTTTGTTGTTTCTAGATGTTGACTGCACTTTGAGCTTCTTGCACCTCTTTGAAATGTGGTTTTATACTGCAAATGGCAAATAAACTGAACTGCTCATCATCTGCTGCTGATGGTTTCAGTTTCATGTTTTTATTGAACTGAAATGATTTCAGAGTTTGATGAAAACTTAAACATCTGAAGTTCATCTCCAGGAAACATGAAAGTTTATAATGAAGTTTCAGATCTGAACCAATGTTAACGAGCTAATGGTAACGAGCTAACGCCAACGACCTAACGGAAGGTCTGATTAATGGAGACATTAACAGGTTCTAGAGGAAGTTTAAAGGAGAAGCTTTCTTTAATCCTCAGCTCTGATTGGCTGATGGTGGTGACGAGTAACCAATCAGACGGGGAGGAATTTTTAAATTATTTAATCAGGAATCCTTCAAAAACTTAATGAAAAGATGCATTCTGGATTCAGAGAAGATAATCAAATAAAACGTTCAGAAAGATTTAAAATGTCCAACAGGACTCAAACCCCGTCTGCTTCCATGTAGAAAATCTACACAACGCTATCATGAATAGAAAAAGAAAAGAAGTTTTATAATAGTAATACTAATAGTAATAATATTAATAACTTTAAAATATTAAACTAGTTTTTACAGCTGTATTTATTAAACAAGAACGGTCCAGTTTGTTGATCAAACATCAGAATTTAGAAGAAAATTCAGATTTTGGTCGATTATTTAAAATTAGCTGATGTTTATGTTGGTTCCACAGAAAAACAACAAACACACAGATCTGTTCTGGTTCTGTACCAGCGGTCAGAACTAGGGATGTGCGGACTAGTCGTTTAATCATTTAACCGCCTACTCATTTATTAAATGTTTAGTATTTTACTAGTCGGTTAAACGCTAGTGTGCCCCCCCCTCCCCGGCATAGCCACGCTTCGCGGCCCGCCATGCAGTTCTTCACTCGGCCGTGCGCCACACACTCATCCCGTCTGGGCTACCTGGTTGATCCTGCCAGTAGCATATGCTTGTCTCTTTTTCCAACCCCCGCTATCCCCCTCATCATTAGTGGTGTTCTGACCACTCCAGCTACACCCACCACGTCCCCTCTTGCCACCCCGGACCCGGTGAAGCAAAGCATCGGCTCCAGTATGTGCTGCTCGTGGACTGTCATGGCGCACCGACCCGCTGCCGTTACACACAGACGCAGCGGCACTTTCTGTCTGTGGACGACTGAACATCTTCATCAGAGGGTGAATATTCCTCTTCAGAATATGAGTAAGCCATTACTTGACAAAGTACTTTGTCAGCGTTGAGCAGACCTCTCGGTACGGTGAGTTTTCTCACTCTAAAATGTGCCGTCTTGCGCTCTGATACGCTCCGATGACGAGTCTCGTCTCCTCGGTTTTCAAACTCTGTAAACTCCAAAACTTTGAATGAAAACACGCCCACAACTGATGCTCAGATTGAAGTTCCAGATGTCCGCCATCTCCTGGTGTCCAATACATGAGGCACATGAGGCAGTATATTTGAAGCTATGGCTTGTTATGTTCACCAATGTTGCTGGTGGCAATATTGCGACTTTGGCGCTTAAAGGGTTAAATTGCAAGTTTTCCGAACCGACTAGTCGCCAATAAAATTAGCGACTAGTCGGTTCGGAAATTAGTCGAAATTCCCATCCCTAGTCAGAACCAGAACAGATCTGTAGAATTCAACCAATAACCAGCGTGTAAAACCTCCAAAAGAACCTCTAATAGAACCTCCAAAAGAACCTCTACCAGAACCTCTAATAGAACCTCTAATAGAACCTGCAGTAGAACCTCCAACAGAACTAGAACACAGTGACTCTAGATACGTCTACACTGACAGAAACCAATCAGTGACCAGAAGTTTGTCCAAAAAGACTGAGAATTTTCTGGAACCTACCAGAGATCAGTGGAACCTCAGTCAGACCCATCAGATAGAACCGTACCTCCCTAATGACCGAATCCCTCCTACATACTGCAGACCACAATGACCGGTCCAAAGACAAGAACCTATCCAGAACATCTCAGATTCAGGCGTTTGGTTCTGCAGAGCATCTGGAGACGATTTGAACTGGAAATGGAGCTACAGGAATAAACTAAACTGAATCTAGAGGAAATTTTTCAGTGAAGAACCAGGAACCAGAGAATTGAACCTACTGATGGGTTCTATCAAAGCTGAGAACTGATCAGGCCTGAGGGTGGACTTTAACCCTTTGCGCTTCAGTGCGTAGTAGGTGTACCGCCGGTGGTACACTTACTAATTTGCATAGGAATTTCAAGAATGTCCGACGGGTGCAAACGCGATTATACAAACACTATACACCGATGGAAAGCTTAGATTCTCATGAATCCGCCGGTATAAACCACTTTCAGATGTAATTACCACAGCGGGTGAGAAAAACACATTTGTCCGACAAAAACAAATATTCATCCATCCGTTCTCTGTACACGGCTTCAAAGCACACAGCACGACTCACATTTCCGGGTTCATTATTACACACAGAAAAAAATATTCCACAAAAAACGGCCATAATCCAACCTTTTACATCAGATGACACAAGCCAGTAAACTATTTTGTCCAAAACATGTCCTGAAGTCGGTATAAAATCCACGAATCGGTCGTTTTCAAGGAAATGCACCTCGCGATGCCCGTCCAATATTCCCCTTATTTTTCGTCATTTTTTTAATTTAAAAATAGAATATTAGCGATTTTTTGTACTGAAAACGGCTGGAATTGACTGAAGCTTAAAGGGTTAAGAATCTAACAGTAGATTTATGACTAAATTAAACCAAGTGGTTTTCTGGGTTGGTTTAGTTGAATTCTGAAGCTCTGACTGATTTATTTATTATCCGTCTTCTTCTAAAGATGAATCCAGCAGCAGAAACTCTGAGCTGAACCTGGACCTGCTCTGATCAAACATCTTCTATTGTCCTGGTTGTGATGATGAGGGGAAGAAGAAGATCATCTGGAGGAAATATATGCAGATAAATCCAACCAGAACATCAGATCAGATCATCTTCATGAAGGACATCCAGACTCCTGTCCTCTGAAGATCAACCATCATTTAGTCCTAAAGTCTGGATCTTCATCAGTGATCGAGATGTTTTTAGAGAACCTGGTTCCAGATTTAAAAAACACGAAAATCACCTCTGAAAACTCTCTTCATGGACTTCAGCTTTGTAAGAGGTTTAGTTTTATTAAGTTTTAGTGTTTTATTCTGCTTTATGTCCGTTTATTTAGATGTTCTTCTGGTTTTATCTCAGATGTTCTTCTGGTTTTATCTCAGATGTTCTTCTGGTTTTATTCAGATGTTCTTCTGGTTTTATTTCAGATGTTCTTCTGGTTTTATTTCAGATGTTCTTCTGGTTTTATTTCAGATGTTCTCCTGGTTTTATTTCAGATGTTCTTCTGGTTTTATTTAGATGTTCTTCTGGTTTTATCTCAGATGTTCTTCTGGTTTTATCTCAGATGTTCTTCTGGTTTTATTCAGATGTTCTTCTGGTTTTATCTCAGATGTTCTTCTGGTTTTATTTAGATGTTCTTCTGGTTTTATTCAGATGTTCTTCTGGTTTTATTTAGATGTTCTTCTGGTTTTATCTCAGATGTTCTTCTGGTTTTATTTCAGACGTTCTTCTGGTTTTATCTCAGACGTTCTTCTGGTTTTATCTCAGACGTTCTTCTGGTTTTATCTCAGACGTTCTTCTGGTTTTATCTCAGACGTTCTTCTGGTTTTATCTCAGACGTTCTTCTGGTTTTATTTCAGACGTTCTTCTGGTTTTATTTCAGATGTTCTTCTGGTTTTATTCAGATGTTCTTCTGGTTTTATTCAGATGTTCTTCTGGTTTTATTTCAGATGTTCTTCTGGTTTTATTTCAGATGTTCTTCTGGTTTTATTTCAGATGTTCTCCTGGTTTTATTTCAGATGTTCTTCTGGTTTTATTTAGATGTTCTTCTGGTTTTATCTCAGATGTTCTTCTGGTTTTATCTCAGATGTTCTTCTGGTTTTATTCAGATGTTCTTCTGGTTTTATCTCAGATGTTCTTCTGGTTTTATCTCAGATGTTCTTCTGGTTTTATTCAGATGTTCTTCTGGTTTTATTTCAGATGTTCTTCTGGTTTTATTTCAGATGTTCTTCTGGTTTTATTTCAGATGTTCTCCTGGTTTTATTTCAGATGTTCTTCTGGTTTTATTTAGATGTTCTTCTGGTTTTATCTCAGATGTTCTTCTGGTTTTATCTCAGATGTTCTTCTGGTTTTATTCAGATGTTCTTCTGGTTTTATCTCAGATGTTCTTCTGGTTTTATTCAGATGTTCTTCTGGTTTTATTCAGATGTTCTTCTGGTTTTATTTCAGATGTTCTTCTGGTTTTATTTCAGATGTTCTTCTGGTTTTATTTCAGATGTTCTCCTGGTTTTATTTCAGATGTTCTTCTGGTTTTATTTAGATGTTCTTCTGGTTTTATCTCAGATGTTCTTCTGGTTTTATCTCAGATGTTCTTCTGGTTTTATTCAGATGTTCTTCTGGTTTTATCTCAGATGTTCTTCTGGTTTTATTTAGATGTTCTTCTGGTTTTATTCAGATGTTCTTCTGGTTTTATTTAGATGTTCTTCTGGTTTTATCTCAGATGTTCTTCTGGTTTTATTTCAGATGTTCTTCTGGTTTTATTTCAGACGTTCTTCTGGTTTTATCTCAGATGTTCTTCTGGTTTTATCTCAGATGTTCTTCTGGTTTTATTTCAGATGTTCTTCTGGTTTTATTTCAGATGTTTTTCTGGTTTTATTTCAGACGTTCTTCTGGTTTTATTTCAGACGTTCTTCTGGTTTTATCTCAGATGTTCTTCTGGTTTTATCTCAGATGTTCTTCTGGTTTTATCTCAGATGTTCTTCTGGTTGTATTTCAGATGTTCTTCTGGTTTTATTCAGATGTTCTTCTGGTTTTATTCAGATGTTTTTCTGGTTGTATTTCAGATGTTCTTCTGGTTGTGTTTCAGATGTTCTTCTGGTTTTATTTAGATGTTCTTCTGGTTTTATTTCAGATGTTCTTCTGGTTGTATTTCAGATGTTCTTCTGGTTTTATTTAGATGTTCTTCTGGTTTTATTTAGATGTTCTCCTGGTTTTATTTAGATGTTCTTCTGGTTTTATTTCAGATGTTCTTCTGGTTTTATCTCAGATGTTCTTCTGGTTTTATCTCAGATGTTCTTCTGGTTTTATTTCAGATGTTCTTCTGGTTTTATTTCAGATGTTCTCCTGGTTTTATTTAGATGTTCTTCTGGTTTTATTTAGATGTTCTTCTGGTTTTATTTCAGATGTTCTCCTGGTTTTATTTAGATGTTCTTCTGGTTTTATTTCAGATGTTCTTCTGGTTGTATTTCAGATGTTCTTCTGGTTGTATTTCAGATGTTCTTCTGGTTTTATTTAGATGTTCTTCTGGTTTTATTTCAGATGTTCTTCTGGTTGTATTTCAGATGTTCTTCTGGTTGTATTTCAGATGTTCTTCTGGTTTTATTTAGATGTTCTCCTGGTTTTATTTAGATGTTCTTCTGGTTTTATTTCAGATGTTCTTCTGGTTTTATCTCAGATGTTCTTCTGGTTTTATTTAGATGTTCTTCTGGTTTTATTTCAGATGTTCTCCTGGTTTTATTTAGATGTTCTCCTGGTTTTATTTAGATGTTCTTCTGGTTTTATCTCAGATGTTCTTCTGGTTTTATTTCAGATGTTCTTCTGGTTTTATTTAGATGTTCTTCTGGTTTTATTTGACTTTTAGCTGCCTGGTTCTATGGTGTGATGTCATTTCTAGAATTATTTAGGTTTTCTAGCTTTAACCCTCCATCTATTCTTTAATTTTTAATCTGCCTAATTGTTTGATCTGAATCTATCTAATTATTCATTTCATTTACCATCATTTTACTATTTATTTTTAATTGACTCTTCACTGTCATTTAGACTTTTTTCTGTCATTTTAGATCCATTTTAGATAAACTTGGGTATTTTGGACCAATTCCACATCATTTTTGACACAGTGTATGAATTTTCTATCAGTTTTAGTCATTTGGGACGTTTAGAAAAAAGCTTTTGACCAGATTTAAGTCATTTTAGATTCATTCGTCACTTCTCCATAGGCGAAGCCTTCCTCAGGATGGCGAAGCCATTTTTAGAAGCTAATTTTGCCTAATACATGTGAAAAAAAGGTTAACTTACAACTTTTTCGTAATTTGCCGAGCGATAATCAAAGAAAATAACAAACTGCGTCTCCTTTACGGAAGAGCGCTACCGAGTATAACCGGAACGACCCGAATGCTTCCGATCATTAATAGATGCACACGGTCACATGTCTCGTCTCAGCCAATCAGAAGAAAGGATTCAGACAACCGCTTTCTGTGTGCTGCAATCTCTCTCTTATTCAGTGTCCTATTGCTGCTGTACAATGGTCATTTCCCCGCTGGGGGATTAATAAAGGTTTAATCTATCTAGCTCTCTGCACCTGGCTTACTTCAGTTCCACACACACACACACACACACACACACACACACACACACACACACACACACACACACACACACACACACACACACACACACACACACACACACACACACACACACACACACACACACACACACACTTCCCTCATCCCCAATCCCCTGGTCCTTGTTAACCCATGTGTTTTTGTCTTCCTGTATTATTGCTATTCAGGCCTTCAGCTGCTATTTGGCTGGCAGTTAATTGGTCATTTCATTGTTTTCCAATCTGTCCATTACTTTCTCAATTGAGTGATTGATTATTTGTTCTATAAATTGTCAGAAAAGGGTGAAAAATATATTGTATCAGTATTTCCCAAAGCCCAAGATGATGTCCTTAACTGTCTTGTCTTTTGTCCACAACTTCGCGCGCCGCAGTACAGATACTGAAAAAGTGTGGCTAAACAAAATTCTAGCACTTTAGCCACAGTGGCTAGAGACACATTTTCCCTAACGCAAGCACAGCATTCTGAGTCATTCTGATGAGGAAGCAGTCTTTAAGGACACAATTTGACTTTATTTTGGACACATTTTAGTCATTCTAGACTTTTTTTATCATATTGGATCCATTTTGGATAAACTTGAGTCATTTAGTAAAAATTTCACCTCATTTCAGACACAATGTAAGGAGTTTTACAACAGTTGTAGTCATTTTGGTTTCTCCAGGTTCTCCAGCTTCCTCCCACAGTCCAAAAACATGCTGAGGTTAATTGGTTACTCTAAATTGTCCGTAGGTGTGAATGTGAGTGTGATTGTGTGTCTGTATATGTAGCCCTGTGACAGACTGGTGACCTGTCCAGGGTGTCCCTGCCTTCACCGAGTCAGCTGGGATAGACTCCAGCACCCCCCATGACCCTAGGAGGATAAAGCGGTGTATAGAGGATGGATGGATGGATGGATGGATGAATGGCTGGATGGAGGATGGTTGATGGATGGATGGATGATGGGATGGTTGATGGATGGATGGTTGATGGATGGATGGATGGTTGATGGATGGATGGATGGATGCATGGATGGATGGATGCATGGATGGATGGTTGATGGATGGATGGTGATGGATGGATGGATGTGATGGATGGTGATGATGATGGATGGATGGATGCATGGATGGATGGTTGAATGGATGGAGATGGATGGTTGATGGATGGATGGATGATGGATGGATGGATCGTTGATGGATGGATGGACGCATGGATGGATGGTTGATGGATGGATGGATGGCATGGACGCATGGATGATGGATGAATGGATGATGGATGAATGGTCATCTCAGACTATTTTAGGGTCACTGTTGAGCAGGTTTATGTTATTGTGGACACATCTAGAGTCTGGTTTGTGTATTTGTAATGAACAGTCACACATGGACATGATGTCGTCTCTAATGTTTTATTTTTAGTTTCTAACTTTAAGCGTCCATCTGATTCTTTCATTTTCAATCTGCCTAGTTCATTTGGTTGCTCTGAATCTATCTAATTATTCATTTAATTACTATCATTTTTCCTGAAACATGAATCTGTTGAACATCCAGCAGCTTCTCGACATGACTTTAATTCTGATGAAAACATTTTTAAGTTTAGAAATGATTCCTGCTTTCCTCTTATGTCTCTAAAATCATCAATTCTGAATCAAACTGCAGATTAAAACTGTTTTCTGGCGTCTGAACACATTTATTGATGATTATTAACGGTTTCTGAGCCGACACATTAATGATGCTGTTTTATTTTGGAAATCTGGCAGGAAACAGTCCAGCTTCCTGTCCAGAAGCTTCAGCAGCAAGAGAAGAAAATAAATCAGATCTGATCTCCGTTTATCTTCTGCTGCTGCAGGACAGATTCACAGTGAAGGTTTAAAACTTTAAATCTACAGAAATGAAACGTTTCAGAAGAAGAACGGGACGATTTAGAGCAAATAATGTCTGTCTGTGATTAATGTAAAAATAATACAATAATGTGTTTTTTGTTTAGTTCTGTCTGGAAACCTGCAGCAAAAACATTCAGTTATCAAGGTTTTCATAAATAAACAACAACAATTCTGATCAAGAAATAAAATAAAATAATGATTAACAATAATAGTAATAATAATGTGTTTTAACATTACACTAGTTTTACAGCTGCATTTATTAAACAAGAACGGTCCAGTTTGTTGACCAAACATCAGAAATTAGAAGAAAATTCAGATTTCAGTCGATTATTTAAAACCAGCTGATGTTTATGTTGGTTCCACAGAAAAACAACAGACAGATGTGTTCTGGTTCTGTACCAGCGGTCAGAACCAGAACACATCTGTAGAATCCAACCAACAAGCAGCCAGTAAAACCCAGAAACAGTCCAACAGAACCAGAGCACAGAGGAACGGAACCACACATGAGGGTTCTGCATCTGGAACATGTCTGAGGAGGTTCTGACCCAAACCCTGGACCAGTTCTGGATTTCTGCAGAGACTAGAACCTTCAGAACCACAGAACCAATAAACTGCTGTTTGGTTCTGGTCTGACCTCAGTTCTTCTTCTAGATCCTCAGGTTAAACGGTGAAACATTTCAGGAGGTTCTGACCCACACAATACGTCTCAGGTCCTGGACCAGGACCAGGTTCTGGTTCTGGTTCAAACAACAAACCAAGCTCCTCCACAGAAACATTAATCACATGTTTGATTTTGATCCGGACCGAAAACCTCCATTTAACTGTAGAATGATGCAGCTGGTTCCGACCCAAACAGTAAGTCCAGGACCAGGATTAAGTTCTGGACCAGGACCAGGTTCAGGTCCAGCCACTTTGGGCCTTCAGTAGTTTTGGGTCTGGTTTGTTAAACTGAAGGTTCTGCTGGTTTCTTCTCCTCCAGAACCAGGCCTGCTGGTCTAAGTAGAACCGGACCAGAAAAACAGAGTTCAGTTTTCTGGTTCCGTCTCTTCAACTCGACCAAACTTTTCCTCCAAACAAGTTAAAAAGTAGAAAGAAGTTCCGGTAAGACTCACCATGTGGCGGAGGAACTCGGTTCGGACGTTAAACCCGATAGAAGGTTCGGTTTCGAGGCTTCAGAGCAGAACTACGGAGCAAAAGGTGTCGAATTGAGCCTCCATTTTCCGTCCGGATCAGAAAATCTGCTCCGAGTTGGACCTCTGCTGCATAGCTCACATTCCTCACGTCACGTGACGCACCGACGCACGTCAGCACGGCGCCAGAGATCGTCTGTAGTGGGAGAGATCACTCCGCTGAGGTTCAGGCATAGACTGTATATAAAGAGTCTATGGTTTCAGGTGGTTAAACTACAATATTAAAGCTTCTAGTAGGGATTAGGAAACAAATGCAGTAATAACTATAAAACAATGATTATGTGCAGTCAAATCACGAATAATTACTGTCTGACAAACAGGAAACTGAACAGAACTAAACAAATAAAAAGAAAACAAGTCACATGTAAGAAATTAATTTTAAAATAGATTCTAAAAAAACAAAAAAATAAAAGAGTAAAATATTGGACTAAAATTAGGCTGACAGTGACTTTAAAGACATCAGAGTGAAAAGTGTGATTAATGTTTAAAGCTTAAACATAATAAAACATCATAATCTGAATAAACCCAGAAAACGTCTGATCCATGTTTTATCTTTATGTATTTCACCTGCTGATGATCAGATTCAATAATCATCATTTTTCTGATTATTAATAGTTTTTCTTCAGTTTAAAACGTCTTTGCTCTCTGGCTCACATGTCTGGTATAAATCATGATTTTCCTTTCAACTACAAATATGAATCCGTTGTCTGTCTCCTTAACTACTGATAATGAGCTGATAATTGATTAATCTGTGATTAATATCTGTCGTCTCCCAGCAGGGAGCTGCTCTCGACTCAGTGCCTGGAAAAAGCGACAGAGTGAGAGCTCCTGGTTATCTCCTCTCTGACCGCAGGTATTTAGGGCGGAGCCTAAAAAATATCAAAAATCAGAGGAAGCCCCGCCCTAAATACCAGAGACACCCAATCAGAGAGCTGACCAGACAGCCAATCAGAGAGCCGATAATCAGAATAACTACAGTGGACAACCTGAACAAACATAAACAGACCAGAACCTGAACCTAATCTCTCCTTTAAATCATTTCTGCTTTTTTTTAATCCATCCTCTGACTTTAACAGAAACTAAAGCAGAAACTGAGTTTGTTTCAGATTCATCAACATTTATTCAGTTTGATCTAAATGTCTTTTAGTCCTCTAAACATCTAAAAGCTCAAATCAAACCTGAAACGTTTCTGAAAACCTTCATCAGATTTCAAACACTTGATTTAATGTTTCTGACCAGAAAAACAGCTTCATGATCACCCAGCTTCAGTCTAAATTCTTTGATTTCAGATTCTTTAATGTGAATAATTCCTGGTTTCTTTCCTCTGTGACAGAAAACTGAAGATCTCTGGACCAAACATCTGAAAAAAAGACCAGTGAAGGTGGAACAGGTGAAGGAACGTTCCATTTAAACTGAACTGAGCAGCTTCAGATGTTTGCAGAATCATAAAACTCATGAACTCTTTCCTAAACCAAGTGAAGATCTGAAGCAGCAACAAACATCTCAAAGTTCTCCCAACTGAAGCACCTGCAGATCAACGTCCATCAAAACCTGATTCATGATTTCAAGAATCATTCCACAAACGACTGGAAACAGCTTCAGAGGGACTTTATTAAAACACTTCGAAGAGGAACATTGTCAGAACAAAAACCAGGAGAATAACGTCCTGTCATGGTGATCATAGGAGCTTCAGTAGAAACCAACTGGGCTTCTCAAGTAGGTTCTTGAAGATGTTTTCATCTTCAAGAACCTACTAGAGAAGTCCAGTCTCTTGGAGGAGAGGTGAAACATCTTCAAGAACCTACAGGAGCCTCAGCAGAAACCAACTGGACTTCTCTGGCAGGTTCTTGAAGACATTTCATGATCTTGAGGAGGCAAAACATCTTCAAGAACCTACAAGAGGTTCAGTAGAAGCCAAATGGACATTTTTTGTAGGTTCTTGAAGATGTTTTCACCTCTCCTTCAAGACGGGACCTCTTACACCACGTCACTCCTGACTTGACAAATTCAGGTTCTTCGTTGTGTAAACTGGCAGCTCCACCACCATGATTGCTGTTGGACCTCCTGGTTTCACAACATCTCCACCTGCAGGTAGGTGAGTTCTGGTTGCTAATGGACCATCAGCCATAAACTCTGGAACTCCCCATCAGTCAGTTAGAACTGAGGATGCTTCTTGGATGAAGGTGAAATGTTTGAAGAACCTTCTAGAGAAGTCCAGATGGTTTCTACTGAAGCTCCAAGGATTCATGAGAATGAACCCACCACACAGTAAAAGTACATCAGAACAAAAACAAACCGTTTACAGAACGTTTAGATCGAATAGGACCCAAACTTCAGCAGCTATGTGAAGGAATTAATTTATTCATGGAACAAAAACACATCTTCCTTCTTCACCAGCAGAGAACATCTGAGTGTCCAGTCAGAAGGTTCAAACATCTCCACTCAATGCTGGGACAGTTTAAAAAGTGTGAAGCTAAGCACTGACATCACTGTTGGAACCTTCAGGCCCCGTTTGGTTTCTGCAGAATGTTCTTCTATTCTGAGAGAAGCCTTGAAGACGACGTCTCCAAGGAGAAGATCTGTTCAGGAATTATTCTAAATGGAAAACCACCAACCATGAATGCAGAACATGAACCGTGTTCCTGGAAGTCAACCTGCTCCATCTGAGGTGGTCCTGAAACCTGGTTTACACCAAACAGGAAGTTAAATCAGAGAAACCTACAGCTAAAGACCTCATATTAAAGGATTAACATCTCCTCAGAAATAAAAGAGTTTAAGTCTGTTGGCCACACCCCCTTCAGGAAGGAAACCCTCTCAGTGGTTAGTCACATGACAGCAGAGACGTTCTGAGGATCAACTGACATGAAATTACTAATAAACTCAGAACAATCCTGGTTTTTAACTCGTCAGAACAGACTTTGGTTCTAAAATCAGTTTGTTGTTCTGGAGTTGGTTTGAACCAGTTTCTGTCAAAATATTCAAATATCTCACTGAGCTTTACTGAGGATTAGTAAGAACTGGAGTTAACAGGACCAGCAGCTGGATCACGTTCTAAGGTTCATCTTGGTCTAGTTGAGGGTTTCAGGAAGTAAACATCTCTAAGTTTAGAAGAACCACAAACACAATACAAACATTTTCACCTCAGATTAACGTTCTCTTCATTCAAAGCTTCTATAAAACAGAATCAGACTCTCTCCATTCTTCTCCAGATGGATTGCATAACTTCATGACATCAAGTAGAAAGTAGTGAAGAGGAGAACATGGAGAACGTGGAGAACATGGAGATCACAGAGAGCATGGAGAATGTGGAGAGTATGGAGAACACTGAGAACATGAACAACAGTAAAGGGATCTTCAGGAGGAATCACTCCAGTGGAGCAGCAGAGATGCACAGGTTGTTTAAGGCACAAGCGACCTGGACGATCTTGTCGAAGGTGGAGAGGTTGGAGGTCCGCTCTGAGGCCGAGGTGAAGGGACTCTCCACCGGGCCGGTCAGCATGGCGTAGCGCTGCTTCACCATGGAGATCACCTTCTCCACATGTCTCTGGACACTGGCCTCAGAGGAGACGTCGGCCGGCGAGTCCTCGGACCCAACCGCCGTCTCCGTCTGTCGGCCGGCAGCTCTGCAGGAAGTGGTTCTGAAAGAAGCTCCTCGAGCAGCGACCGAGTCCCTGATGTCCAGATCGCTGCCGGCCAGGACCACGTCTCCAGGCAGCAGCTTGTAGAGCAGCCCACAGCCCTCAGCCAGGCTCTTATCGCTCACGTTCCCCTCCACTCCTCTGGAGACGAAGGTGACCACGCCCTGCGGAGCCACGCCGATCAGGTACTTCAGCTTGCTGCGGCCCCGCGGCGCCCCCTGCTGCTGGTTGCCCCGGGAGACCGGCTCCTCCAAGGGCACCGTGAAGCAGTCTACGATGACGGCGCAGTCTGGGTGGGAGGACCTCAGCGCCGCCGGGAGGTTCTTCCGGAGCTCCGCTCTGGAGGGCCAGAAGACGGCCGTGGGCACCAGAGTGGAGGACATGATGTGGACCATCCGGTGCACCGTCCTGGTCACCGTGCCGACCTTCACACCGAAGCGGTAGGCCAGGTCCTGGTTCCGAAGGTCCAGACGGAGACGCATCAGCGTCAGCAGCAGCTGCTGGAACTTGGAGAGCTTCACATTCTTCACAGCGTCCATGTGAGGAGCCAGCAGCCACATGACCGTCTCCAGCACAAAGTAGTTTGGTAACCCGGTGTAGAACTTCACCTTCTCTGCATCGTTCCTCAGAGAGTTCTCAGATAGAGACATCCTGTCCACAGACTCCCTCAGCGCCTGGTTCTCCTTCTTCAGGGCTTGCAGGATGTCCTCAAAGTTCACTGGAGGACCAGACGTCTGAGCAAACCTTCCTCTCTTACTGTCACTTACGGATTCATCATCGTCTTGATCTTCATCAGTGCTGACTGAGGAGGAAATACTTTCCTCCACAGTGACCTCCTGCTCCTCAGGAAGCTCCTGCTGCTCCTCTGCAGACCTTCCCTGACCCTGCAGGAACAACAAGGCGTTGGCAGCCTCCACTCGAGCCTCCTGCTTGTCCAGGATCTCTAAGGCACCCGGTTCCTTCATCTCTGGAGATGAAGGAGCACCAGTGAACACAGAAGGAACATAATCTGGAGAACGTGGGTTCTTCACCTGTTTACCTGCATGAGCAAAGAGAAGAACACGAGAAGATCATTCCAACGACTGCCAGCTTCAGATAATTCCCCCTGGAAACTTTGCTTTCAGGCAGAACCAGAGATACGACCAGAGAAGCAGAACATCAGCGGTTCTACCTTCACAGCGGACCAGAACACTCTAGAACAGGCTAAAACTTACCAGGAACTTCTGGAGGAATACAGTTTTAAAATGATTGCAATGAGTTCATCTTTGAGTTACTTGTAAAGCGCTTTATAAATAAACGTATTATTAATGAGTAGAAATATGTTTGGACTTTGCAGTTTTGGTAAAAATATATTTTAAAAATAGTTCAACGCCATCATTAGCATCTCAGACATAAAGTCTCAGAGTATTTTATTTTTATCTCCATCCAGGTGAAAACAGCTGGTGTCTGAATATTTAATAATAAACCAACAGTAACATGGAGATGAATAATCTGCAGTAAACAGGATCACATTAAATCAGAACTGGTGGATTCATCCAGATGATGGTTCAGCAAATCTCCAGTTAATGATTCAGAGTCTGATCAATACTTTTAGGAAAATTCCACATAAACAGTTTATTTTTCTATCAACAGAAAGTAATGTCTGGAATATTTCAGCTGAAATTCAAGGAGTGGATACATAAAGACAAAAACTACAAACTCATAAACAGTAAACGGAATATTAATGAACAAAGAGATAGTAATACTGCAGTAGTACTACAGCATTACCTGAGATGAAGTGAGTACTACACAGCCTGCTGCCGTCGTTAGGGACCCAGCCCTCCCGGTTCACGGCGTTGATCCAGCGCTGCTTCCTGTCGGGGTCCCGGGGGAAGCGGTAGAAGGACAGGCTGGTCCCCGGGGTCCTCCTGTTCCTGCAGCCGGACACCACGCAGGTGTGGACCATGGTGGAGCCGCGTGTAGCCGCGTGGATCCTCCCTGTCTGCGGCTGCTTGACTCCCAAAATGGCGGCCGAGCAGAGCAGGACAACAAACAGCAGCTACGTCACCAGCCGTCGACTCGGTCCGCGCATCTGATTGGAACGTCGCACTGTGGTGTCATCGACACGCGACCCGGCTTCGGGTCGTTAGCGATCTGAAATTATACTAAACTATTGCCAATACGCCATACATATATGATATAAATGATGATAAATACAGCGGAGATTTTAAAAAATAACCCAAAGCAGTGTCGTTTAATGATGTGAAATTCAAGAAATAAAAAAGCAAACAGGAGAAGATGTTAGCTACGACCCGATTAGCTAGCTGCTAACCAGTTAGCTCGCTGCTAACGGTTATTTAGCTGCTAACCGGTTAGCTCCACATTAACCAGCAGCTCAACTCATCTGATTTAATCCTCAACTAGAACTGTTACTGGAAGTCAGACATCCTTTAGCTGCTGACAGAGAATCAGAAATGGTTCATCAGAGTCTGAACTCTCAAGTTTCTGCAGTAATCACCAGATATGAGACAGTTCTACAGAAAACTGCAGATTTTAGTCTCATATTTGTTGTTTTCAAGTTATTTCAGACTAAAATTAGTATCTAAGCAGAGATAATCTGCAGAGTTAGATCATCTGTTACATCATTGTAACAGTAAAAAGCTGGACCAGAAGTTCAGCCTCATTCATAGAATCTAAACTACTTAAATCATCTGTAAAGCTCGGTTTCATGTTCAGCATCACTGTACCTTTAAAAGGTCCAGGAGAAAAAGTTCACAAAACAATACAACTCCAAATAATTAATAATAATCAGACCTTTGTGCTGAATGTGATGCTGATAAAATAATAATTAATCTAGTGATAGCTTCCAATAAAACAATAAAATGTTCATCATGATTAAACCAAAGAGCATCTTTATTCCTTTATGTGACAGATTAAACTCCGAGAACACGGAACGACTGATGCTGGAAATCTGATCTGATTCCTTCTTCAGTTCATAGTTGTGTTATTTCTGAGGTGAAATCTCTCTTTATGTCTACAGCTGTTCTCTACAGAAATGTGGAGTTTTATTTTACAGTTTATAGAACAGACCCCAGAACTATTTACAGTCTAAATACAAACACATGGAGAACATCCAGACCTGCTGCTTTGGTGGAGGCAGTGGATGGATCAGGTTCTGTTCAGGACCTGACAGACAGACCAACACCGAGGTTCTCCTGATGAGATGGGAGCTGTGAATCAGTGTTTACTGATCAGTTTGTACACAGAATTTTCTTTGACTCCTCCAACATGCTTCAGCCTCTTCAGCTCCGTCAGACAGAGGACGTAAACAGGAGCCAAGGTTCCAACACCGATGATCCTCTTCAGCTGATCCATCTGAAACTCTGAGGTTCCTCCTGCAGGGGGCGTCACAGGACAGAGACAGACAGCAGACATCTTTAAAGACTTTACATGATGGAAAAGAACCGTCTCTAAAGACTTCACATGACAGAATAGAATCATCTAAAAAAAACTCACACGACGGAATAGAACTGTCTCTAAAGACTTCCGTGACGGAATAGAACTGTCTCTAAAGACTTCCGTGACGGAATAGAACTGTCTCTACAGACTTCCGTGACGGAATAGAACAGAACTGTCTCTACAGACTTCCGTGACGGAATAGAACTGTCTCTACAGACTTCCGTGACGGAATAGAACTGTCTCTAAAGACTTCCGTGACGGAATAGAACTGTCTCTACAGACTTCCGTGACGGAATAGAACTGTCTCTAAAGACTTCCGTGACGGAATAGAACGGTCTCTACAGACTTCCGTGACGGAATAGAACTGTCTCTAAAGACTTCCCTGATGGAATAGAACTGTCTCTAAAGACTTCCCTGATGGAATAGAACTGTCTCTAAAGACTTCCCTGATGGAATAGAACCGTCTGTCTCCAACACATGAAGCTTACTGGCTCCAATCATTGAGACCTAATTTAAATGATCCAATCCACTGAAAGGAGCTGAGCTGGATTCATGTTTAAATAATCAGAACATGAAACGAGGAGGAACATTCTTTTGTCTTATTCTGTTCCTTAAACACAGTAGTGGTAGAACCTGCAGAAAGAACGCTCAATCAATCAGAAATTAACTACAGAAGCTTATTGTGTCGAAAATGTTTTTAATCTCGAATGAAAACGTGAAAGAAAGGAGTCGTTCCAGGACTGGAGGACGTTTTACATCCAATAATCCAAGTTTTAAACCCTAAAACATGCAGTAGTGTGTAAATGTTTTTGTCCTGAGACCAAATCTATAAAAACAAGGGAGAAAAAAATGTTTAAAATATTTTAAAATACCAAATAAGTCTGGAGTTCCTCCTAAAATCCCATTTTTCTCTTGTCCTCCCCCTGATGACCAAACTGGACCTCTGATAAAACAGTTAGAATCTAATTTAAATCTACTTTTTTGGTTTTATTTTTTTCATTGATGTCTCTGTAATTGTGGGAACATTTTTTAAACAACATAATATTTTAACTAACAATTATTATACATGGAACGTGTCCCACAACGTGTGAGCAGAATCTGTTGATGTTTTTGTCATTTTGTGTCTCGTTTTTCTCATTTGTGTCTTGTTTGTCGTTCATCCTCCATCAGTGTTCCTACAGAATGTGTAGATCAAAGCTATGTCCTCTCTTCTATTTTCCATCTTTTCATCCATTGTCAGTCTTGATTGAACGTCTCTCTCTACCTCATATTATCAGGATCAGACTCATTCTTTGGACTGTTTTCCATCAGTGGTCAGCAGTAACAGCTAGCTAAATATCTAGCTTCTACTGCTGAGAAAAAGATCACATTAGCATGGATTAGAGTAGGGTTAGCAACAACACAGAAACATGGAATAAAAATGAGACAATCAATACCTATTATTGACCAATATGGAGCAGAAATACTTTTCAAACTTCCTCCAGTTCTGGAATGATCCGCAGATCAAAGACTGGAAACATGTGGGTGTTACCTGACAGTGAACAGGAAGTTTTCTATCATCTATTATGTAGGTCTGGGTGAGATGAAGTGCTTCCTGTTGAATCTCCATTGTTCTAAACTTGTTACTGATCAGGTTTCTCTGTGTGATCAGTGAGGAAGGTCCTGACCTGGACGCTGCTCTGTGAAGGCGTTGATGTTGTGGACGGCCTGGTTCAGGTTGTGTAGCGTCACCTGCCTCAGGTAGTTGGGTAAACTCTGGAACTCTCCGTCTGACACCACAGATAGAGCCTCAGATCTGAAGAAGATCCAGGTTAGAGTCAGAAAAGTTCAGGATTCTACCAGAAAGAAACCGCAGTAAGAGACAGATGGAGAAACACAGTGCAGACACTAAGAATCCTGTCAGACGATCAGCAGATCTGAGCTTCTATAACTGCTAATTGAGCACTTGGTTGTTCATTTACCAGTATTTATGGAGGAAACTGGACTCTTTCTGCTGGAACAACTGAATTTACATAAGTCATTCTATTCCATCTAGTCCGGTCTGCAGCTTCATGAGGAACATCCCATAACCAGCAGAGACATGAGGAAGGTCCTGTTTCTGTTAGGTTTCAGTCTGTTTACCTGTTTCTGGGTTTTTCTGCTCTGACTTGTGGCTCCATGGTTGTGATGGTTTTCCTCAGCTGAGCCTGAGACACCAGCTGCAGCAGAACACGAGGTAGAACTTCACATTTCACGGATAAACTGTCAAACTGGATCAAAGCAGAGAGTCCTGAGAGGCGTACAGCTCCAGAACCTGACCTTACAGATGTCCTGGGTCACTGAGCTCAGGTCGGGCATCTCGGGCGTCCCGGGTTCCTGGTAGCTGCTTCTGATCCGAGGCGTCCCCAGACTGAACTCCTGAGTGGCTCCGTCCAGCTCCAGATCAGCCACCAGCTTCTCCTGGTCACTGAGCTTCATGACTTTAGGGTTCCTCTGCAGGTGAACAGACGTTTTATTCATGTAGTCACAGAGCAGGACTCAGACGAACATCCTGGTTATTTATGACTGTGGAATAAAAGACTCATTAACTTCTAATGAAAGGTTCTGATTGTTTTTCTTCTTCTGATCAACCAAAACTAAAACATTCATTTCTGCTCCTTTAAAAGATCATTTCTTCATGTTATTGTTCTATTTTTATCTAAATCAGGGGTCCAAAAGTGGTCCTCCAGAGGGTCCAATCCGGCCCTCAAAGTGTAAAAATTCCAGAGAAGACATTAACTGCAGATTGTAAATTAGTAAAACTATAAATTTAAAATCATTTCTAGACCATGACAAGTTGTTTGGATCAGAAAGTAAAATACTAGATTGTTCTTTGTTCCGTCTCATTTTTGTAATATTTTGTCTGCTTTTGTCAGATTTTTGTCGTTTGTCTCATGTTTTTGTCGTTTTGTGTTCCCTTTTGTCTCACTTGTGCTATTTGTCTTGTTCTTGTCATTTTGTGTTTAACTTTGTTGTTTTGTTTCTCGTTTTTTTGTCGTTTTGTTTCTCATTCTTGTCTTTTTTTGTCTTAATTGTCCTTTTTTGTTGCTTTGTAACTTTTTGCGTATTTTTTGTTTCTCACTTTATCGTTTTGGGTCTCATTTTATTATCTCTAGTTTTGTGTCATTTGTCACATTTAACATTTTGTTTCTCGCTTTTGTCATTTTTGTAAAATTGTGTATTTTTGTCTAGCTTTCGTCTCATGCTTTATTGTTGTTTCCTTTTTATCTCAGTTGTCTCGTTTTGTCACGTTTTGCTTTTTTGTCGTTTTTGTCGTTTTGTGTCTTTTTTGTCTCATTTTTTAACATTTTGTTTCTCGCTTCTGTAAAATTTCATATTTTTTGTCTAACTGTCGTCTCGTGCTTTTATTGTTTTACGTTTCCTTTTGTCTCAGTTGTCTCTCTTTGTTTCACTTTTGTCATGTTTTGCTTTTTTGTCTCGCTCTTGTCGTTTGTCCATTGTGTTGTCGTTTTGCCTCTTTTTTGTCTCACTCGTGTCGTTTGTCCATTGTGTTGTCGTTTTGTGTCTTTTTTGTCTCGCTCTTGTCTTTTGTCCATTGTGTTGTCGTTTTGTGTCTTTTTTGTCTCGCTCTTGTCGTTTGTCCATTGTGTTGTCGTTTTGCGTCTTTTTTGTCTCACTCGTGTCGTTTGTCCATTGTGTTGTCGTTTTGCGTCTTTTTTGTCTCGCTCTTGTCGTTTGTCCATTGTGTTGTCGTTTTGTGTCTTTTTTGTCTCGCTCTTGTCGTTTGTCCATTGTGTTGTCGTTTTGTGTCTTTTTTGTCTCACTCGTGTCGTTTGTCCATTGTGTTGTCGTTTTGCGTCTTTTTTGTCTCACTCGTGTCGTTTGTCCATTGTGTTGTCGTTTTGTGTCTTTTTTGTCTCGCTCTTGTCGTTTGTCCATTGTGTTGTCGTTTTGTGTCTTTTTTTGTCTCACTCGTGTCGTTTGTCCATTGTGTTGTCGTTCTGTGTCTTTTTTGTCTCGCTCTTGTCTTTTGTCCATTGTGTTGTCGTTTTGTGTCTTTTTTGTCTCGCTCTTGTCTTTTGTCCATTGTGTTGTCGTTT
Source organism: Acanthochromis polyacanthus (assembly GCF_021347895.1). Classification (NCBI taxonomy): domain Eukaryota; kingdom Metazoa; phylum Chordata; class Actinopteri; family Pomacentridae; genus Acanthochromis; species Acanthochromis polyacanthus. Next base: position 1,871,367 of record NC_067126.1, on the reverse strand, counting down.
TGCCTCTTTTTTGTCTCACTCGTGTCGTTTGTCCATTGTGTTGTCGTTTTGCGTCTTTTTTGTCTCACTCTTGTCGTTTGTCCATTGTGTTGTCGTTTTGTGTCTTTTTTGTCTCGCTCTTGTCGTTTGTCCATTGTGTTGTCGTTTTGCGTCTTTTTTGTCTCGCTCTTGTCGTTTGTCCATTGTGTTGTCGTTTTGTGTCTTTTTTGTCTCGCTCTTGTCGTTTGTCCATTGTGTTGTCGTTTTGTGTCTTTTTTGTCTCACTCGTGTCGTTTGTCCATTGTGTTGTCGTTTTGCGTCTTTTTTGTCTCACTCGTGTCGTTTGTCCATTGTGTTGTCGTTTTGTGTCTTTTTTGTCTCACTCGTGTCGTTTGTCCATTGTGTTGTCGTTTTGTGTCTTTTTGTCTCGCTCTTGTCGTTTGTCCATTGTGTTGTCGTTTTGTGTCTCAACATTTCTAGTTGTTCATGATGTTGTGTGAAAAGAGAATTCATTACATGTGAACATTTTCAGAACGTACTTTTTTCCACTAAAACAAAGGAAACATCTGGATTATTATGCTCTGACTTCACCACTGTGGCCCACTTAGAACCAGACTGGGCTGAATGTGGAACCTGAACTAAGATGAGTCCTCTGATCTACATATTTTACTGTGAAGGTCCAAAGTCACCGCTAGAGTAATTATGAGTTTAATTTGAGGTCATTTCAAACTGAGGAGTGTAAAAACAGATGATCCATTAAAGTTAAACCCCGTCTAGAAGCCAGAACCAGATTTAAATCCTGGAAGCTGCTGATGAACCTGCTTCCTTCCTACCCTCTGTAAAGAGTTCCCCAGGACTGACTCCAGGCTCGGCATCTCCGGCATCTGCTCGTCTCCCAAACCCGTCTCACAAACCTCCAGAACCTTGTTCTCCCAGCAGCGCTTGGAGCCTGGAGCTCCTTTAGGAGGAGAAGCTGGAAGTTCTTCACTCTGGAGGCTGATCGGCTCCGGCTGCCGGAAACTCTGGAAAGGAGAAGAATGGTAAACTTCTTCTTCTTTTCCTTTCGGCTTTTCCCTTCAGGGATCACCACAGTGAATCAATTGCCTCCATCTAACCCTGTCTGCTGCATCTTCTTCTCTCACACCAACTACCTTCATGTCCTCTTTAACCACATCCATAAACCTCCTCTTTGGTCTTCCTCTAGGCCTCCTGCCTGGCAGTGGGAAACTCAGCATCCTTCTACCAATATATTCACTCTCTCTCCTCTGGACATGTCTGAACCATCTCAGTCTGGCCTCTCTGACTTTATCTCCAAAGCCTCTAACATGTGCTGTCCCTCTGATGTCCTCATTCCTGATCCTATCCATCCTGGTCACTCCCAAAGAGAACCTCAGCATCTTCAGTTCTGCTACCTCCAGCTCTGCCTCCTGTCTTTTCCTCAGGGACACTGTCTCCAGACCAAACAACATGGCTGGTCTCACCACAGTTTTGTAAACCTTTCCTTTCATTTTAGCTGAAACTCTTCTATCACACATCACACCTGACACTTTTCTCCAGCCGTTCCAGCCTGCCTGTACACGCTTCTTCACCTCTTTTCCACACTCTCCATTGCTCTGGACTGTTGACCCTAAGTACTTAAAATCCTCCACCTTCTTGATCTCTTCTCCCTGTAACCTCACTCTTCCACTTGGGTCCCTCTCATTCACACACAGATACTCCGTCTTGCTGCGGCTAACCTTCATTCCTCTCCTTTCCAGGGCAAACCTCCACGCCTCTAGCTTCTCCTCCACCTGTTCCCTGCTCTCACTACAGATCACAATGTCATCTGCAAACATCATAGTCCATGGAGACTCCTGTCTAACCTCGTCTGTCATCCTGTCCATCACCATAGCAAACAAGAAGGGGCTCAGAGCTGATCCCTGATGTAGTCCCACCTCCACCTTGAACTCCTCTGTCACTCCTACAGCACACCTCACCACTGTCCACCATTTGGTCCTCTGCTCTGCCTTTGCCCTCTTCATCTTCTTCACCACCAGGGTCATCCTACTCACCACACCATGATGTCTGGCTACACTCTCACCTACCACTACTTTGCAGTCACTGATCTCCTTCAGATTACACCGTCTACACAAGATGTAGTCTACCTGTGTGCTCCTACCTCCACTCTTATAGGTCACCCTATGTTCCTGCCTCTTCTGGAAGAAAGTATTCACTACAGCCATTTCCATCCTTTTTGCAAAGTCAACCACCATCTGTCCTTCTGCGTTCCTCTCCTGGATACCAAACCTGCCCATGACCTCCTCATCATCTCTGTTTCCTGCACCAACATGTCCATTGAAGTCTGCACCAATGACAACTCTCTCACTTCTAGCGATGCTCTGCATCACTTCATCAAGGTCCAACCAGAATTTCTCCTTCTCCTCCAGCTCACATCCTACCTGTGGAGCATACCCACTAACAACATTGAACATCACACCTTCGATTTCTAGCTTCAGGCTCATCACTCGATCTAACACTCTTTTTACCTCCAGGACATTCCTAACAAACTCCTCCTTCAAGATAACTCCTCAGTCCTTCCAGGATTTCGCGGGCGTTTTTCGTGATCGTTGCAGCCGAAAATGCCCGAATTCGCGGCAGCTTTTCTAAAAAATTGCGATAGAAGTTGCGATGTTTTAAGCTTATTTATTGTGATGAAATTGCGGGAGACAGTGATAACTGCTAAAAAGCTGCATTTTTTTCCAGCTTGTAGAACACGTTTCAACACTGTAATTGAAAATATTTATTCCAAAATTAATTATTTTGCGTTCCAACCCATTTCCACAAAAGCTGGCACACCACGGTGGGACATTAGCAGCAGCCAGATACTGGTTTAACAGGACGTGGTTGGTAGATTTAAGGCACAAAATGATCATTTACTATTGAATGAATCATATTTGGACATATCTGTCAGTGGCTTAAAAAGTTCATTTCACTTCCTGACACACACATGTTCATACACACACACACGCTCACAGTTTGTCACGTAAACTAACAAGAACAGCACTGAGAGAGCGCAGTCCTCCACCAAGACAGGTGTGTGTTCTGCATGTGTACATACCGAATCGCGTGGGCTAAAAATGTAGCCGGCGACAGGAATTGATGGGACTCAGAAACACCCCCACAATTTAATCAGTTGTTCCTTGTGTCATTTCCGATACGTCCACAGTGGTAGATTGTTGTAGGATCACTATGATGTGATGATCAGCAGGCCGCTGAGGTAGCGTTCACTTGTTGCCATGGTTACCGTGCCGCTACCTCAATGGGAAATTCTTCACAAATCTGTGGATCCAAACTTTAAGCCATATCACTGCTGAAGTCTAATCATTTGGTCCTTGTGTCATTTCTGACCGACCCTGAAAACTTCATTTAAATCCCTGAGTCCGTTTTTGAGTGATGTTGGTAACAGAGGAAGGATTCACACACGCTGATCGTCACATAACTCCGCCGTGTTCTTTGGTGGAATAAATAATCTAATTTACCTTCATTCTTTCAGTGCTCTAACGGATCCGGATGCAACAGTTTCCATCATGGTGATTCTGTTGTCTGATCATTTCAGCCGTTCTAATATGTTTAGTGTTTTTATTTAAGTGTATCAATCGATGATTTTTTTTTTGTATTCCACCACAATACTGCACGGGTGTAGAACAGTTTAGCTCCGCTTTGGTGAAGAACATCAGTGAATTAATTGTTTATCACGGTCTTCAGCAGTAATTTTTGTTGGTAAATCAGAGACATTAGTATCGCACATGTCTGCATCTTCAAACCATAAACAGGAAGTGAATTCGGTGACATACGTGCATTAGGTTTGTGCTGGGAGCTGCTATGATTGGTGGAACTCACGGGAGGCGGGCCAAAATTGCGGGAAAGTTGCGGTGATTGGACAAAATTGCAAGGCCACGCAAAATTCGCGGAGATTGGTTGATTTCGCGCGATCGCAACATCACGAATTCCTGGAGGGACTGACTCCTACTCCATTTCTCTTCCTATCTACACCATGATAGAACAACTTGAACCCTGCTCCTAAACTTCTAGCTTTACTACCTTTCCACCTGGTCTCCTGGACACACAGTATGTCCACTTTCCTCCTCTGCATCATGTCAACCAGCTCTCTACCTTTTCCTGTCATAGTTCCAACATTCAAAGTCCCTACTCTCAGTCCTAGACTCTTGGTGTTCCTCTTCTCTCTCTTCCTACGAACACACCTTCCTCCTCTCCTTCTTCGACCAACAGTCGTCCATTTTCCACCGGCACCCTGTAGGTCGACAGCACCGATGGCGGTCGTTGTTAAGCCGGGCCTCGACCGATCCGGTATGGAAGAAATGCTCTTTATGATTTAAACTCCTGTAGAACTGTGTGAACTCAGTAAGTTTCAATGATGAACTCTGACCATGAAATATAACTGGTTGGTTGATAATAAACTGATAACAGTGCTGTGACTTGTTCCTGTGTCTGTATAAAAGCTGTTTCTTTATAGTTTATAGACCGGGTTCTCTGCAGGTTGAATCCTTGTTGAGTAAAACTGCTGTGGCTTCAGAGATTCTGAGGTTTAGTTTGGAGAAGTCAGGATTAAACTAGAGAACTTTCCAACAACATTCTAGATTAATACTGAATACATTAGAGCTATAAAAGAAAACAGATGGAATTATGTTATAAATAATCGTGTTAATCTTCAGTATTAATCTAGAATGTAAAAAATACAAATAAATAAAAATCATTGAATGAGAAGGTGTGTCCAAACTTTTGACTGACAGCATATAGATATATAAACGCAACACTTTTGTTTTTGCTCCCATTTTTATGAGATGAACTCAAAGATCTAAAACTTTTTCCACATACACACTGTCAGTGTGTAAGGTTCACGGTCACCAAGTCGCCCGAAGCGACCAGAACGATGCCCGGGCGATAAACAGATACAATTTATACATTTCTCATCGCCTGGCCGGGCAACAAGCATTTTATAAATAAATTTTAAAAAAAAGATTTCTAACCTTTTTCTTTTGTTATGACAGTGTGTGCTCCCTTATGAGAGGGAGAGAGAGAGAGCAGCGTGTGTGTGTGGGGGGGCCCTGAATGCAGCGCGAGCGACACAGACGGCAGTCGGGGAGGTAGAGAGAGGAGGTGTGTAGCTGCAGGGTTAGCATGCATGACTGTACGGTTCAGCCGCTGTTAATTGACAATAAAGGCTGCAGTGTTCTTCGGTACGGCCGGGTTCCTGTGTCTTTGCGTCTGACCACGGTCGGGGGCCGAACAGGAACGGTTAAGACTTTGTTCTGCGCAGGCAGTGTTGCCAACTTAGCGACTTTCTCACTAAATCTAGCGACTTTCCAAAGCGTCCTTGCGACTTTTTTGTCCAAAGCGACTAGCCACAAATCTAGCGACTTTTTCTGCCGTTTTGGAGACTCTGACAGGAAAACTCAGCTCATTCTGCAGTTACTGTCCTCAACAAGCAACAGGTGCTGCTGTGAGCTTCTCCCCCTCCCAAAGCACAGACTGTCAGTCCAGTAACCCCACAGCAGACCCAGTGTCTGATTAGAGGACACATCACTCCAAGGCCAGACGGCAGATGAATCACGCATGCGCAGTCATTACAGATCCCATCCAGACTTACAGAGCGGGATATAAATGAAAATGTTTCTTCACTGTCAAACTAAAATAAACCACAGCATTTAGCCTCTAGTACAAAAACATATTTTGGGTGTTTTATACTCACTTGTTTCTTCACTGTCAAACTAAAATAAACCACATCATTTAGCCTCTAGTACAAATACATATTTTGGGTGTTTTATACTCACTTTTTGGTCTCTTCCACAACGTTATTCCTCTCTCCTACAACACTGATTACAATTACATGCAAACTGGGAAATATGCAAATTAGGAGATGGCGTCATTTGGCGACTTCTAGCGACTTTTAGGACAGCCAACAGCTACTTTCCTTACTGAGGAGTTGGCAATACACAGTCAGCCCAGTGTAACTGTGACTCAGGAAGCACCAGACCAGCAGCTGGAAGCAGAAGACCAGCAGCTGGAAGCAGAAGACCAGCAGCTGGAAGCAGAAGTCCAGCAGCTGGAAGCAGAAGTCCAGCAGCTGGAAGCAGAAGTCCAGCAGCTGGAAGCAGAAGTCCAGCAGCTGGAAGCAGAAGTCCAGCAGCTGGAAGCAGAAGACCAGCAGCTGGAAGCAGAAGACCAGCAGCTGGAAGCAGAAGACCAGCAGCTGGAAGCAGAAGTCCAGCAGCTGGAAGCAGAAGTCCAGCAGCTGGAAGCAGAAGTCCAGCAGCAGGCAGCTGTTCAGGAAGATATTGATGAGGAGGAGGAGGAGGAGGAAGTTCAATGGTAAGAGGAAGGCATGGAGGATGAGGTTCATGAAGGGTTTCTGGATGATTTCAACCCATAAATGACTGAGGAAGAAGTCGTTGCTGGGCTCAAGAGACTGGCACAATTTGAAGATGTTGATGAGTTGATGTAGATGGACATCTAGTTCAACTAAGCTGTGATTGTAAAGATGAACAGAGACTGATTTTTTTGTAATGAGAGACTGATTATTTAGATTCTAATGGTAAGCAGGTTGTAAGAGAAGAGCTCATTAAAAGAAATTGACCTCCTGAGAAGTTATATTTATTTTTTTATTTTATGTAAACAACGCAAAGTACGTGCCACTAGTTTTTTCTACGGGCTACCAGAAATTTAGATTTGGCAGGAGTTGGTGGCCCGTATTTTCCTGTACGGGCCACCAGAGATTTTGACGAAGCTTACACACTGCAATATCACCATTTCTCTCAAATATTGTTCACAAATCTGTCTAAATCTGTGATAGTGAGCACTTCTCCTTTGCTGAGATAATCCCTCCCAGCTCACAGGTGTGCCATAGACTGCCCACAATGAAAGGACACTCTGAAAGGTGCAGTTTTGTTTTATTGGGGGGGGGGTGTCCAGTCCTCTTCAATGGCTGTGCGAAGTTGCTGGATATTGGCGGAACTGGTACACGCTGTTGTATACGCTGATCCAGAGCAATGGGTGACATGTCCAGTGAGTTTGCTGGCCATGCAAGAACTGGGACATTTTCAGCTTCCAACAATTGTGTACAGATCCTTGCAACATGGGGCCGTGCATTATCCTGCTGCAACATGAGCTGATGTTCTTGGATGTATGGCACAACAATGAGCCTCAGGATCTTGTCATGGTATCTCTGTACATTCAAAATGCCATCAATAAAATGCACCCGTGTTCTTGGTCCATAACAGACGCTAACCTTGCCAGCAAGTTGATTTCTCGCGATATTTGTGAGTTCACAAATCTCTCAAGAAACCATCTTGCTCCGCTCCCGCATTCACTTTTTTTTTTTAATGAAACACAGGGAACAGCGTTTACAAGATTTATCTTCCTGCTGTTCCTTGTTTGTGTCATTTGTATGTGTATTTTAAATAGTTAATATTTCAATTTCAATAAAGAGATATCAACTTTTCGTACAGCACCAAGTTGGTTTGGGCCAATCACGCAGCAGTATTCGTGTGTGGGGCGGGATATCCGGGTGTGAAGACGACACCAAGCGCCAGTAGATCAAAAACACGGCAACGGAGGACAACGATCGTGTAGATGCTGCTATTAAGTCAGTTTTAGCTGAATCTCGTATCGCTTCTTTGAAGGAAGAACAACGAGAGGCGCTTTGCGTATTTCTGGATGGTAAAGATGTTTGTGCTTTTTTACCTACGGGTTTTGGTAAGAGTTTAATCTACCAATTGGCTCCGCTCGTTGTGAAGATCCCGCGATTGGCTAAAAACAAACCTGTCAGAGGCGGGACATACTGTTGCATTGTCCAATCCGTGCCTCTTTCCTCCGAACGGATTTACATGGAGCGGTCCCAGATTGATATTGTGGAGTACTATCAAGTACTACACAATTATTAATCTGGCTATTGCCAGGTTAAACAAACGCCTGCCCATACCATAACCCCACCGCCACCATGGACCACTCCATCCACAACACTGACATCAGAAAACCGCTCACCCACACGACACCACACACTCTGTCTGCCATCTGCCCTGAACAGTGAAACCAGGATTCATCCATGAAGAGAACACCTCTTCAACGTGCCAAACACCATCCAATGTGAGCATTTGCCCACTCAGGTCAGTTACGACGACAAACTGGAGTCAGGTGGAGACCCCATGAGGACAACGAGCAGCAGATGAGCTTCTCTGAGACGCTTTCTGACAGTTTGTGCAGAAATTCTTTGGTTCTGCAAACCGATTGTTTCAGCAGCTGTCCCAGTGGCTGGTCTCAGACCATCTTGGAGGTGAACATGCTGGATGTGGAGGTCCTGGGCTGGTGTGGTTACACGTGGTCTGTGGTTGTGAGGCTGGTTGGATGTACTGCCAAATTCTCTGAAACGCCTTTGGAGACGGCTTATGGTAGAGAAATGAACATTCAATACACCAGCAACAGCTCTGGTTGACATTCCTGCTGTCAGCATACCAACTGCACGCTCCCTCAGATCTTACCACATCTGTGGCATTGTGCTGTGATAAAACTGCACCTTTCAGAGTGTCCTTTTATTGTGGGCAGTGTAAGGCACACCTGTGCACTAATCATGGTGTCTAATCAGCATCTTGATATGGCACACCTGTGAGGTGGGATGGATTATCTCAGCAAAGGAGAAGTGCTCACTATCACACATTTAGACAGATTTGTGAACAACATTTGAGAGAAATGCTGATATTGTGTATGTGGAAAAAGTTTTAGATCTTTGAGTTCATCTCATAAAAAAAGGGATCAAAAACAAAAGTGTTGCGTTTATATTTTTGTTGAGTGTAAATCTATACAGATACAGCACCTTTCAGAAGTTTGGGGTCATCCAGATAATTCCATGTTTTCCATGAGAACTCCCACTTTTATCCATGTGCTAACATAACTGAACAAGGGTTTTCTAATCATCAATGATCCTTTCAGCACCATTAGCTAACACAATGTAGCATTAGAACACAGGAGTGATGGTTGCTGGAAATGCTCCTCTGTACCCCTATGGAGATATTCCATTAAAAATCAGCTGTTTACAGCTACAATAGTCATTTACCACATTAACTATGTCTACACTGGATTTATCATTCATTTACTGTGATATTCATTGGAAAAAAACTTCTTTTCTTTCAAAAATAAGGACATTTCTCAGTGGCCCCAAACTTTAAATGGTGGTGTAAATAAATGAACTATAAAAGCAGTCAGAGAGCAGTTCTCCACCAAGGCTGCTCAGTTGACTTATTATTTCCAACGGATGAAATGTTTAATAAAAATGACCTTGTGCTGAGCACAGGCATGTGTTATGCATGTGCATGTTATGTATGGATACCAAACTGTGTGTAAATTACACTTATGAAGGTCTGCTGATCAGTTCATCACTTTTGCTAGTGTTAAAATAACCGTTTGTATTGTATCCTTTTTGTTATTTTCTGATTTGTATTTTTGTATTGTTTACAGTTATAAAGTTTTCTTTCATTTTGTCTTCTGATTTTTTGGTTGGTTTGGTTTTTTTGAGTGTTACTTTTACCATGTCCTTTGTTTCTGGATGAAGCTGGGCATTCGGGGGGGAGGGGGTTGGCTGTAGTGTTATTTGCTGTGGAAAATGATGATGATTAAATAAAGAGAAAAAAACAAAACAAAGCCGTGAATCCACTTATAAGCCGCATCAATGCCAAAATCTAACCACTTAGTCCTTGTGTCATTTCTGACCTTCCCTGAAAATTTCATCCAAATCCATTAGTCTGTTTTTCCGTAACGTTTCACACAGACAGATTCACGTACGCCGGCCACAGCATAACTCCACCATTTCCTTGGTGGAGTAATAAATAAAATCTCTGATGTGAGTTTGTGTCTGGAAGCAGAACTTCATCTCCACATGGAGGTCCTGTGGCTGCTCTCCTTACCTTCTTGGTGCTCACCAGTCGGGTCATGTACGGGGTTTGGAAGGCTGGGACCTGGGGGGTGCTGGGCAGGTTGGGTCCAGTGGGGGATTCTGGCTCTCCAGAGTCTGGTTCAGATGAGGAGCTCCGACCGTTGGTCTTCCTGATCTTCAGTCCTGGAGTGCAGAGAACCGGCAGCTCTGGAGACGCCAGGATGTCAGCTGAAGGCCAAAGAACAAGGTCAGGTTCAGAGTCTGAGGAACAACGTGTTGCTGTCAGTTATCAGGAGTTTAACATCTGCAGGACCAGTCTGAGGAAACATCTCAATAAAATAAGATTTTGGTAACTTTAAACCTGAACCTGGAACCACCTGGAGGAACTGACAGGAATCTTTTAAAAAATAAGTCAAAACTACACGACCTATCAAAGCCACAAACGTCTCAGCTCCAGCTGATGTCTTCTGCTGGAAGGAGAACCTGAGCTGGACTCTGAGAAACCACTTCATTCTAACGTCATCTAACAATCAGCTCAGTCCAGACTGTCGAGAACTAAAACACCAACAATCAGCCAACAGAGGTTCAGTGAGTTCAGAGAGGGCAGATGTGAAAATACAGAACCAAACATCTGGATGGAGATCAGTGCTGGTTATAAAATAAATGATCTGTTATGTTTGTGTCGTTCTGCTCAGAGGACTTAGTGTTGGAGTTTCTGCACTAGAAGATCCTCTGACCCCTGGTGTTCAGAACAAAGTCCTCAGAGGAGCAGAAACCAGGTCCTTCATGATGTGATTGAAAAAGAACAGAAAACTTCACGGCTGTTTTTCTGCTTCTTCAGGAGGAAACATCTGGTTCCAGGTCGTTCCAGACAGAAGAGCTCTGATGGTTCCATACCTCTGGTCTGGAAACGGTCCAACACTGAGTCCTCTGGTGGTCCAGGCTGGTCCTGCGCTGGTCTGTAGGAGAACAAACAGAAACAGTGAAGGTCCATGCAGGTCAGAGATGTTTCCATGCAGCAGCTGTGCTTTCCACCTGTGGGGCTCCTCAGCGTTCTTCTGGAGCAGCTTCGCAGTGAAGTCGTTGTCCTCCGAGATGCCGAAGTCGTGCATCTGAGGCGTCTGGAGCTCCTCGTCTTCCATCCGGAGAGCCCGTTTTGGAGTTAAAGGCAGCAGAGGTGGAGCTGGTGTGGACAGCGCTGGGTGAGGGAGGTTCATCTCAGGCATGGGAGGAACCTCAGAGCACCACTCAGCTCCAGCCAGAGTTCTCTTCAGCTGCATCTCAGACAGACCGAAGTCGGACAGCTGAGGGGTTCTCATCACGTCGCTGAAGGTCGGTGCTGCTGGAGGAGAAGAGCTGAGGTTCTCTCCATCCTCCTCCTGGCCTCCTCCTTCCCTCTCTGCTGGCTCAGCCTCACCTTCTTCAGGACCTTCATCCTCAGCCTCCTGAGCTTCTGTAGGAGAGAAACCACAGTCAGAAACACCTTCAGGTCCCGTCTTCACAGGAAGGACCAGTGAGCTGTGAGCAGTCCTTACTGGTTGGAGCCTGGTAGCCATATTCCTCCCAGTGAGCCTTCAGGATCTGGACATCTCTGCTGACCTTCTGCTCCATCGTTCTACAGGCCTGGATGAAGCTGTCCACCTCATTCTCATGAGCTTTCTGCTGGACCAGCTGCTCCTGGATCTGAGCCTGGAGGAGACCAGAGCAGAGTCAAACATCTGGACCAGGAGAGTCCACCTCATCTTAGTCCAGGTTCCACATCCAGTCTGATCTCCAGTAAAACCAGTAAAACCAGTAAAACCACAGCATCACAACCTGTAAATAACCACAACTCCTGATGGCTCCGAATGTTCTCATTTAAGGAATTATCTTTTTACTAAACATCATGAAGAACCTTTAATAAGTTCAGTTTCATCAACATTCATCCTCAGTTTATCATTTCCACATTACAACTTCCAGATCACAGAGTGTCTACAAAGGAACACAACATTTAGTCACCTGGAACTGAACCACAGAGGATTTTACTGGAGGATCAGAACAACAAATAAGACAAAAAAACCCAACAAAAACAAGACAAAATGTTCTAAAAATGAGACACAAAATGACAAAAATAAAGACAAACAACACAAGCAAGACAAAAAGGAAACACAAAATGACAAAAACAAGAAAAAAGCTACAAAAACAAGAAACAAAACAACAGAAGTCAGACAAAAAAGACAAAAAACAACAAAATTACAAATTGAGACACAAAACAACAAAAAATTAGACAAATGACACAAAACAAAACAAAAAATAGACAAAAAAGTTATAAAGCAAAAATGGACAAACGACAAAAAACAACAAAAGCAAAAAACAAAAAGATTAAAGCAAAACACAAAAAGACAAAAATGAAGACAAACACCACAAGCAAGACAAAAAAAGGAAAAAATGACAAAAGTCAGAAAAAAAACAAGAACAAGACAAAATATTACAAAACAACAAAAGAACAATGAACAACCTAAAGAATCTAATCTAAAGGATATTTCCACACTACTGCATGTTTTAGGATTTAATAGATGATTATTGGATGTAAAACGTCCTCCAGTTCTGGAACGATCCATGAAGAACAGAATCAGCAACAACACAGAGAACTAATACTTTACTCAGATACTTTAAGTACATCTTATAGGACTTCTACGTGGGTCTGAGAGTTTCTTCCATCTCTGGTAGAAACCAGATAAATAACTTTAAATCCCTGAACACTGCAGTCTGTTCTGTGATCAATAAAGTTTTAACGGTGCTGCTTCCATAAAACATCTCATTAATCAGCAGATACTGCACCTTCAGGCTCCCCACGCTGAAGTTCAGCTCGTGGTACGTTCCCATCGCCTTCGCTGTGGTTTCTGGAAGAAGAAGAAGGAGTCCAGATGTTTACGTCCAAAATGATTCACAGCAGAACCACAGATGGATCCTCAGAGAGTCTTTATTATACCTGAATGTCTCATCAGGATACATGATGAAAACTTTAAAGACAGATAATTTTTCACCGTTTTTACTTCAAATATGACGTTCAGAAGGATTTATACTCTTTCCTCAGTAAGCAGCGGTGAAGCTTTAAAACAAGTTCAATGAGTACAAATACTTTTGGACTTTTCAGTTTCAGTAAAGATATAAATGAAGTCCAGTTTCTTGGAGGAGAGGTAGAAACGTCTTCAAGACCCAATCAGCTGGATTCCTTTGGTGGGTTCTTGAAGACGTTTCCACCTCCCATGCAAGATGAGAGGTGGAAATGTCTTCATGAAATCCAGTCCAGTCCTCTCATCCATCTGAAGTTTAAAAAACAAAAACACAATGTTCTAACTCATCGCTTTCATCTGTATGTTCTATTGGAGAACTTTCAATCAGAGGAAACCTTCCACTATGACTGTGAAGATGACTGGCTGGCTGCTACCTAGGGTTTGCACCTCTCCCTTAAATCAGTGGTCCCCAATCCCCGGGCCGCAGACCGGTACCGGTCCGTGGGTCAATTGGTACCGGGCTGCACAGAAAAAAATACATAATTTACATTATTTCCGTATTATTTATTATCTGATTCTGAACGATGTTTTATTTTTTTAAATTGAAATTAATTCTCTCCTCCACGTCTGTCTGTGACTCACTGATGTACTTTTTTCGCATTTCATCAGTGAAATGACATTTGCGTTTCGGCATTTTCTTTCTGTTCGAGTGTTCTCTCTCAGCCTGCGAGGAGTGAGTGAGTGTGGAGCGCCTCTGTACTGCTTTGTGAATGATTAATACATGTTCCGGGGTTCGGCTCAAACTCCGCCTCTCAGAGCGTGTTTCCAAAGGAACCATTCAACGTGAATGATAAATACATTGGTCTGTGACACGCTCAAGCTAGGCAAGATCAAAAACCCGGACATTTGAAGGACTTTATAAACGCCGGCCGGACAGGCCGGACAGCCTGTCAAAAGAGGACATGTCCGGGCAAAAGAGGACTATGGTCACCCTAGCCGGTGGTATCATTTTATATTATTGTATTTATCCGCCACACCTTAAAGGTCCCATATTATGCTATTTTTCAGTCACGTCATATAGGTCTCAGAAGCCCAAAAACATAGTATTTAAGTTTGTTCGCCCCAAAATCATCCTTTGTTCGGAGTTTCAGCGGTCGAAAAATTCACTCTCACCAGCCCTCCTCAGAACAGGCTGTTTCTGGGCCTGCTTCCAGGTATGCAAATGAACGCATCTGTCCACGCGCTCAGTGCTACATTGGTGTCAGAAGTGGGATGGCGCTCGCCCGACTGCAGATGGAGGAAGAACTGAGGGAGCTCCAACAAGCTGTCACCGAGGGACTGAGCCGCCTCTTGGGAGCAAACCCAAGAGGAAAAGAGCCGGCCAGCGGAGAGTTTGCTCCCGTAATCCCCGACAGCTCCACCACACCAAGAACCCGCCGCGGCGAAACGGTGTGCTGCCACAGGCAGCAGTCGCTAGCAGGAGAGATGCTCTGCCGGCTGCCGGAGCATCTCCCCAGCCACCGGCAGCCAGCCAGGGGGTTCTGGAGTGGCGGTTCCCTCACAGTGCCACTCTTCTCTCGTTTCCCGGAGCTCGGCTTCTCGGTGCAGGCGCTAGGCAGTCTCGTGCGAAGTGACCAGGCTCATGGCACCGGTAGCAGCCGTCTGGAGAGCGGCGGCGGCGAGGCAACGTAGGCGGCTCGGTCTCTCGCTCCTCTTCTTCACCGGGCCAGCACTCAGCCATCCTGACTGTGGCTTGAACGCGGAAGTCGTGGGGGGGCCGGGTCGTGGGGGGGCCGGGACGTGAGCGCGCGTTCCGCTCTCTCGGCTTCTCGTAGTGCCTCGCTGAGTGTTTGCTTTCTGCACAGCAGCGGCTCCCCACTCTTGGCTGGTGGTGCCCAGCGGCTGGCTCCCGGCGGCTGGGGAGATGCTCTGGCAGCCGGCCGCTGAGGCACTACGAGAAACCCAGAGAGGCTCACGTCCCGGCCCCCCCACAACTTCCGCGTTCAAGCCGCACGTAAGGATGGCTGAGTGCTGGCCCGGGGAAGAAGAGGAGCGAGAGACCGAGCCGCCTACATCGCCTCGTCGCCGCCGCTCTCCAGACGGCTGCTACCGGTGCCATGAGCCTGGTCACTTCGCACGAGCCTGCCCGGCGCCCGCACTAAGAAGCCGAGCTCCGGGAAACGAGAGAAGAGTGGCGCTGTGAGGGAACCGCCACTCCAGAACCCCCTCCCTCACCCAGGACAATGCACGCTGGTAGGACAGTGCGGAGGGGGGGGGTGCAGTGAGGGGGGGGGGGGGGGGGGGTTAAATCCGCTTATTTCGTCATAAGCGGACCCAAATCAAAATCAGACGTTTGAGCAGGCATTTTCACAAAACGTGGTGTAGCAAGGCAGGGAGGAAACAGACAGTTTGCAAATTCAAACCTCATAATGAGCTACTGCAACACACACTACTGTAAGAACACTTTCACAAAGTGAGGTTTGCATAATATGTCCCCTTTAAAAGCCGGTCCGTGAATATATTGTCTGACATTAAACCGGTCCGTAGTGCAAGAAAGGTTGGGGACCGCCGCCTTAAAATACGGAATCATCCTTTATTTGACAATTAAGTGTTGTGTCCTATATTGAATCTACACAGGACGCTAATTGTTCCATACACGTCTGTCACACATGCATCAAAACTGTATAATGAGCAAAATAAAACACAGGAAATATTCAGGGCAGCCTGTTTAAACTTCGTAGGAACTATGTAGTGAGGAGCTGATAGAGGTCCAGCAGATAGACCTCTCTATTTGCCGGTCCTTATAATCATGCTGATGTGGCCATAGACTCTACAGTATTACTTCTTCTTCTTTTTTTATTTCAAATCAGCACTGGGGTGCAATAACATAGTTCATACTTTTTACAACAAATAATAATAATAATAATAATATATAGATATAAGTACAAATTTACATTCCTGTGATTTGAAAAGGGGATGGAAGAAGCTTACGCTTATAAGGCTCCAGCCTCTCACTCGACATCACTCACAACAACAGACAGTACAATATAACATTATTACAATCACAATCAACAAACACAAGACAAAGACAAGACAATGACAGGCCCACACATACTCCGACCCCACACCCCTCTCTCCCAAAAGAGCACATGACAAACACACAACCAAAAGAAGCAGGCAGCAAAACTTGCTGGCTGCTCCCCTTGAACAAGTATTTATATGTACAACATCAAAATAAAGTAATGTGAGCCATACCCAGGCCCATGCACACACAGTGAGCATGAGTCTGCTCATGGCTGCCTTATTAGATCGTTTCCTCTTGGTACTTTTCCATTATGTGTCTTTTAAATGTGATTTTAAACCTAAATAATTTTTTACGAGCTTTAGTTTCTTCAGATAGGCTGTTCCATAATATAACTCCCTTCACCGAGATACACATAGACTTTAGGGTTGTCTTTACTTTGGGCTGGTATAATTTATCAATTCCTCTCAGATTATATTTATGAAGAGCATCTCTGTTTTGACATAAATTTTGGATGTTACTGGGCAATGAATTTTTTGATGCTCTATACATAATTTGAGCTGTTTTAAAATTTACTAAGTCTTGTAATTTTAAGTGAAAGGTATTAAGAAACAGTGGATTAGTGTGATCATTATACTTCACTTTATGAGCAATTCTGATGGCTCGTTTCTGCAGAGTAACTAAAGGTAACAAATTAGTTTTGTAACAATTTCCCCACACTTCAATACAATAGCTCAAGTATGCCATAATGAAGGAGTGATACAAGATAAATAAAGCTCTCTGAGTGAGCATCAGACTACATCGTTTCATCACACCAACACACTTAGCTACTTTTGAACGTAAATGATTTAAATGAGGCTTCCAAGATAGCCTTTCATCAATGATTACACCTAAAAACACATTTTGCTTTACTCTTTCAATAACTGTATTACTAACAGTAATTTGCACGGGTAAATCCTTATTCCGTTTCCCAAACAGCATAAATTTGGTCTTTTTTAAGTTCAGAGACAATTTATTTATGTTAAACCAATTATTTAACTTACACAATTCTTGAGTTACTGCATTCTGAAGATTCTCCAAATTTTCTCCAGAACATAAAATATTAGTATCATCTGCAAAAAGTATGAATTTCATGATTTTAGATAATTTACAAATGTCATTAATGTAGAGTAAAAACAATGTTGGCCCAAGAATTGAACCTTGCGGTACCCCACATAAAATGCTCCGGTTTAAAGATTTATATTGCTCAATCTGTACAAACTGCTGCCTATCTTCCAAATAGCTTTCTAGCCAGTTATGTGGAATTCCTCTAATACCGTATTTTTCCAGTTTATTTAGTAAAATGTCATGATCAATCGTATCAAAAGCCTTCTGTAAATCAATAAAAATTCCAATAATAAATTCATGTTTTTCAATACAGTTTGTGATTTCCTCTACAAGATCAATTAAAGCAGTGATGTTGATCGTCCTTGTCTAAAGCCATATTGAGCGTTGGATAGCAAATTATTTTTTCCAATAAAACTGAGAAGTCTTAAATTGAATAATTTTTCCAGTATTTTTGAGAGCTGCGGCAAAAGGGAGATGGGCCGGTAATTTGTAAAACAATGTTTGTTTCCTGATTTAAATAAAGGGATTACTTTAGCTACTTTCATTTCTGAGGGAAACTGTCCACATTGAAATGACAGGTTACAAATACGTGTGAGTGGCTTAACAATTGCTTCAGCCACAAGCTGAATTGTTCTCATGTCTATTCCATTAGCATCCTGTGATATTTTATTACTACATTTCCTTATAGTCTCCAATACCTCATCCTCATTAGTTGGAGTAAGAAACATTGACTTTGGATTTGTCTCAATCAAATTACAGAACTGTTCACTGCCACTTGGAATATTTCTAGCAAGTTCAGGTCCGATATTCACAAAGAAATTATTAAATCTATCTACAATTTCTTCTTTATCACTAATAACCAAGTCCTTTTCCACAAAATACTCTGGATAACACGGGCTATTTGAACTGTGCCCAATTATATTATTCACCGCCTTCCACATACTTTGAATATTGTTTTTTTTACTATCTAGTAATTTAGTATAATAATCTTTTTTCTCTCCCTTAAAATGCTTGTTAATTTGTTTTTATACTTTTTGTACTTCTGTTCCGCCTCACTAGTCTTATACTTCAAGAATTGTTTGTGTAAATAGTTTTTCTTTTTGCACGCATTTACCAGCCGCTAGTTATCCATGGAGTATTTGAAGCATTTTTCTTTCTGCATTTTCTAATTGGACAATTTTTTTCATAAAGTGAAATAAAGATTTCCATAAAGGAGTTGTAAGCTGTGTTTACATCTGACTTATCATAAATACAGTCCCAATCACAAGAGGTTAGATCGTTCTTTAGATCTTTCAATGATTGCTCTGTTTTAATCCTACAGTAGTTAAAACAATTTTCATTATCTGTTTTGTAATTTGCATCATACACCATAAAGACAGGAAGGTGATCACTAATGTCATTTATTAATAAACCACTAACTATTTTATCATCAATAACATTTGAAAATATGTTATCAATTAAAGTAGCACTGTGGGCTGTTATTCTGGTTGGTGCTGTAATTAGAGGATACAAATTAATACTGTACATTGTATCAATGAAATCTACTGTATTTTTATGTTGATTTGCATTTAATAAATCTATATTATAGTCTCCACATATTATAATATCTTTTTTTGTTTTTATAGTAAATAACCTTTCCATCCATTCATTGAATAAATTAATGTCGGATCCTGGAGCTCTGTAAACACAGCTTACAAAAATGTTTCTCCTTTTCTTTAACACAGTTTCCACAGTAATACATTCAAATATTTCTTCCACTACTATTGACATATTTTCTATAAGATTGCAGTCCATGCTTTTATCAATGTATAAAGCCACTCCACCTCCTTTCTTGTGTTGTCTGTTCATACAAAACATTTCATAGCCACACATTTTAAAGTCCGTACCTTTATCTACATTAATCCAAGTTTCTGAGATAGCTACTATATTGAAAAGTGCTTTAAATTGAAACAAATAGTCTTTGATATTTTCAAAATTACAATATACAGTACATTACAGTATTTCAGTGAGTCAATAAATGCCTACGTTGTTTTTAAAAAAAGTGTTTTAGTTTTTAACAAATATTTACTTAATAACCTATATGTGATCAGTAAATACATTCATATACACATAAATAAGTTAAAACGTTATTTGTGTTAAGATTTAGATGGGAAAAATATCTATAGAGACTTTCTTTGTCCAGTATTGTGCATTCAGTTTTTGCAGAATCCAGTATTACACACTGGTTGGTCATTACATTTTATTAGTTTGGTTTCACTGTTTAAAATGATGCCACATCTTTTTAGACAGAACCTGTGATCATAAAACAACACAGAACTCTTAGTTTTGTGTTAATAAAGCACTTAAAGCTTTAAGTATGGCTAAATACTTTTTCTAAATTAAATAAACCACTCCTTGGGTTGTTGTGGCCCCACGTTTGGTAAAGTTGGAAAGATATTCACAGATTCAGACTTCCAGCATCAATAACTCATTAGATATAGGTTGTCAAAACAGAAACAATGCCTCTTTCCCATCGCTGTAAGGCAGATGATGTGCTACAAGCCCAGTTTTATCTAAAGTAGCTGTCTATCAAGTTGCAGAAATATCATTGGTGTCTATGGAGTGAACAGGGACCGTCTGCAACAGCAAAGAGAGACAAAAATATTCAATAACCTCACTCTGATAAACTGGCTCCTGCTCACACCAGTGTTATTCCTGCAGCTTGAAAAACAATCTGGGCTTGTAGCACACTGCCTCACTACGATAGAAAGAGGCATTGTTTATGTTTTGACTTAATGAGTTATTGATGCTGAAGGTCTGAATCTCTGAATATCTTTCCAACTTCACTGAACTGTGGCCCTGAGGAGCCATGGTTTTCCTCCTTTATTTTCATGTCTGGGAGTAACAACCCTACTGCTACCTGTACCTGTCCGGACTACAGGTGTGTCTCACTCACCTCTGTCTGGTTCCTCTTTACGGCTTTCAAACGTCTGTTGGAGTCTGGAGGTCTCAGACTCCAGAGTCACCGCCAGCTTCCTCAGTCTGGAGAAGAACCGCGACGTAGGATCCATTTTAGAGCTCAGACTGGACTAACTGGTCCGGACCAGTTCCTGACGAGGAGTTAGTTAGTCCTTCTGAGGAAATAAAATACTAAATAAACTAGTCAAGTGTGGAAGGTTAGTTAGTCCTTCTGTCCTTCTGTCCTCCAGCGGAAAAAACAACTTTTGGATTTTGGCGCCACTTCCGGCTTTGAGCGGAAGCTTTTCTTCTTCGTGTGTTTGAATGCGCCAGTCGACTCGAGCGATGTGCCTGCAGCGCCGCCATCTTGCTTCGGGGCCAGCCGAGGCAGCGGTGCATAGACATCTATGGAGGAGAGAGGTACTGCTGAATCTAAAAGTGGAATTATTCGCCGAATTTTGAACTGATTGCCAAACTGTTTGATTTTTAGAAACGTCACACGTGTACCTACTATACAAGGTGCTCGGATATTTTTTTTACAATGCTGGTTTTGCCATAGATAAATAGATAGATAGATACTGCTATTATTACTACTGTTAATAATAATAATTATTATTATTACTACTACTTTTAATATTATATCAATTATTACTATTATTACTGCTATTATTACCATTATTATTACTGTTATAATCAAATCAAATGAAATCAAACTTTATTTATAGAGCACTTTTTCATACAATTAAAATGCAGCACAAAGTGCTATAGACCTTTTTCCGAAACGTCATCATCGAACGTCACCGCCGGTCACCGGCCCTCGCAACGCGATTCCGCCATTTTAAGAGGGGTATGCTTTGCCTTGACGACCATTACTTTCCCACGTTTCCCTCCCGATTTGAACGACCAAAAGCAGATATGCCCAAAACCTGCGCTGTTTTTGGCTGTAGTTCTCAGTCATGGAGCAACAAGAACATTTCCTTTTACAGGATTCCGACTGAAAAGGGCCAGAAAAGGAGTTTATGGCTCACAGCATTGAGGCGGATTAACAATAATAGAACCACATGGAGCCCACAGTCAAAATGGTCCTATGTTTGCAGTCAGTATTTCGTCAATGGTACGTTATGTTTCATGCAATTATTACCCCTTAACTGATTTTCTGAAATTATTAATTAATAAGCTTAACCAGTTGGGCTTCAGTGTCCCGCCCGCGGTACACTTTGAAATCTGCATAAGGAATTTGCTAAATGTCCGAAACTGCAAACGCGATTATACAAACACTATACGCCGATGGAAAGCTTAGATTCTCACGAATCCGCCGGTATAAACCACTTTCAGATGTGATTACCACAGCGGATGAGAAAAACACATTTGTCCGACAAACAACGAATATTCATCCATCCTTTCTCTATACCCGGCTTCAACATACACAGCGCGACTCACATTTCCGGATTCATTATTACACACAGATGAAAATATTCCACAAAAACGGCCATAATCCAACCTTTTACATCCAGATGACACAAGCCAGTAACATATTTTGTCCAAAACATGTCTTGAAGTCGGTATATACTCCACGAATAGGTCATTTTCAAGGAAATGCACCTCGCGATGCGCGTCCAATATTCCCTGTATTTCTCGTCATATTTTTATTTACAAATATTAGCGATTTTTTTTGTACTGAAAGTGGCTGGAATTGACTGCAGCTTATGATGTCTATAATTATCTGAAATGTTGAGGGCTAGCTACTTAGCTTAGGCTAGTGCTGGCTGTGCTTCCCACAAAAAGTCAGGGGTCTTTCTACTCACACTGCTATTTTTAAACCTTCTCTCCTCCCTTTCGTTCTGCTAACTACTATGCTGTAATCAGCAGCATTGTCCTCATTATTGTTAGCACCTCATACCCTTGGGCCTAGGGTGGGTAGAGCTCATTTATAGGTATCTGACTCTCAGTTTTGATAATGCACATCTAACGAATATACATACACTACTTCCACTTGAAATTAAAAGGTGTAATGGCTCACCCCGTTAGCTTAACATTAGCTTAGCATAGCGGAGCTGGTGTAGCCGTATCTTACAAGGCATTTATCATTCTGACATTGACCTGTATGCACAACAACGTATAAATATAAGCATACCTCAAAGAAAACGTATGAGTCCAGGCTTTTATAAGTCTTCATCTTCTCCATTGTGTGGATGCCTGGGCTGTTGATAAGGTACTCATAAATGAAGTGCCAATGAAGATCTGGACATGTAGTAGGGTCGTTTTCCCATGATCCCAATGCAATTTGGTACGGACATGACCGCAAACCAACCAGTTCTATTTTTTCTTTATACCGTAGCTTGGGTTTTGGCTCAAGATTTCCGAAATAATCACCAGACGTTTTTCTCCGGGTCAAAACCGCGTGGTTTCGGCGGTCAAATCACGGTTGCTAATGACTTTGTTGCCCCCTCTTAAAATGGCGGCGTGCGTTGCTAAGGAAGGTATGGTCACGTGTCCCAGACTCTGACGTCACTGCGAAAAGGTCTATATATCTATGAATGGGACGCCCTGTCGCCTCACTGGAAAACGGAAGACGCCATCGCCATGGTAACACAAAGACGCCTACTGTCATGGCTGTAGCGCTGTGGCACAGGTTGCAACTAACAAGGATTGCTGCTGCTTCCAGAAGACGAAAGCATCCCACTTTTTTTCACTCACATGTTTTCCAATCCTATTATCTGGCATTTCAAATCCAACAAATGAATAAATGAATTCTGTCAGTTGTGTTCAAATTTTAAGGTGTCAGGGGGTGCACAATTAAATCAAACGTCGGCAGAGAAGACGATTTATTTCTTTTGATTTATCTTTTTACACCACTCTTTTTGTGATGTTCTGTCAGTGTTTTTTTTAAAAATTTTTATTAAGGTCTTTATTCCACAATTTAATTAATATAACAAAAAAAGAACAATAACAAGAAGAAAATAAACTCACATTTCCATTTACAAATCTGCTTAGATCTGAACCTAGCAAGCTTTCTGAATATAATGACAGGTAGATAAGACATTCCTTTACATGAACAAAATGCATTTTAACTTTTAAAAAAATTAAAACAAAATAATCCAATAATAGGGGTTAATGACTTAAAGTTATTAAGCGTGGTTACATTACACAGGATTATAATTTAGAAAACAAGAGACTTTAATCAGGTTTCATATAAATCGCATAAAGACTGATTTACTTCTGACAGTATCTTTAAGGATAATAGATCATTTTTAAAGCAGATTATAGAGGGTTTACAGTTTTTCCATTTACTTTGATGTATATGATACTTCCCCATAATGCAAATAATGTTCACCATTTTAGAAATGTTTTTTGGCAGACCATCCATATAAACCATCACCTGCAGCTTATTAAACAAAGAATTGTTTAAGTCAATATTCAGCCAGCTGTAAACATCTTTCCAGAAAAGTTGTGTGATCGAGAGAAATAATGGACGCATGTGGAACTTACATCAATATGTTGTTTCCTCCTCCATTTCGACGTTGCACTTCCTGAAAAAATTGTCCGGAGTGAGCATCGATGCAGACTCGCTATTTAAGGGCTGAACAGTCCACTCTCCCTCCGCACTACGTGGTTTGGGACGGCCCTTAATATGGAGGACCCTCCACGGGAACGCGCAAACGGAGGGGTAGTGTGTAGGGATAGTGTGTAGGGGGCGGTTTGGGATTCAGCCTCTGCTTTCGATCCCAACCGCATTTCAACCAATCAAGTGACTCATCGCTGCCTCCGAAGCCGGAACAGCCAGCCGTTGCCGAGACCGATGGATCTGGTGACTCACATCTATTCACTAAATTCAGAGCAAAATGACGCCGGAGGAAACGTTTGACTGACAGGGCATGTAGCCAATGAGCTTGCTGAATAGCCGAGAGGCGGGTTTTAGCGGCCCAGTGTGATTTTTCACACCTCCGGCTCTCCTGCTGCGGCTGCTTTTCTCTGTCTCCGTCTGTGCCTCTGATTCAGATCAAGATCCGCACTGAAGCTTATCTGAAGTGATTTTTTTTTAGTTCTTTGAGTTTTTGGAGTGAAAATAGTGTGAAAAAGGGCTAATAAACGACCATATACCATTTTTTCACAGGGTGTACATAGGGTGTCCAAAATTGACATAATTGGGCATATTAGTACAAAAACGTGTGAAACACTCATTTCTTGTAGTATTGCTCTGAAATTTTGTCCTGAACTATGTAAGACCCCAGGCTGTTGCCATGTTGTGTTTCAAGCTGTCACAGTGCTGCCACACTGATTTTCAGGTGTTTTATTAGGGAAAAATTTAGGCGTGAATAAAATTCCTCCTAATTCAGTGTGTTCCAACATAAATAACTCTGTGCCAGTAGCACCTAGAGTAATTCTGACTGCACTGGGTGACAATGCAGGTTGTCAGCTTTCAAAGGAGACCCCAGCCATGCCTGTACTCCAAACAGTTCAAGAACAGCATTCAATTTACTTTCTGTACATCTTCAGTAGAAATTTCAGGGGAAAATTGACCGCAGGTTAAAGGGTAAAACAAACAATTTATGGCAATTGCTATCTCAGAGACTTGGCTCAGCCCAGAGCAAACAGCTACTGCTGATATAGAAGGATATGAAATGTTTTCTGTCAACAGGAAAAAAAGAAAAGGTGGTGGAGTTGCTCTGTACATGAACAAAAACTGGAGATGTAAAAATATGGAAAGTATGCCATTGGTTGTAGATAATATTATGGAATGTGTAACAGTGGAAGTAGAAGTAGAAAAAGGTAAAAATATAATAATTAGCAATGTATGCAGAACTCCAGGGTCATGCATAGACACATTTAGGGATCAGCTGGTTAGTATGTATGACAGAGTAAATAATAAGAAAATGTTATTTGTCTGTGGGGACTTTAATATTGATCTCTTAAATCCACAGAACCAAAGAAACACATTTGAATTCATAAATTCACTGTACAGTTTAGGTCTATACCCCTCTATAACACGTCCATCTAGAATCACAACACAGAGTGCTACATTAATAGACAACATTTTTACAAATGTAATTAACAAAGAAGTCAAGAGTGGATTGATTTTAAATGACATAACTGATCATCTGCCAGTGTTTGCAGTTATACAGAGCCACAGTAGTGAAAAGATACGGGCTGTAGATTACAAAACGATAAGACATAAAACTGAGCACGCAATTAACTCATTTAAATCAGATCTCATGAGCCACGACTGGGGTAAAGTCTATGTGGAAGATGTTGACGAAGCATATGATACATTTCTGTCCATAATAACTGCTCTGTATGATAAACACTGTCCTCTGGAAACAAAAGTAGTAAACCAGAAAGCTGCTGAAAAACCTTGGCTTACAAACGGTATATTAAGTTCATGTAAAAAAAAAACAAAACAATATATAAAGAGTTTTTAAAGAAGAGAACAAATAAAGTAGAATTGAAATATAAGACATATAAAAACAAACTGACAAGGATTATAAGAGACAGCAAAAAGATGTATTACAGTAAATTACTGGAAAAAAACAAGGATAACATCAGACATACACACGTGGACAAAATTGTTGGTACCCCTCAGTTAAAGAAGGAAAAACCCACAATTCTCACTGAAATCACTTGAAACTCACAAAAGTAACAATAAATAAAAATTTATTGAAAATTAAATAATCAAAAACAGCCATCACTTTTGAATTGTTGATTAACATAATTATTTAAAAAAACAAACTAATGAAATAGGGCTGGACAAAAATGATGGTACCCATAACTTAATATTTTGTTGCACAACCTTTTGAGGCAATCACTGCAATTAAACGATTTCTGTATTTGTCAATGAGCGTTCTGCAGCTGTCAACAGGTATTTTGGCCCACTCCTCATGAGCAAACAGCTCCAGTTGTCTCAGGTTTGATGGGTGTCTTCTCCAAATGGCATGTTTCAGCTCCTTCCACATATGTTCAATGGGATTCAGATCTGGGCTCATAGAAGGCCACTTTAGAATAGTCCAACGCTTTTCTCTCAGCCATTCTTGGGTGTTTTTGGCTGTGTGTTTTGGATCGTTGTCCTGTTGGAAGACCCATGACCTGCGACTGAGACCAAGCTTTCTGACACGAGGCAGCACATTTCTCTCCAGAATGCCTTGATAGTCTTCAGATTTCATCGTACCTTGCACACTTTCAAGACACCCTGTGCCAGATGCAGCAAAGCAGCCCCAAAACATTACTGAGCCTCCTCCATGTTTCACCGTAGGGACAGTGTTCTTTTCTTCGTATGCTTGGTTTTTGAGTCTATGAACATAGAGTTGATGTGCCTTACCAAAAAGCTCCAGTTTGGTCTCATCTGTCCAAAGGACATTCTCCCAGAAGCTTTGTGGCTTGTCAACATGCATTTTTGCAAATTCCAGTCTCGCTTTTTTATGAGTTTTTTTCAGCAGTGGTGTCCTCCTTGGTCGTCTCCCATGAAGTCCACTTTGGCTCAAACAACGACGAATGGTGCGATCTGACACTGATGTACCTTGGCCTTGGAGTTCACCTGTAATTTCTTTGGAGGTTGCTCTGGGCTCTTTGGATACAATTCCAACGATCCGTCTCTTCAATTTGTCATCAATTTTCCTCTTGCAGCCACGTCCAGGGAGGTTGGCTACTGTCCCGTGGGTCTTGAACTTCTGAATAATATGAGCCACTGTTGTCACAGGAACTTCAAGCTGTTTAGAGATGGTCTTATAGCCTTTACCTTTAAGATGTTTGTCTATCATTTTTTTTCGGATGTCCTGGGACAATTCTCTCCTTCGCTTTCTGTTGTCCATGTTCAGTGTGGTACACACCTTTTCACCAAACAGCAGGGTGACTACTTGTCTCCCTTTAAATAGGCAGACTGACTGATTATGAGTTTGGAAACACCTGTGATGTCAATTAAATGACACACCTGAGTTAATCATGTCACTCTGGTCAAATAGTTTTCAAGCTTTTATAGAGGTACCATCATTTTTGTCCAGGCCTGTTTCATTAGTTTGTTTTTTTTAAATAATTATGTTAATCAACAATTCAAAAGTAATGGCTGTTTTTGATTATTTAATTTTCAATAAATTTTTATTTATTGTTACTTTTGTGAGTTTCAAGTGATTTCAGTGAGAATTGTGGGTTTTTCCTTCTTTAACTGAGGGGTACCAACAATTTTGTCCACGTGTGTACATGGAAACTACTGAATGAAATTACTAGAAACAGAGCTGGGAAAAAAGGATATTCAAATTATTTCGTAACCCCAAAAAACGAGATTATAAATGATATGACTTCAGCCTCAAAGGAATTTAATGAATATTTTGTCAGTGTTGGTCCTGCTTTAGCAAGAGACATTATAAGTTTGGGTGACAGAAATGAGGTCGAAAGTAAAAACATACAAGTTACTGAAACCATGTTTTTAAAAGGAACAAATGAAAAAGAAATTACTGACATTGTGAAAAGTTTTAAGGGTGAGAAATCTGCAGATTGTGATGGTATTGACATGTCATTGGTTAAGCAAATAATTGAATGTGTGGTAAAACCCTTTATGCATGTATGTAACCAATCCCTGAAAACTGGTGTCTTTCCACGGAAAATGAAAACAGCAAAAGTCATACCCTGTTATAAGGCAGGATATTGTCACATTCTCTCTAACTATAGACAAGTTTCTTTGCTTTCACAATTTTCAAAAATAATGGAAAAAATATTTTACGTAAGACTTCATGACTTCATCACTAAACATAACATACTATATGATCAACAATATGGATTTAGGAGAAACAGGAGTACCTCAGTGGCACTCATGGAATTTGTGGAAGAGATAACAACTGCTGTAGAAAAACGGAAATATGCAGTGGGAGTGTTCTTAGATTTAAAGAAAGCTTTTGACACAGTTGATCACAACCTGTTAATAATAAAACTGCAGAAATATGGGATACGAGGACTACCACTTGCATGGATTATCAGTTATTTGAATAACAGAAATCAGTATGTACAAATGGGCTCGGCAAAATCACAACTTCTAAGAGTAAAGTGTGGGGTTCCTCAGGGCTCAGTATTGGGACCATTATTGTTTATTTTATGTATCAATATCTGTAAAGTCTCTGGTTCATTAAAATGTATACTATTTGCTGATGATACTAATTTGTTCTGTTGTGGGGACAATTTGGAAAAACTTTTGGATGAAGTAGGTGATGAGCTAAAAAAAATTGAAGAGCTGGTTTGATTCAAATAAACTAACATTAAATTTAGCCAAAACAAAATTTATAGTATTTGGAAACCGTCCGACCTGCTCAACCAAAAAACTCATAACAAATGATGTAGAGATTGAAAGAGTATCTGAAATCAAATTTCTTGGTGTTATAATAGATGAGAAACTGAGCTGGAAATCACACATTAACTACACCAAAGGAAAAATAGCAAAGTCAGTGGCAATTTTACATAAAGTCAAATATTTCCTAAATAAATCTTCATTATACATTTTATACTGCTCCTTCATACTCCCGTACATGAATTATTGTGTGGAGGTTTGGGGGAACACGTACAAAACAAATACACAGCCTGTATTTATCCTACAGAAAAGAGCAATAAGAATTATGAACAAATCCACCTACAGAGAACCAACAAACCAACTCTTCATCAAATTTAATACATTAAAATTTAAGGATCTGGTTAATTATAAAACAATTCAAGTTATGTATAAAGTTAAAAATCAGCAGTTACCTTACAGTATCCAGAGGTTTTTTCAACTGAGAGAAGGCAAATATCATCTCAGAGGAATTTTTATGTTCAAAAAACAACCAGTCAGAACCAATATGAAACTTCACTGTGTCTCAGTAAAAGGAGTTACACGATGGAACAGCTGCAGTGATGAACTGAAATTATGTAAAACAATAGGTAGGCTGAAATACATCTTTAAAACAGAAATATTAAACAGATACAGAATGGAAAGAGAAGAGAAAACAGGGGTAATAAAAATCAGTAACATCAGGGGTGTTGTGTATCCTGTGATGTTGGTTTTTTTTGTTTGTTTTTTGTTTTCGATTTTTTGTATTTTATGCTGTTATTCTTTTGATTTTGCTGCTGTTTTTGTTTTGTTTTGTTTTGTTGTTAACTGGCCATGACCTGAACAGTGTTTCAGGGTGAATTTAGTGATGCATTTTGATAAGGAATAAGGGGTGGGACTAGATAAGTTCTTTTACTTCTTCCTACACCCTTTTTCGAACAAAATCTCGTTATGAAATTGATTATTGGTAGTACAAAAAAATATGCTGTCATAGCTACAATTTTATTTTATTTTGTTGAATATGTATAAATTATACATATATGTATGTATTGTTTTTATTTTGATCCACGTTCGAAATAAACCTATTTAAAAAACAGAATTAGTAGTCATTCCAATGGTAGTATTATGTATGTTTTGTTCTTTTTGAAATGTTAGTACCTTCACGGTACGGTATAACTTAGGTAGTTATACCGTTACACTTTTTGAAGGTAGTCACCTTTAACAACTAACATTTGAAAAAGAACAAAACATACATAATACTACCATTGGAATGACTACTAATACTAGTATCCCAATTTAAAGTAGTGAAAAGCAAGAAACGATTTTGACATTACCCATGGCATTTTGAGTAAGAATATCTCAGTAACTACAAATATAACCCTGCTGCTTTTTTGTACAGTGATAGAAGACAGATGGAACTGTCTTGTAGAAAAATTTGGGGTGTCTGGTACCTGTCCCACTCTGAGATTTTTGCCCCCAAAAATAGCCAATTAAAAATCTCGTCCAACTTTGGGAGCTCATATTTTCCAAACTGAGGTACCTAGAAAGCTCCAGTTTGCTAAGTTATCACACAAGTTTGTGTAGAATGGAACCCAGGGGTGTTAGAACACTTCTGTGCAGTATTTCTAGTACTTTTAAGGTCCCAAACTCCACTCGTGAGTAGGTATCTCTTAATTTTTAGCATTTTTAGCAAGCCCCCATGGCCTGCAGAGTGTAGGGAAACACCTGGGGATGTTTGTGGGGCACTAGCTACATGCAGAGGCCTTGTTTACCAACTCACAGCTCTCTGGTATGTCTAGAGGCTGAGAAATAACCACTTAAAGATGCAAAAAACGCTGGTGAGGCTTTTTATAGCCCAAATTCTGAAAATTTCAGACCCCCACAACTCAGAAACTATTTGAGCTACAGACCTACAATTTTGCATAGAAAGTACTTTTGTGACTATCTAATGGCATACAAATTTAGGACTAATCTGAAGATGGTGCGGCAACCACCATCTGGTGAAACCACACAGAATGACCCTTGATCGTTTCCAGTTTTCTTATCTGAAAAACCACAGCACTTGTGATGCCACGGCCACTGTGATGCACTTGGCTTTAAAGCATCTAGAAAACCCTGCAGCATATGTCAGGCTGCTTTTTATTGATTATAGTTCTACTTTTAATTCTATCCAATCACACATTCTTTTCAACAAATGGTCGAGCTAAAGGTCAACCCATTTCTAATCAGGTGGTATTATTGTTTCCTCTGAAACCATTCACAGCAGGTGAAATTTAACTCTGTCCTCTCCAGTACAGGTGTAAGTATGGAGAGGTCTTATGGAGGTGAGTCAGTTCACTCTTCCTCTTTCACTCTGTACACCAACGACTGTGTCAGCACTCAGCCACATCAGTTTGTCATTAAGTTCTCTAATGATACCATTATTCTCAGTTTGCTCATAATACAGTCATAAAACTGCAGTGGATAAACTTATTGACTAGTTTGACACCAACAAACAGCAGATTTACACAGAAAACACTGTTGAGATGCTGTTAGACCCCGAATCAGTAAGTAACCATAGTCTGGTGTCCATACATGTTGACTACATTAAACAGGACACCTCTATATAGTACCTTGGTGTGCTCATTGATGGTGACCTCAACTGCAACATGCAGGTGGTTACTGTTTGTGCCAGAATCCATCAGCAGCTCTATTTTCTCATACTGCTCAGACTTTTGGTGTCTGGAGAGAATTTCTGTTGATTTTTTTTTTTTTTTTACTGTGCAGCCATCGAGTCCATACTAAGGTAGAGGATCACTGGTTTGGGGATCTCACAGTCAACTCCAAAACTCACTACCAAAGGAAGGTAATCGGGTGTTGTGTGTGGGGGGATATGTGACATCTACACTACCAGTCGACAGTTTGGACACAGCTTCTCATTTAATGTTTTTTATTCATTTTCATGACTATTTCCAATGTAGGTTCTCACTGAAGGCATCAGAACTATGAATGAACACATCTGGAATTATGTAGTTACCAAGAAAATGTCAAACCATGTTTTATATTTTAGATTCTCTGATTCCTGCTTTGAACACTCTGCATTCTCTGGATGAGCTTCATGAGGTAGAACCTGAAATGGTTCTCCAACAGTCCTGAAGGACTTCCAGACATGCTGAGCACTTGTTGGTCCTTTTGCCTTCACTCTGTGGTCCATCTCATCCTAAACATCTGAATTGGGTTCAGGTCAGGTGACTGTGGAGGCCAGGTCATCTCCATAGTTTCATCTTCATGGTTTTGATGCCTTCATTGAGAATATACAATGAAAATGGTCATGAAAATAAAGAAAAAAACATGAAATGAGAAGGTGTGTTCAAACTTTTGACTGGAATTGTAAGATAGATAGATAGATAGATAGATAGATCTTCTCGCATTAGCCTCTTCATAGCTAACATTCGCTTTGTTCATATTGAAAGTTAACACAGATGTTAGCAACTTTCATTCCTATTGTTAGCTTTTGTTATTTAGCAGGTTAACATGGAAATCAGTTTGTTTCATAGATAACAGTAGCCTCTGTCAGAATGCAGGTTAACATGAATGTTAGTGTTTTCTAGGCTAACTTTAGCTTCTGTCATATCTCAGACTATCATCATCGTTTGCTTCTTTTCTAGCTAATGTTAGCTTCTTTCAAATCACAGCATAACCTTGAGATTAGCATTTTTCATATTACAGGTTATCAAAACAATTAGTTTCTTCAAATATTAATTTATTATTAATCACAGCCTAAGATGGATGTTAGCTTCTAGCTTTAAAGAAGTAAACGTCAACACATGGAACAGAAGATAAACATGAGACTTTAGCATGACACGATCATATCATCACCATTTTACTGAGACTGTATCTGAGACCGTTTGATGAATCTGTGGGCATCGACACGACAGAGAGTTCATTCTGGAGTTCATTTAGACATGTAAGTATATTTACCCACTAAATCCAAATACTGTATTTAAAGTGTGTGATATTCTGTTATGATGTGATTTAAACACAGTAAAGTTTGAATGGTGCCTACAGTTTCAGCTGTAGGTATCGCTAGTCTAGCCTAGCCTAGCCGAGACTAGCCACTTAGCGAGCTTACTAAGACATATGACCTTTTTTCTTGTATATAGTATTATACAAATATAGCCCAGTGGTGAACTTGGATTACAATTTTATGGAACGGGGTGTTAAATTAAATCCTTTGCAACACGTGAATAGGTCCCAATAGTTATGTCTTTTTGTCACCTTAGGAAAATGGCATGGCCTTATGCAAGCAGAGGACAGTGAAAGTGTTTGTGGAACTAGGAAGATTGTACTGAATATGCTTGTGTAACTTAGACAAGGATGTACAGGAAAGGGGAGATTTTATTCATTTTATTCAGAAGTAACAGGTTTTCAACAGTTTCTGGTTTTAAACGACTCCTTTTTTTTGACACACAATAAACACCTCATCTTTGAATAAAATAAACGGTGAAAAATACAATTCTTGATAAGGAAACCTAATGTGTCTGTAATAATGTTAGATTTAGCTTACCTTATTAGGAGGTAAAAAAATCAAAATGTTGCCACACCGGAAATTTTCTACCTCCTGGTTTTGCTCCTTCCTATCACCTATCTTT
Organism: Acanthochromis polyacanthus; assembly: GCF_021347895.1. Classification (NCBI taxonomy): domain Eukaryota; kingdom Metazoa; phylum Chordata; class Actinopteri; family Pomacentridae; genus Acanthochromis; species Acanthochromis polyacanthus. Next base: position 1,838,492 of record NC_067126.1, on the reverse strand, counting down.
CTCTCCTCACTCTCCTAAATCTCCAAACTATCTCTCTCTTTCTAAACTCTCCAAACCATATCCAAACTATATAAACACTATCCAAACTCTAGTATCCAGACTATCAAGACTCTATCCAAACTATCCAAACTCTCGTATCCAGACTATCAAAACTCTCGACTGACCACAACTCTCGATCAAAACCCACATTTTGAATGGAGCCTGAGGGGTTTATTCTGCTGTCAGACCTCGCGGCAAAATCTGAACCACTTTCCGAAGCAGTCACGTGGTTCAGCCAGGCAACGAGGCTTCGGACGTCATCATTTTTGGCTCCTCCCCTAAATGAAGCAAGCCTCGATACGCGCTTCGTGGAAACGCCCCCTCCATTACTCGACACACGCTTTGAAGCCTCAAGCACATCTTGTAACATCACTAAGGAGCAGGTTTTTTATCTGGAGCTAAGCTGAAGCAAGCGGAACACAGACTGGACAACCGGAGCTGGAAGTTCAGAGAACGGTGCTGAGGACCTGGAAGTTCAGCAGCAGGAGCAGTGGTGAGTTTGAGGCTGGAGGACTGAGCAGGAGCTAGTGCGGCTAATGCTAGTGCGGCTAATGCTAGCGCGGCTAATGCTGGTGCGGCTAATGCTAGCGCGGCTAATGCTAAGCAGTAGCTCGCGTTCCACTCCCGCCTTCGGACTGTGGATCTTTCAGAACTCAATGTTTTGTTGGACCAAACAGTTTCAGACTCTGAGCTCCAGATTAGTGAGTAAGCTTGGTGTGTGTGTGTGTGTGTGTGTGTGTGTGTGTGTGTGTGTGTGTGTGTGTGTGTGTGTGTGTGTGTGTGTGTGTGTGTGTGTGTGCGCGCGCGCGTGTGTTCAGACAGATTTCCCGCCATTGGTTCTATTGTTGGGTGACTTTGCTGTGTTGTGTATGGGACATTGTGATTGTGGGTTAAAGCTGTGGGGGGATTCTGTCTTTATCTGGTTGTTAGAGGAATAAATTCAGATTAAAGGTCCTTACACACCGGGTGCGTTTTTTACGTGCGTTTTTTTCGGACGTCAATATTTTTTTTCGAACCTGTATCCTGTCAATACATGCGTTCACATCGGCAACGTTTTCTTGCTCAGCGATTTTGCGGCATTTATTTTTTGGATCATGGTCGATTTTTCTAAAGTTTCGCATTCTTTGTGACCACTTCTGACCAATCAGATTGCGTGTTGTTGCGACATCCCATTCACCGGCATACAACATACTTTTCACTGTCAATTGCGTTGATGTCACGGTCATCAATTAGGTCTCGGTTGTTACCTTACGTTTATGGATTATAGTTTAATGTTGTGCTTACCCGGTACTGGCCCCGACTCACATTACAGTACATGATATCAAGACAGAAAGACATCGCAACACATCTAATCAGAACTGAAAATAATCCGTCTGGTGTTGTGTTTTCTGCTTTTAGTATCTGTGGCATATGGTAGATATTATTATTATTCATACTTTATAGTTGAAGAAGTGAAGAAGATGTGGAGGAATTTGAGGGACACGTACGTGAGAAAGAAGAGAGAGGAGGGAGAAATGACGAGGAGTGGCCAGGCAGGTGGAAAACAGAAGAAGAGGTGGAAATACATTACGGCAACGTCTTCCTCCCCTTCGGAAAGTCGCAAAAACGCATCGTGCTTGATATGTATGGACAGGTGCGTCAAAACTCGCATCCCAATATTTCGCAATTTTGCATCGTTTATTCGCATTGCTCCCGGTGTGTAAGGACCTTAACACTGAAACTGGTAATTAGGACTATCAGGGAACAAATTGAGGGTGAAACTGAAAAGATTTATTTCTGACAGACAAAATGGTATTAATTAATTTTTGGGGGCAAATTTGAGCACGCCTTGCTTTATGTTTTTGTCTGATTGAGCTTTTATGATTTGTATTAGGGAATTTTTTTAAATCAAATCTTATTTTAAACAAAGCTTTCAGAATGAGACTCTTTGAGTCTCATTCTTAATTAGAACTTTAATTAGATATCTACTTTCTATTTAAAATTTACCTTTATATATTCATCAACCCGAGCACCCACCATTCTCCAGTAATTACTTCCATAGAGTGGCTGTAAACGGGTGCTACTCAAATATTTATTTATTCTTATGAAATGTGTTTAAAAGAGTCATAGGAAGAATCCTGCTTTCTTGTTAGCATCTTTCATAGCTGATGTTAGCTTCTGTTAAATCACGTGCTAAAATGTCAGTAAGCTTCTTTCATAGCTAACATTAGCTTCTTTTATATAGCACATAAACATGGATGTTATGTTCCAGCTTAACAGAAGTTATCACCACACATAGACATGTTAATTCACAACAGCAGACAGTAACCATTCTGTCCTATTAATTATCATGATTTCACCATTTTACTGGATTATATCTGAGATCGGTAATAAATCTGTGGACGGCAACATGGTGGAGAAAATACTGGAATTCATTTTCCCAAGTAAGTATATTATATATTCAGTTAACCAGGGCATCACAAAGATTTAATAATGGTGCGTTATTCTGCATTATGGTGTGATTTAAATGCATTTAAGTTAGATGTGTGCTGTAGCTACTGTTAGCCTAGCCTAGCTACCTAGCTAGCTTATTTAATGGTATTTGTATTGTATATGTCCTAATACAAGTATCTGTTTATTTCTGTGTTAATATGTTTTAAGGAGTTATAGAAGGAATACTGTTCTTCTGTTTGCTTCATTAATAGCAGACATTAGCTTCTTTCAAGGCTGACGTTAGCGACTCTTTGCTAGGATGAATTTCCACAAATCAGTATGTTATACGTATATTACCAAATGAATCAAAATATTGAAATAAAAGTGTTTAATATTTTACACATTTAAGTTTAGAGTGTATCTTAAAGCCTCATCTGTAGTTATCGTTAGCTTAGCCCCTCAAGTTAGCTTAATAACACATATAACGTATATGGTATTATACCAGTATCTATTTATTTCTGCATTAACGTGGTGTAAAGCCGTATGGCAGGAATCCTGTTTTTATGTTTACTAGTTAATATAACATGTTAACATGGGTGTTAGCTGAAAACACGCTAGCATCCACACGAACATGTTGATTTTGAGCAGCAGATAGAAACTACACCGTCACTTTACATCATCGTATAACCACCATTTTACTCCACCTGGAACAGCTACATGATGGAGATAAAAACTCCTGAGAATGCAAATTTAATGGACGTCATTCTCCAACGTAAGTATACTGACAGTCAATAGAAACTTTGAGGTAGAAATGTAGGCAGAATTCTACTTGTAGGGGGGTTGTAATTATTCATTGTGGATTTACTGATGATCTAGTGCCCTGGTAGTTGAGATAATGATGAGTTGTCATTTTGTCATGATTCATTGCACATGGGTTGGTCACTTTGCAAAAGTGAACCAAATACACACCAAGCAATACTCAGTGAGTATCTGCACAATGTGAGAATGGGTTTGAAGGCCTATATAAAGGCCCAAAAAAGGCCCCCATTGTTAGTCCAGTGAACAGCATCATGCCGCGTCTATCGCATGAACAACGTCTCCGGGCACTGGGTATGGTGGAGGCCGCTTTGAGCTACAGTGATGTATCCAGGCGTATGGGCTGTTCCCAACCCACAATCAGAAGCCTGGTCCAAAGCATGCGCCGACGGATTGCTGCCTGCATCGAAGCAAATGGAGGCCATACTCGGTATTGACTGTTGTGACTTTGTGTTTGGCAGGTGCCGTTTTCTTTTGTGAAATTCTTTATTTTGAAATCATTCTTGAAAGTTTAGATTTTTGTTTCTGTATGCCAATATGCTAAACAAATGATTCATATGAAGAAAATCCAGTTTCGGGCTTCAAAATAAAAATTATGTTGAAAAATATGGTCTCAAAGTTTTTAATGACTGTCAGTGTATATCAATTAACTAGCAAATAAAGGATTTTAATAATAGTGTATGATTCTGTGCTACAATGTGATTTAAACGGATTGAAGTTCGATGTGTGCTGTAGCTACTATTAGCCTTGCTACCGAGCCAGCTTGTTAGATGTAATTTGTAGTGTAAATGTTCTTATACAGGTACCTGTTTATTTCTGTGTTAATGTGTTTTGTAGAGTTATAGTAGGGATCCTGTTCTGTTAGCTTCTTTAATATAACAGATCAAGACTGATGTCAGTTTCTGGTTAACTAGAAGTTAATGTCCACATATAGAATATTCATTTAGAACAGCAGACAGGAACCATGCTGTCATATTACATTATCATATCCACCATTTTACTGGGACTGGACCTGAGAACAGCCACTGACTCGGTGGGCAACTACACCAGAGGACAGCATCCTGGAAAAGTAAGTTGGGTAGTATTACTTTCTATCAGTAAGTATATTTTATGTTATTACCCAGTGAGTCAGAGTATTGCAGTAGTGTGTGATGTTACATTACAATGTGTTTTAAACACATTTTAAGTTCAAAGTGTTCCTCCAGTCTGAGCTTATTTAACCTTAGCCTAACCTGGCTACTTAATGAGTTTAATGAGACATAACAGTCCTGTTCTCATGTTTGCTTCTTCATCACAAACATTCGCTTCGTTCATATTGAAAGTAAACACAGACGTTAGCGACTTTCATAGCTATTGTTAGCTTTTGTTATTTAGCAGGTTGACATGGAAATCAGTTTCATAGATAACATTAGCCTCTGTCAGCATGCAGATTAACATGAATGTTAGTGTTTTCTAGGCTAACTTCTGTCATATCTCAGACTATCAACACCATTAGCTTCTTTCCTGGCCAATGTTAGCTTCTTTCATTTTACAGGTTTTCCATACTGTAATGGACTGATGTATTCTGATGACGAGATTTCAGTGTTGTTGTTCAGTTTGGGATTTGCACAGTGTCAGTGAATGTGCCACGTTGGTCAGCTCGGTTCTGATTGGTAAATTCAGCAGCGTGTGTGGCTGCGTTCTGGTGTGTGTGTGTGCCGACAGAGAGACCGAGCTGGAAAAACGGCAGCTAATCCTGTAGTTAAAACTAGAGTTTTTCAGTGTTATTTTGGCGTTGGCTACGGCCCACAATAGCCTGTGTTGAAGCTGAATAAATGTTCAGAGAACAAGATCGGGTCTCGCTCATCTTTCACAGCGGGTCACTACAATTGGTGTCAGAAGTAATACAGCGTTGCTTCTGTTGCTAGCTTAGCAACTTGCTAACAGAGGACTGCATGACATTTGGAGGGTGAGCAACATGTGGCTGAAAGAACGCAAGATTAAGCAGGAGGAGAGAGAGGATGGACACAAACACTTCACCACTGGTGGGAAAACAACAGTGGTGAGAGATGCAGTAAAGAAAGCATGTGCACGTGAAGATGCTTTTCCCACTACCATGAAAACTCCAAGATATGACAGAAAGGCTAACTGGGAAGCATTCCATGCGCAGTTTGAACTGTTGGGCAAGGCTGGTAGGTAGTCTACTGAGGAGAAAGCTCTCCAGCTAGCAATGTGCCTGACTGGTGATGCATTCTCAAGCCTGCTACTACTAAGCCCTGATGACAGAAGTGACTATGAGGCTTTAGTTGGAGCTTTGAAGAGACGATTTGGGCCCTGCTCAGCTGCTAGCCTGCTTCGATCTGAGCTATGTAGCTGACAACGACAACTGGGGGAACCATTGAGAGATCTCGCTAATGACATAGAAGGCTGGTTCACGGCACCTATTTCGCATGCCCCCGGCCATCCAGAGTGAATTAGCCCGAGACCCCTTCCTCCAGGCTCTACTGCCAGATGTGCTGCGTATCCAGACACTTTTGGCTCATCCTGTGTCCCTCCAAGCTGCTTTAGAACTGGCTACAAAAAGGGAGATGCTGTGTGCTGGTTCCATTAAATACAAATCTGACAGGTCACCACAGGTGAGAGTGGCTAAGGAGACTGTGCTGAGTACAGAGGAACCCAAATGGGCGACAGAGCTAACCCAGTTGGTGCGGGCTGCTACGGTGCGTGAGGAGCGACGTCCGAAGCCTCTGTTGAAGAGCTACTGGGGGTGTGGACAGCATGGCCATTTAATTCGAGACTGCCCCCACATTCCCAGGAACCAGGGAAACGACGTGGGGATCGCATAATCGGGACCATGTGGACCCCAGACACTGTATCCCGACCCCTTACAATGCAGAGAAGAGCAAATCGCATCAGCCAGAGTGAGACTTTGCAATCAACTGGGGGTCTGGATGGTCAACTGGAACAACTTGTGATACTGGGCTGTACCTGGATAGGTGACTGCTGGTATGCACCTGTGAATGTTGCTGGAATTGACTGCTCCGCCCTGATAGACACTGGCTCATCTGCAACCTTAGTGAGGCCTGATATGGTGAGGAATCAGACAACCATCTACCCCACAATGGTGAAACTCCAGACAGTCAACGGACAGAAGGCTCCCATGATTGGGGAGGCATCAGTGACCCTGTGTGTGGGGAAGAAGTCAATTTGCTCTGCAGTCTGGGTTGCAAATCTAGAGGACTGCATACTAGGACTGGATGTTCTAGGAGCATTAGACTGCGTTATTAACACCAAAAGCGAAACTCTTAATTTTCCTGATGGACATGTCGTCCAGACGTCACGACGACCACCTCAGCTGAGTTGCCCGGTGGCCCACAGTGCCGACAGCTGGTACTGAGCCCAGCATGATTAGCAGCCCCACTTCCACTGCACCACCTCCCTGCTTGTCTGCTAATAGTTCACAGCCACACTCAGTCCCTACACCGCTTGATGGAGAAAGCAGAATTTTGGCCGTGAGAGAGGTCTGGTCGAATAACTGTGATGGACTGAATCCAAGTGAGCAGGATCTCCTGTGGCTCTGATTTCCAGTTATGTGTGGACTACAGACCCCTGAATAGTGTGACTAAGAGACTCTCAGGCATCGATTTGACCCTCGACTCAGTGGTAGGGTCCACTTGGTTTTCTTCCCTGGACCTGCGCAGTGAATACTGGCAGGTGCCCCTTGCCCCTGGTGCCAGACCTAAAACCGCCTTTATCACTAGCGGGGGTTTGTGGCAGTTTAAGGTCCTCCCATTTGGCCTCTGCAACGCCCCTGCCACGTTCGAGAGGCTTATGGACAAGGTACTTGCTGACATCCCCCACAGTGAGTGTGTAGCCTACCTCGACGATATCCTTGTCCATGGTGCTTCTTTCCACTCAGCCCTTGGGGCCTTCAGAAGTGTGCTGGAGAGGGTGGTGGCAGCAGGATTGAAGCTCCATCCCCAGAAGTGCTGCTTCATGCAATGTGAGGTCACATTCCTCGAACACAGAGTCAGTGGAGGAGGGGTCAATACCATGGTTGAGAAAGTGTGTGAAAGCTGTGAAAGACTGGCCCATCCCTAAGTCTGTTCAGGACTTAAAGAGCTTCTTAGGGCTGGTGTCCTACTACGGAAGGTTTGTGAGGGGGTTCTCCTGCATAGCTGCACCCTTATACCGCTTGCTGCAAAAAGGACGGTCATTTGTGTGGACAGATGATCGCCACGCAGCATTCACTGCACTACAGAGAGCCCTGGTGGAGGCTCCTGTGCTTTCCCCACCTGACCCAGCCTTACCTTTTATCCTTGACACAGACGCCAGCAGTCTTGGCTCGGGGGCTGTTCTGACACAGGGAACAGCTGATGGGGAGAAAGTAGTGGCATATTACAGCAGGACATTTAACAAAGCTGAACGGTGATACTGTGTCACAAGGCAGGAGCTACTGGCCGCGGTCAGCGCCATCCAGCATTTCAAGTATGACCTGGGGGGCCTTCGCTTCACTGTCAGGACTGACCACTCTGCCTTACAGTGGCTCATGTCCTTCAAAGAGCCAGAGGGCCAACTGGACTGAGGAACTACAGACATACGACTTTGATCTGGTGCACGGTACCAAAATGCAGATACACTCTCTCGAGAACCTTGTTACACTGACAGTTACTGCTACTGTGAGATAAAGGAGGCACAAGAGGACACTTTGGTGTTACAAAGACACTCCGCCGCCTCCGTCAGGGATTTTACCGGGGCCAGCATTGACGTGATGTGGAAGACTATTGTCGATGCTGTGACAGCTGCACAGCCCGCAAAGCCCCAACAGCCAAATCGCATGCACCCCTCCAACAGTTTCCGGCAGGGTGTCCCATGGAGAGGATGGGGATTGATGTCCTTGGACCCTTTCTCCACACGGAGAAGGGGAACCGCTAAATTCTCACTTGCAATGGACTACTTCACTTAGTGGCCGGAGGCTTATAGTCTCCCAGACCAAGAGGCAGAGACCATCGTGGATGCACTGGTGGAGGGAATGTTCAGGAGATTCGGGGTACCAGAGGTTATCCACACAGACCAGGGCAGGAACTCTGAATCTCGTGTGTTTGCAGCCTTGTGTAACAAACTGGGCTCTCAGAAAACACGTACAACACCCCTCCACCCTCAAAGCTATGGACTGGTGGAAAGATTTAACCGCACACTGGTGGAACAGTTGGTTATCGTGACTTCTAAACACCAGCCGGATTGGGATGCACATGTTCCCCTGCTGCTTATGGCGTACAGATCTGCTGCCCAGGACTCCACCTCTTGCTCCCCTGCTCTGATGCTAGGGAGAGAAATTTGGACCCCTTCTGAGATGCTGGTCGGGAAACCTCCTGATGCTCCTGTGGACCCCCCAATCCAGAATATGCCAGGAAGCTCCAAGACCGTCTGGAGCCTGCCCATAATTTTACAAGAAACCAGCTACTACGTGCAGGGGTGAGACAGAAGAGGAACTATGACGTGCGCACAAGTGGATGTCATTTCAGTGTTGGCAAGATAGTCTGGGTGTATAATCCCCAGAGGAAGAAGGGCAGATGCCCTAAGCTGGACAGTGAATGGGTGGGACCCTGCAGGATCCTGGAGAGGTTGGGGGAGGTTGTGTACATGACCCGATTGCCACCAACAGGAAGAACAGTTGCCCTCCACCGTGATAGACTGACTCCCTATAGGGGCATGGTCAGCCATGGGGAAGCAACGGGTGAAAGTCAAGGAAGCCAGACTGCCCAGACATGTCCCCCCATTGACCCCAATGTCTCACCCCGTCCTTCTCAAAATGGTCTTCTCACCATGGACCCCATGTCCCCTTCCCTGGCCCCTAGTCCTTCCCAGACATCTTCTTCACCTGCTGACGCCCCTTCTCCTTTTCTCCCTGGGTGTGGGGGACCTCAGAGGGACCGCAGACTTTCTGGATATGTGAGAGACTTCTGTCTGTTCCCTCAGGGACGAGGGACCTTGAAGAGGGGGGTACTGCAATGGACTGATATGTTGTGATGATGAGATTTCAGTGTTGTTGTTCAGTTTGAGATTTGCGCAGTGTCAGTGAATGTGCCATGTTTGGTCGGCTCAGTTCTGATTGGTAGATTCAGCAGCGTGTGTGGGTGTGTGGCTGCGTGCTGGTGTGTGGGCTGACGGAGAGACCGAGCTGGAAAAAGGCAGCTAATTCTGGAGTTAAAGCTAGAGTTTTTCAGTGTTATTTTGGCGTTGTGTACGGCCCACAGTAGCCTCTGTTGAAGCTGAATAAACGTTCAGAGAATGATCTGGTCTTGCTTGTCTTTCACAGTGGGTCTCTACAATACTATTAGTTTCTTCAAATATTATTAGTTTATTATTAGTCGCAGCCAAAGATGGATGTTAGCTTCCAGCTTTAAAGAAGTAAATGTCCACACATGGAACAGAAGAAAAACGTAAGACTTTAGCATGACACAATCATATCACCACCATTTTACTGAAACTGTATCTGAGAACGTTTGATAAATCTGTGGGCAGCGACACGACAGAGAAAACATCCTGGAAATGTTTACTATCTGGAGTTCATTTACACATGGAAGTATATTTACTCAGTAAATCTAAATATTGCATTTAAGGTGTGTGATATTCTGTTATGATGTGATTTAAACACAGTAAAGTTTGAATAGTGCCTACAGTCTCAGCTGTAGGTATCGTTAGTCTAGCATAGCCTAGCCTAGCATAGCTACCTAGTGAGCTACTAAGACACATAACCTTTAGTCTTGTATTGTGATTGATTTGTTGATTGATTGTGGCCATCTGATGTTTTTTGTTGTGGTTGTTTTTCTGTTTGAGTTTGGAAAAAAGACTGGGGTAGGAGTTAAAAAGACTTATTCTTCATCCTACCCCTGTTCTTGTACATGGGATGTGTGTATTCTGTGCTTTATAAATTGTATCCATTTGTTGATTTTTTTTTAACGCATTACCATGGAAAAGAATAAATGAAATGAAATGAAACGAATATAGTATTGTACGAGTATTTGTTTACTGTTTTAAAATGTGTTTGAAAGAGTTATAGCCAGACTCCTTGTAACGGTTCCTAGGAGGCTCAGGTCAGCGTTTGAGACACAGTTGAAGTTGAGTAGAAATATAAAGCTTTTGTTTTACAACAAGGAATTTACAGCAAGAAAACTACAAATGTAGACGAATGAATACAACCGGAAGTGACAAGTCACAACGAGAACCCACATAAGGCGTCTAGAAGAACAGATGCCATCTAGTGGACCGGTGGATAAATAACCTTATATCTAGTAATATTAACAAATATTAAACAACCCCATAAGAAGTAATACCTAGGCAGGAAAGTACACATTGATGAACGATACAAAGCAAAACAAGAAAACTATACTAACCTAGAAGAGACTAAATAAGTTTACCGCACTTAAATACAAAAATGTAAAACAATACATAAACAACTACCAGTCTGGCTCAGAAATATACAGGGCCTTAGCTGAATTGGGTATGAAGTGGAGGGTAAGGGGGCTGAAGCAGAGGGGATCATTGGCTTGTGGCGTTGCAGGAGTAGGTCATGGTGTGGCGACTGTGGTGGAGATGATGCAGCAGTCAGAACCAGGAGGAGTAGGGAATGGTCCAGAGACAGAGGTGAGTGTACAGGTGGTCCAGAAATCCAAGGAGGCAGAGGCTTGGAGCAGATGGTTCCAGGGGGAAGGCAGGAGTTCAGCTTGGAAAGGAGAAACAGGAACTAGCCAGTATTAAAAATGTAGGGAGAGCGAGACTGAACAGTAACTCAGAACTGTTGGTTGTTCATGATCCAGCATTTAGTAGTAAGTGGCGTCTGTTGTTATGTCTGAGGAAGTAGATGATTACATCACCTGCACCTGCTCGCGCTCAACTCCTGCTGATTTGAATGACACATCCTTTCACCTGCAGCCTCACCTGCACATGTTCAAGGTAGGGAAATGGAGGGGGGCAGGAGAACACTGCCACTACCTTGAGCCTGAGGCTACAGGTGTGACGATCCTGCTCTCTTGTTAGTCTTTCATAGCTGATGTTAGCTTCTGTCAAACTGGAAGCTAACACGGATGTTCGTTTTGTTCATAGCTGATGATAGGTTCTGTCAAATCACATGCTAAAATGTCAGCAAACTTCTTTCATAGCTAATGTTAGCCTATGTGTGCTGTAGTTATTGTTAGCCTAGCCTCGCTGCCCAGTTAGTTAATTTTTTTTTAAATCTTTTTATACAAGCATATATTTATTTCTGTGTTAATGTGTTTTATAGAGTTATTGCAGGAATCCTGTTCTATTGATAGCTTTGTTAATAACTAATACAAGCTTCTCTCATAGGTAACATTAGTGGCTTTCATATTGCAGGTTAACACTGATGTTAGCTTTTACCTTAAAAAGTCAACAAATAGATGTTTAGAGCAGCAGATGTGAACTAAACCGTTACATTACTTTATCATGGTGCTACAATTTTACTGGGACTGTATCTGAAAACATTATTAAATCTGTGATCAGCTACACGACAGAGAAAACATCCTGGGAAGGTAATTTGGACAGTCTTCATTTCCGTAAGCAAGTATATTTTATATATTATTACCCAGTGAGTCAGAGTATTGTTTTAATAATGTGTGATAGTACCTTTCAATGTGTTTTAAGCTTAATGAGACATGTCAGTCCTGTTCTAATGTTGGCTTTTTCATAGCTAATGTTAATTATGTAGCTACTTTCATTGCTAATGTTTGCTGCTTTTTTTTTTACAATGAATTACAATGAATATCAGTTTCTTAGTTTTTGTCACATCGCAGGTTATCAATAATGTTTGCCTCTTTTCATTCAAGTTAACATGGTGCTAGCTATTTCTATGACTAGCTTTCCTCATAGCTAATGTTACCTTCTTTCAATTGAACATTTTATTAACCTTGACATTAGCTTCTTAATTTTGCAAATATTTAAAAGAAGGTAACATTTACACAGTTTAATTACATGTTTGACCTTTTATATTATCTTTCCTATTAAACATGCTTGTGTTTATTTCTGTACTAGCGTGTTTTACAAAGTTATAGTAAGAGTCCAGTGTTTATGTTGGTTTGTCCATAGAAAACTGTAGGTTCTTTCATTTCTCAGTTTAACAGGTATTAGTTTCCTTCATATTGAAATTTTTCCATAATTTCAGCTTCGTTCATCTCAGAGGTAATCATTAACATTAGCTTCATTATAGCTAAGTTTAGATAGCTTCATACTGCAACATAACATTAGCTTCTTGTAGACCTAAGATTAGCTTCTTTGATACGGCAGGTTAAGACTGGTTTTAGCTTCTTCTCTAACTAATAATTTCTTCTTTTATATCACTAATTTACATGGACTTTCACTTCTTTTACAGCTAACATTAGCTTATTTCTCATTGCTGGTTCACGTGGGTCAGTAGCTTCTTTCATGTCACAGATTTACATCCACACATAGACTTGTTAATTCACAACAGCAGATAATAACCAGACTGTCATTACGTTATCATATGGCCACCATCTTACTGGGTCTAGACCAAATGACTCTTTCTGGGCAGCTTTTTTTTTTGTTATGGCAGATTAATATGGACATTAGCTTATTTCAAACTGTAGGTCGACATGGACATTATTTTTTTTTAATAGCTGAAATTTGTTTCTTTTTCATTTCAATGTGTTTTTATTTTTAAAGAAGAAAAAAAATAAATGCATAAAAAATTACAAACATAAATAATAAACTTACATAATTAATCCCCCCACCCCCCCAAAAAAAAAACCAAAAACAAAAAAACCCCAATAAAGTAGAAAAAGTCACCATCCTATTGCTCTTGTTTATGTCCACAGATAAAGTAAGACTATTCTATATTTATAGAGGTTACAATTACATCTTATGGTCACTTATGGAAGTTTGTCAGTAATTACTAATACAAACACATCAGCTATCTACATTTACATTATCACAATAGGTTGAGTCTGTCCTTTCTAAATAGTGTATAAATGGTCCCCATATATCATAGAACATTTGTTGTTTATTTCTAAGAGTGTATGTAATTTTTTCTAAAGGTAAAGTTGTTATTAATTTATTGAACCATTAATCTGTATTCGGTCCAAAAGTATCCTTCCAATGTCTCATAATAAGTCTTTTTGCAAACACGATACCCAATTCCACAAAAATCCTTTCTTTCTGGTTCCAATTAATATTTTCTGGTATTTTTCCAAGCATAAACAATTTTGGATCCTTAGGTATTACAATTGGTAATATGTCTTGAATTGAAATTAAAATACCATTCAAGAAAGTTTCTATTTTTGGGCATTGCCATGAACAATGAAGAAGTGAACCCTTTGTCCCACATTTCACACATAAATCAGATATATCCTTATTATATCTATTAAGTTTGACGGGTGTGATGTAAGTTCTCATAATCCACTTATATTGTAACATTCTAAGATTAGTATTTATTGTAAATGACTGTGATCTGGCACACATCTTTCTCCAATCATCCATAGGAATAATCTCTTGTAAGTCTCTTATCCACATGTTTAGTCTTTTAATAGAAGATTCTGGAGATTTATTTAATAATATTTGATAGAATTTTGATGTTAAACCTTTTTTAAAACAATTACTCATCATATTTTTTTCTACTGATGAAGTTTCAGGAATAGTTAGTGAATGGTTTTGTTGGGACCTTATAAAATTTCGTATTTGCAGATATTTAAAAAAACGGTTACGAGGGAGGTCATATCCTCTAACAATATCTTCAAACAGTAGTAATTTTCCAGTTTTCACATCATATAAATGATATATTTTTTCCAACCCTTTAAGAGCCCAAGCCTTAAAACCTGGATCTGCCCTACCTGGTGAAAACCTCTCATTTCCCCGGGTTGGGCTGAATATTGATAGAGGATTGACATCCCCACAATGTTTTCTCACTTGGTGCCAGATCTCAATCATGTTCCTGACAATAGGGTGTTTTGTCTTACGTTTTAACTTATTTCTTTCATCCGAGTACAGGTACATTGGGAAGGACAGACTCAACGGGTGTTCTTCCATATTTCTCCATAAAGGGGCTTTGTCATTTGACAAATAAAACATTAATGACCTAAGTTGTACAGCCCAGTAATACCATAATAAATTTGGGCATTTGAGACCCCCTCTGTCATATGGTAAATACAACAGTGACAGCCGTAACCTTGATCTTTTATTATTCCATAAGTATCGAATGAATTGTTGACGGAAGTGTGGCTGCCAATCCGCGCCTACGGCCCCTCCGACCACCACCAACATTCACACGCATTCATACACCAGTGAAGAGCACTGGAGGCAAGGTGGGTTAAGTGTCTTGCCAAGGAAACAACAGCACATGACTAGGCGAGAGCGGGAATTGAACCGCTGACCCTTCGATCATTGGACGACCCGCTCTACCACCTGAGCCACAGCCACCCCCGTGTTATAAGTACACTGCTTTATCCTATGTCTCAAATTAGCTGAAATAAAAAAAAAAGTCTATTCGCGAATATGTCTGGTATTTTCCAGAAAAACATGACAATTGTATCTCAAACGGATTATTCTCCCTCCAAATATCTATCAAATTAATTTCTTTTGAAAAGTACTGTATTATCTTTCTAGTACGTGGGTGAGAGTATTCAAGACCTGAGCTTCTATCTTTCAATGGTTCTAGAGTACAATTAAAATCACCTGCTATTCCTCCATTTTTCTGTCGATCGCCAGCTCTTTGTAGGCCAAACGCATCGAGGCCACTATGGATTCCTCAGCCTGTTTCTTAGCCTCAGCCACCTGCTCCTCTCTCAGCTTCTCCGCCACTTGTGCTTGTTTCTCCACCTCTGAGAAGCTCTTGCTGCTCACCTTCTGGGCACCGAGACCTTTCTTAGCACCGAGTCCTTTCTTGGCAGCCATGGGCTTCTTCTTCCCGAAGATGGAAGGCTTCATTTCGATGGAGGCTCTGGGCGATGTGCTCAGACCGTCGATGCTGGGTCCTTCCTCTGGCTGGTTGTCCTCCTGGCCTTTAACTGTTGAGTCCGTCAGCTGTGGGCTGACAGCAGCTCCATTTTGCTCTGGTTCAGAGATCGGCGCAATGCACCAGTCATTATTAGGCTGTGTATGTTCTGCAAAAAAGTCTGTCTCTAATAGCTATTATGTTGTGGGGCAGGGTTTGGGAGGGATGTGGGGCATTGTCTTTTTATTGTTTTTTATTGTTTGTTTTTAACTTGTGAAGCACTTTGTGCTATTTTTGTATGAAAAGTGCTATAGAAATAAACTCTGATTGATTGATTGATTGATTGATTGATTATATAATTACCCAGAAGTACTGAAAGCTTAAAAAATAGATTTTGAAAAAATTGAGGTTCATCAGTATTTGGCGCATAGATATTAATAGAAACCAGTTATTCCTGTAATAGTCTTGTTTGAATAATTATATATCTCCCAGCTTTATCTTTAATTACCCTATTTTTCTGTAATGGAACAGAATCGTTTATCAAGATTAGTACTCCTCTAGACTGAGAGGTATAAGGTGCAGAAAACATCTTACCCTTCCATCTTCTAGTAATTTTTTTTATCTCATCCTTAGCCAAGAGATGGGTTTCTTTAAGGAACACAATATCTGAATGTGTACTTTTTATCAGATTCAACACTTGTTTCATTTTCTTAGGTTTTTGAAGCCCTCTACAATTCCATGATGTAATTTTTAAGTCAAGTCCTTTATGCATTTTTAATTAATAAATAAAGTTATCTTTAATTCTGTGAACATTAGACAATGGTCAGATTTAAAATAAAAAAACTCAAAAAACACAACAAAATAATCCCTACCCCATAGCTTCATAGCTACCCTTCCCTTCTTGTGTATACTCTGGATAAGAAGCAACAACCACTCCTTGCACAAAGGAGCAGCAAAGCTGTGCTGATTTTCTTCCTTAGATTAAAACCTCTACCTCCCACGAAACAGAAATGAAGACCACATTTTAAATAGTATTTTACGGAGAGAAGAAAAAAGAAAAACAACAACAAAAAGTACCTATACACCTATTTATTTATCTTATTTTATTTAGAATTGTTACTTTTTATTTACCTTTGAAATATTAAGTAATTTCCTAAGTAGAATGAGAGGTAAAACATATTACTTTCACAATTAATCCTTTACTTTCCCAAAAAAAAGAAACAAAAAATTGTTTCAAGGCACATTTTTTTAAGTTCGATTACTCACTCAGGGTGGTTATATTAAGCAGTCCTTATCCATATAGTCCTTTTCTTCAGTTCACTAATTAAGCATCCTTCTCCTCTTGAATACAGCGAGCAAAACGTTCAGCCTCAGATGGAGATGTAAAGGTCTGTGTGTGATCCTTGTACGTCACCTGAAGTCGAGCTGGAAAGAAAAATGTACGTTGTTTGATCCCGAGCTCCCAGAACATCTGACGCGATCAGTTGAATTTTTTCCTTTGTTTTACCACTTCAGTTGGCAGATCCTGATAAAAACGCACTTTGTGCTCCTTATAGAAGATCTGCTTTTTCCCCCGTATAGCCTGCATAACCAAAGATTTCTCACGGTCATTCAGGAACTTTATTATTAAGGTCCGCGGGGGCACACTGGGTCCGCGTCGCTGGCCAACACGATGTGCCCTCTCCAATGTGATTCTTGCGTCCGAGGGAAGCTCCAAAACCTCCGGGATCCACTTTTCCAGAAACAAACATGGATTGTTCCGTTCACAGTCCTCAGGGATCCCAACCAGTCTCAAGTTGTTTCTGTGGGATCTCATCTCCAGGTTTGTGACAGTGTCCTCCAGCATTTTTTGTTTTGCTGTAAAGTAAGTACTTTTGCTTGGAGCGCTGCCATGTCATCCTCCACAGTGGAGACTCGGGTCTCCACAAGTGTAATACGTTCCATAAACTGTCCCATCTCCCTTTGGATAATGTCAACGGTGGTCTGGATGCCGTCGAGTTTGGCAGAAAAATTATTTTTGAGCTCGGTAAACTCTTCCTTAAGCTCACAAATCGCTTTCAATACAGCGTCTTCTTTCCCCATTGTGACACTAGAGCCGGCGACTTTGTTACCTTTGGGGTTAGCGTCCTCAGTAGCCACGCCAGTTCCAAAGTCGGTCATTTTCGCTTGGTGGGTTTTAGAATGCGTTACTGCCGCCTTGGTTGATGCAGATGTCATTTATAAAGTCTTTTAGGTACCTCTAAGGTTTAAACGTGGTCTAAATACGTTAAATTCAGAAGCATGGAGGAGAGCACATTTTCACAGTCAGCACGCCGCCATTACCGGAAGTGATCTCACAAGTTTGTTTCTTTGATGTCTCACATAAACATGGGCTTAGCTTGTGTCTTTGCTAACAGTTACATTTTTTTCATTCAGTTTTGTGAATCCTGTTCTTATACCCTGAAACTCAAAAAGACTCGTAGATATAAACAGACCCAAACCTGAAGGCTAAAGTCTGATGTCTGAATGTTGGATTCTTAAAAATTAATTAAACACAGAAATATCCATCACAGCTGTTTTAATCTGGTCATTAGACAACTATGTTCTTCCAAAACTGTTGATATTCACATTCTGTGATTCTGACAGCGGTGATTCAGATGTATTTGGTAGAGGTCATCGTTTCATATGGTAGGGTCATGTGTATAATTCAGACTGGTTAGAATGTCATGTTCACTATGGATGCTTACAGCAGACAGTATCCTGTAAAGTCTGTCTGCAGAGATTCAGACAACCAGCAGGTGAAGCATGATGATAAAAACAACAATAACTATGAGGTACTATAAAGTGGACCATGAGGCAGATAACAGTGGCATTAAGATAGATAAGAGGAAGGTAGACATTTGGTTTTACGGTTGTGCTCTTGTTGAAAAAAGCTTCTATTTTGAGCTAAAGCTGAAAACACGAAGGTAAAAGTGACTTTAAGACCAAAACTGTGAATAGTAAAGACTTCACTGAATAATTAACAGACTTCATCATGTTTAACAACAATTCATTTATACAGGACAAATCCATATTCTGCGTTTAAACTTTATTTATGTCACTGTTACATTGAACTTATTTACTCCAATCAGCACATATGATCATAGAAGTTGATGTCTTTATGCACACGTTCACATAGAAATACCAAACAAAAGGAAATAAACTTTACTCCTGAAAACATATTCCATCTGTAAAATTACTCTAACTGGATTTTCATTGGACAGAACAAAACTGTAACATGCAAGCACTTTAACAACTGCTGTATCTTTCTGGCACCCTACATATCAGTGTGTTTCAGTTCAATTCAAAGTACTATTTGATTTAAAAATACAACTTCAGGAAGGATACACGGAGATCTATAGGAGACAACCAACAAAACCAACACCACAGGGTAAACATTATGTTATACACAGAAGAAGACAAAATTGCATTTTCTGTACACAAGATATTAACATTTCTATATTTATTTGTCAGGTCTGTGTTCATAAAAAGATTTTACATTAGTTCTACTGACTAACTCCACATCAAACTAACAAAATCAGATTTCCCAGTTAGCTTTAGATTTGAAGACGAGAAACGCAACTGTTATCAGATTTCCAGCTGCTACTGAGAGGACCTGTGACTTCTGTGATAGATTAGTACATCATGGTAAATCAGTACCTCACTGTTGTACCCGACAGGTTTATGAAGTATCTGAATTTATTTTTGCCCAAATTAGTCACCAGGAAAATGGAAACAGTCAGTCAATTTAGCACACCATGGGGTTGTCTCATTCACAACTCTCAAATGTCTTCCCATCAGTCTGCATCCTAACAGCCACAAACCACTAGAATTTCATAAAACAAATTATATAGAACAATTTAAGACAAATGTTTAACTGTGTCAGTAATATCTATAGATTTCTTTGAATAATATAATATAATATATGTACGTCAAGCTCTTTGATCAAATATAAAGAAAAACAACATGTTACTTGTAAAAATGCAAACCCTGCACATGTTCATTGCATCGTTATAACTGAAGGTCAGTGACCATCATGATTCTCCCAGTTTAACCAGTTTTAGTGGATCTAAAACTGAACAAGTGAACCTCTTGCTAATTGTGCTCAGTAAAATATCAGAAGCATCTTCATGATTTAGTTATGAAGTTGAGCTCAACTGATTCTGTTGACCCAGAATCTAGGTCGGTGGCCATGGCTTTCATTTCTGTGAATCCAAACTTGACCTCCAGTTTGACTTGACGGTTCATGCCACCTTCAGTGTTGGGCATGTTGACCACAAATGAGCCAATTTTGCTCACTCCATCATCATCCACATATGCTGGATTTTTTTCTTCTGTGCAATAGAATGCAATCGTCATTGCACTTTGTTTTTCTTCTGCAGGACCAAATGTGTACTCTCTGGGTTCATCCCAGCCCACATCTTCACCTATTTCTACCAGTTTATTAAAGATATCCTTGCACCAGTCACTACCTGAATGTGTTAATTTCTTGCCTTCCTTGTGTTTGGACGCATCAAATCTATCTCTCATCTCAATCCCATAAGTAAAGGCACTTTTTCGAGATGCCAGAACCTCTGGGTTTCTTCCGAACATTACAGCTCCCTTCATGATCACTTCTTGGGGCCTAGTAGGACACAGAACTTTACAGTGACGACCAAACTGATCTTTAATGTGTTTACGCAGAATCTGGCTTTCAGCGTAACCCCCCACTAACAGAATGTATTCTATGTTGGAATTTGCCTTCAAGATTTCTGTGAGACTTGTGGTGATGCTTTTTAGACTCTCATCAAAGAAAGACCTCAGTTTTACTCTGGAGATGTTGATTGACCCGTCATTCCAGGAGGCGCCTTGTACCTGTTCAAAGAACTTTTCCACATCTTTTACTTCCTGAGCTACTCTACCCAATGTATATGGGCAGCCAATCTCCACATCATCATCATGTCTTTTGAAAACTGTAAAGTCATACATCATTTTCTGAACATCACTGGGATACTTTCTTTCATATTCATCCCAGACACCATCACAGAAGATTTCTCTGAGAAACTCTTTGAATTTCCTGTCCACAGTTTGTCCGCCCATATCATTGCCAGAGACCTTATGCAGCTCTTTCAGTTTCCCTCCATTCAGGACTGCATGTACTGTGATGTCAATGGTTCCACCTGCAGGACAAAATTAGCCGAAAATACACTAATGACGACATCTCTTACTGGTCTACACACAATATAACAAATTATTAGGGCCCGAGCACCAAGTGATGCAAGGACCCCCTGCATCTCTAGGGAGTACAGTTATTGACATGATTATTGTTCTTCATTTTTGAGGGGATAAGAATCTCAGAAACTCATGAACCTTTGCACGTCTCGAATTTGAATTTTTTATGCTTCTTTGGGTCGCATGGGAAGATGGCTCTGTGTTTCCCCCTACCAAACTTCAAAGTTACAGGCATGAAATTCTGGAAGCATGTGTACCATGTTAAGAAGAATGAAAAATCCTATAAAAGGCTTGCCCTAAGTTTTGCCATTTTGCACTTCTTTTTTTGTGCCATTTTTAGCCCCAAAACTTTTTAACACACTCCAAGAGAATTAATTACTACAAATTCAGATTTGGTTGGTGTCAAGTAAAGATTTTGCAGACTTATTAATATTGTGACTTTTAATTTAATATTTTGGTGTTTTGGCATTAAAAAAATGAGGTTTTGGTAACTAAAATATGCATTATTCAATCTGCCCCCAAACTTTATGTTTGATGACTCCCGAACTGAAGACATCTACAGGTCAATACTGGGGTACAGTCATAGCGACACCTACTGGACACAAGGAACCAGATTTGTGACAAAGATCTTTTGATTTTAATGAAATTTAAATGCTGTGTTGTACCAACACGGTCTCACGGGGATTCGTGAAACTGTCACGTCAGTTTTTGTTTTGGTTTCGTGCGCACCAACACGATGTCGTCATGTTTTTCGTGCCGCTCACCACGAGCGAAACCCGCTGTGGTAATCACATCTGAAAGTGGTTTATACCGGCGGATTCATGACGATCTAAGCTGTCCATCGGCGTTTGCGGCCGGCGCTGCGGCCACCGGACATTCTTTAAATTCCTATGCAAATTCGGCGGATTCATGACGATCTAAGCTGTCCATCGGCGTTTGCGGCCGCCAGACATCCGGCCGCTGCAGCGGCGGCCGCAAACGCCGATGGACAGCTTAAATCGTCATGAATCCGCCGGTATAAACCACTTTCAGATGTGATCCGGCCGCTGCTGTGATTACCACAGCGGGTTTCGCTCGTGGTGAGCGGCACGAAAAACATGACGACATCGTGTTGGTGCGCACGAAACCGAAACAAAAACTGACGTGACAGTTTCACGAATCCCCGTGAGACCGGGCTGGTTGTACACATGATACACAGCAGCTTAAAGCACGTTTGTTGCGTGTTCTCTTGCGCCTTATAGTGGACACATGTAGTTGTTTCTGTAGTAAGTAAGTAATGGTCACCAAAGTCCATACAGTGTTTCCTCTAGGATTTTTTGCAGCAGCGGCGGCAGGCAGATTTAGTTATTGAAAAATCAGTTATTTAATGCTGTTAGCTTTTTGTCGAAAATTAACAAAACATTTGGACCTCAGTCATGTAAACCAAACTATGGCTTTAAACAGTTGGTGAGAATTTGAATTGTTTCTGTGTGCATGAGTTAATTTTTAAAACCTACACTTGTATTAAACATACGGTACCTCCACAGTCGACAACGATGTACTGTGTTCCAGGAGACTGATCAAGTTTGTCTTCTCCCTGGTTTTCAGCTATGAAACCTTCAGCTGGTAGCGTCTTACAGAAGACTGAGGCTGCCTCTGGCTCCAGGGCTATTACCAACTTGTCCTCCTTTCCTTTGGTCACAATGCCAGCCTACAAGAGAACAGAAAAATCAATTCCTTTTCATCAGAAATGAAACTATACTGCAGGTTTCCCACCTCTGAATGTTGTCAGATTGTTACCTGAGTTGCAGCTTCTCTCATGAACTGCTTTGCTGCAGGATCCCAGATTGCAGGTACAGTCAACACCCAGGTGAAGTCAGAGGCTATGAACCTCCTGTCAGCTGCATGATCTGAGATGGTTTTCAGTGCGTCGTCCTTCAAGTATCTCAGTGCTTCTGTAAACACCTTCAAGGCCTTCACTGACTTCCCATTAGCAGCTTTGATTGTCAGATCACTGGTGACTTTCTGTTGATGATTGACTGGATATTAATTCATACAGTAACTGAACTGTGTTTCTGAAGTCATGTAAAGCATGGATGTCTGAGTCAAACTTTAAATTATTATTATTTTTGCCTTTTTATTGTGATAGGCGCAGTGAAGAGTGACAGGAAATAGGGAGAAGAGTAGGGGGAAGACATGCAGCAAAGGGCCGCAGGCAGGAATCGAACCCGAGCCGCTGTGTCGGAGACCAGCCCCTGTACATAGGTCGCCTGCTTAACCCGATGAGCTATACGGGCGCCGTCTGAGTCAAACTTAAGCCCTAGTTAACATATGAAACAGTGGTTTCATAATTTCATTTATTGTCACTTTTGATGTATGTTATTGGTTGTTGTCCTGTTGGAATGCCCAACCTTCTGGCTGATGATTTTAGGAAAAGAATGCAGCCAAATCTCAGTGCAGACTTCCAATAATCCAGGTCATGGTTATCCTAGGAGGTTGAGTTTATAACAACTGGATGTCTCATTCAGATTCTTGAAGATGTTTTTGCTTCATCTCTGAGGCTTTTAACAGACTGATAGGGAGTTTCAGATGTATAGAGTGACTAAGAAAGCACTGAAAAACTGTGACTACCCAGCTGAGACTTCATTAAATCAATGAAAAATATCTAGAAAATGAAACGCCACAGCAACAGAAGAAAGGACAAATGGAAGAAATTTGACATTCTACATCGAGCTGGAGTGTTTAAAAAAACTCAGAAGAATTTTCTCCAAACACAACATCTTGGTGCACTTCCGATCCACTAATTAAAATAATAATACATTTTATTTGGATGGCAACTTTCTTGACACTCAGGGACACCGTACAAACATATCCATAGATATTCAATACATATTAAAAACAATAGAAACGATAGAGACAAGGAAATTGGCCTCAGATGGAATGTGCCGTTTTGAACAGAGGTGTTTTAGAGTCCATATTTCTCAGTTGGGGTGATAATGAATTCCAGAGATGGGGAGCAGAGTGGCTGAATGCTCTGCTTACCATAGTGATTAGACGGGCAGAGGGGACAGACAGGTGAATAGAGGAGGGTTTGAGGGAACATAAAGGAGGTTGGACAGTTGGAGGGGGCGAGGTTATGAATGGCCTTGAATGGTAAAAGGAGGATTTTGTTTTGGATGTGGAACTGAACCGAGAACCAGTAGAGCAGTTGCAGGACAGCAGTGATGTGGTGGATGGAGTAGGGCAACTGAATTCTGGACCAGTTTAAATTTATGGAGGTGTTTGTGAGGGAGGCCAAAGGGTGAATGAGATACAATAGTCTAGTCAGGTGGTGACAAGACTGTGGACAAGGCTGGGGTGGGGGAGGTGCAGATGTGAATGATGTTTCTTAGGTGGAAGTAGGCAGATGAGGTAATGTTATTGATGTGTGATTGAAAAGACAGAGAGCTGTTGGGGATGACACCTAGACTCTTTACCTGAGGGGGCGGTGAAACGGAGGAGTTATCAATGTTGATAGAAAAGCTGTTGGTTTTGGACAGAATGGATTTGGTGCTGATGAGAAGAACCTCAGTTTTATTGCTGTTTATTTTAAGGATGTTTCGGGTGAACATGGTTTTCATTTCAGTAAAGCAATCAGTGAGGGAGGTGGGCATGAGAGTGGAGGAGAGCTTACTGGTGAAGTAGAGCTGGGTGTCATACACATAGCAGTGGAAATGAATGTTAAATTTGTGAAGATATTGCTGAGGGGAAGGAGGTGAATTATGAAAAGGAGGGGCCCCAGAACAGAGCCCTAGGGCACACCTGTAGTGACGCTGGAAGAGATGCATTTAAAAGATTTGAGCTGAATGAACTGAGTGCAGCTAGAGAGCTAAGAGGTGAACTAGTTTGAGGGAGTGGGGGAGATGCCAATAGAAAACAGTATGTTGACGAGGGTGGTGTGACAGATGATATCGAAGGCCAAACTCAGGTTGAGGAGGATGAGGATGGTGCGGAGTCCAGAATCAGCTGCCATGAGTAGGTCGTTTGTAATTTTGATAAGTGCCGTGTTTGTGCTATGGAGTGGGCAGAAACCTTACTGGAACTGTTCATACAGGTTATTGTAGGATATGTGATAGCGGACCTGGGAGGCAACTGTTTTTTCAAGGATTTTGGAGATGAAGGGTAAATTGGAAATAGGATGGAAGTTGTTGAAATTGGAGGGGTCGAAATCAGGTTTTTTTCAAAATTGGGGTGATGACGGCAGTCTTGAAGGATGTGGGAACAGTTCCAGTGGTGAGAGAGAAGTGGATGATGGCCAAAATGAGGGGGACCAGAGAGGGGAGGTAGGTTTAAACCAGGTGTTTGGGGAAAGGATCCAGTGGAGTAGGTGAATGGCTTAGATTTGTGAATGAGTTCAGTGATTTCTGAAGGAGAGGGGAGCTGGAAGGAGGAGAATGAGTGTGTGAATGAGTGAAAGTCGGCTGAGATGCTGAGGTGAGGGTTTGAACCAAGGTTCTGATGGATTTTCTGAATTTTTGCAATGAAAAAGGACATAATGGAGTTGCAGAAGGAGGTTGTGTACAAGTGAGGGGGAGAGAATTCTGGGGTAGGGTGGTGGTCTCAAATAGGGAAAACAGTGACTTGATGTTTTCTTCATTTGCAGAGATGAAGCTGGAGTAGTAGTGGGTTTTGGTGTTGGAAATTGAGTCCTTTTAATGTATGATTTGGTTATTGTATGTTTCTTTGTGAATACTGAGACCAGTGTTTGTGTACAGCTGTTCAAGATGCCAACCTATAGTCTTTTATGAGCCGAAGATCGGGGGTGAACCAAGGGGCGGAGATGTAGGAAGAAACAAATCTGTTTTTTAACAACTGAGAGAATTGAGAATATTAGGGAGTGCAGTGTTGTAATGAGAAGGCGGTTCATCAGGTATGGATAGATTGTGGAATTCGAGGAGGCAGTCAGTACTTCAAGAGTGGTGGCTTTGATGTTCTTCGTGTTGCAGAATGAGATGAGGCATGGTTCTTAGTGATGGTGAGAGTAAGTTTGACTGTAAATGAGAGGAGAAAGTGGTCAGTTATGGGGAGTTCGTCGGCTATAAAATCCAAAAGGGTGACACCAGAGCAACAAATGTACAGGATGTGTCCTTTGGGGCGAGTGGGAATGGTGGTATGCTGCTGAAATCCAAAACTCTCGAAACAGGATGTGAAGTCTTTGGTAAGGAGGAGGTTGGTATTGTCCATGTGGATATTGAAATCGCCCAGTAGTATTATGTCTGGTGAAAGAGAGGATAGATGGGTGAGGAAAGCAGCAAAGTCATTTAAAAGTCACTATTCGGTTTAGGGGAGTGGTAGACTGTAGCAATGATGGTTTGAGTGGGACCAGACAGCTTGCAGACAGTAGACTAGAACGAACTGGAGACAGGCACAGACACTGGCGAGACTTTCCATTTCTCACGATTATTTATTGCGAGAGCTCCTCTGCAAACGGGGCCACAGGGTTGACAGGTGTAAACAAACCCAGGAGTGAATTCATTCAGTTCGTTGGGCTGTTGCCATATCTCGGTTAAACAAAAAAGTCTATCTTACGGTTGGTGATGAGGTCCTGGATGAGATATCCTTTGCTTGTCAGTGAGTGCATGTTGAGCGGAGAGAAGCTGAGTGAGGTTTTGTCACAGCTGGTGGTGGTGCTTGCCACCTGAGCTCGATAGGCTAACATGCTGTGGTTGACAACCCGGCTGGTGGAGTGTGGAGGGTGTTGAGAGCTGGACCAGATGGACTTTACTGCCGCTGAGCTCTTTTGATGGAAATTCCGGCGGGACGCACGGTAGATGTATCTCCAGCAGAAGGTGATGTCCGGTTCAAGATTAACTGGTGTTCGTATTAACTGGTGATACCACCATTTCTGAGACAGATGTTTTGTAGGCATGGCTTTTCAGA
This sequence comes from Acanthochromis polyacanthus, assembly GCF_021347895.1. Classification (NCBI taxonomy): domain Eukaryota; kingdom Metazoa; phylum Chordata; class Actinopteri; family Pomacentridae; genus Acanthochromis; species Acanthochromis polyacanthus. Next base: position 1,812,157 of record NC_067126.1, on the reverse strand, counting down.
ACCTCTTACCAGCTGACCAGGAAATAAACAATGGAACAACTTCGTCTATAAAATGAGATTTCTGCTGTTCTATCTTTTTCAGTCTTGGCAAAAATATCTAGAAATAAGAGTTGTCTCATTTTAAAAGTCATGCACTGTCTTGCTACACGAAAGAAAAACTATGTCAGCGTCAACTGTGTGATAACAGAATGCCAAAGTGTTGTAGTATAACGTCAATTTTGTGATACAGTATTGGCCGATTTAGATCACATTATAGCTACATTGTCTTATTTAAGCACAGAAACATCCAAATTTTAGCAAAACAGTCCAGCAGTATTTAACATATTGAATTTAAAATGCAGCGGTTTAGCCAAGTTCACAGGACATTCATGTTCAAACCAGCAGTAGAAGTTTGTCGTGTCATACTACTTAAAACTGTGACACATCATTGAGAAAAGATAGCACTTCCTTTCAGTAAAACACAATTTTTGGGACTCCCAAATAGCTCAGCTGGCTGGGTGGGTGATCTATAGAAAGGGTAGTAAACCCAAAGCAGTGGCCTGGGTTCAACTCCAACTCACAGCCTTTTGCTGTGAGTATGTGTGTATGTATATATATATATATATATATATGTACACACACACACACACACACACACACACACACACACACACACACACACACACACACACACACTATATTGCCGAAAGTATTCGCTCACCTGCCTTGAGTTGCATATGAACATAAGTGACATCCCATTCCTAATCCATAGGGTTCAGTATGACGTCGGTCCAATCTTTGCAGCTATAACAGCTTCAACTCTTCTGGGAAGGCTGTCCACAAGGTTTAGGAGTGTGTTTATGGGAATTTTTGACCATTCTTCCAGAAGCACATTTGTGAGGTCACACACTGATGTTGGACCAGAAGGCCTGACTCTCAGTCTCCGCTCTAATTCACCCCAAAGGTGTTCTATCGGGCTGAGGTCAGGACTCTGTGCTGGCCGGTCAAGTTCATCCACACCACACTCTGTCATCCATGTCTTTATGGACCTTGCTTTGTGCACTAGTGCACAGTCATGTTGGAAGAGGAAGGGGCCAGCTCCAAACTGTTCCCACAAAGTTGGGAGCATGGAATTGTCCAAAATGTCTTGGTATGCTGAAGCATTCAGAGTTCCTTTCACTGGAACTAAGGGGCCAAGCCCAGCTCCTGAAGAACAAGCCCACACCATAATCCCCCCTCCACCAAACTTTACACTTGGCACAATGCAGTCCCACAAGTATGGTTCTCCTGGCAACCGCCAAACCCAGACTGGTCCATCGGATTGGCAGATGGAGAAGCACGATTGGTCACTCCAGAGAAGGCGTCTCCACTGCTCTAGAGTCCAGTGGTGGCATGCTTTACACCACTGCACTCCCACGCTTTGCATTGCACTTGGTGATGTATGGTTTGGATGCAGCTGCTCGGCCATGGAAACCCATTCCATGAGGCTCTCTGCTGAAGCTCTGTTCTTGAGCTAATCTGAAGGCCACATGAAGTTTGAAGGTCTGCCGCGATTGACTCTGCAGAAAGTTGGCCACCTCTTGGCACTATGTGCCTCAGCATCCGCTGACCCCGCTCCGTCAGTTTACGTGGCCGACCACTTGGTGACTGAGTTGCTGTCGTTCCCACACTTCCACTTTCTTATAATACAGCTGACAGTTGACTGTGGAATATTTAGGAGCAAGGAAATGTCAGGACTGGATTTGTTGCACAGGTGGCATCCTATCACAGTTCCATGCTGGAATTCACTGAGCTCCTGAGAGCGACCTGTTCTTTCACTAATGTTTGTAAAAGCAGTCTGCATGCCCAGGTGCTTGATTTTATACACCTGTGGCCATGGAAGTGATTGGAACACCTGATTCTGATTATTTGGATGGTTGAGTCAATACTTTTGGCAATACAGTGTATATAGTCTTTTTTAGACTGAGAGGGATTCTGGAGATACAGCTTAGTGTAGAACAATGTAACAAAACAATCTTATTTGATCAGTTTTTATTCATTCTTATTTTATTTTTTGCACGTCTTGAATTGTGAGATTGTGTTTCTTGTCTGAAACAGCAGTTGACCATCTAGTTTAAGGGCTAATTCAGGGTTAGTAGCATAAATATCCTCATCTGTTTATTATTGTTCTATTTTTTAGAAATATATGTTTAGTTTTGTATTCTATAGAATCAGTGCATTGAAATTACAATGCATTGATTCTACAGAATACACTGTTGATTAACTTGCAATGTCCCAGTAAAATGAGTACATCGAGATGAAGCATATCAGCGTTCTAAAGGCAGGAATGACAAATAGCTGGTTAATTTGTGGTAAGATGGTTTATAGTATCTTGTTGTTTTACTTAAAATGTGTCTAAAAGTAAAACAACTCAGATCCAACTGTTTAACTGCAGTAATCTTTGAAAACAGCAGCAGTACCTCTAGTGGTGTTTCTGTCTGATTGTCTGACTAAAGCCACAGACTGCCACAAGTTAGTCTGGTGTAAGTCATCACACTCTACCGCAGGAAAGCGGTATTTTTGTTCAGTTCGGTGGAAGTCCGAGAACAGAGTATTTTGCCGGTAGGCTGAAGAGCTATGAGTCCGAACACACCAAAAACCAAATGTGGAATCAATTTTAAAGCTGACAACAGGAACATTTCGGAACAGTTTATTGACGTCTGTGTGTTTTGAACAGGCATTGGTACAGTCACCTATGATCTGTATTGCCTGTTAATCTTCAACACCGGGTGGAGGTGGAGTGCCGCTGGTGCAGGTCCAGGCAGGTAATAACGCAACTGAAGCAGTTTAGCAGCCGAGTACCGATGAAAACTCGTCACTGGCAGGTGAACAGGCAGTAAGAAGAGCCAGACACATACAGACCAGATGTATGTTGGCCTATATTGTGGTTGAGGACTCAGGCGGTTTTAACGTCCAGGTGAAATGCCTGGTGAGGCTCAAGCCAGAACAGGACAGGTAAGCTAATGCTGTTCAAAACTCACTCAGACGGTAGTGCCAGCAGATCATAGAAGTATTCAGACTAGGGGCGCCCTCATAGCTCAATGGGTTAAGCGGGCAACCCATGTACAGGGGCAGGTTCGATTCCCACTCGCGGCCCTTTGCTGCATGTCTTCCCACAACTCTTCTACCTTGTTTCCTGTCTGTCTCTCACTGATCCTATGAAATAAAGCTGAAAAACAACAACAAAAAAAGGTATTCCGACTGAGGACAATTGAAGGGTCTTATCAGGTCATAAAACCATAAAATGTGTTTCGAAAGCAATTTGTGCCAGTGTGCCCTCGTCGGCCATGTCTGAAGTCAACACTAACACTCTTGAGACAAAAACTGTTTCATCCCAAGAATAAAACACCAACAATAACAGAGAGAATAAACTACAGGAGAACACAGACCTTTATATAGGAGAATAAACTACAGGAGAACACAGACCTTTATATAGGAGAATAAACTACAGAAAAACACAGACCTTTATACAGGAGAGAATAAACTACAGGAGAACACAGACCTTTATATAGAAGAGAATAAACTACAGGAGAACACAGACATGTATATAGGAGAATAAACTACAGGAGAACACAGACCTTTATATAGGAGAATAAACTACAGGAGAACACAGACGTTTATATAGGAGAATAAACTACAGGAGAACACAGACCTTTATATAGGAGAATAAACTACAGGAGAACACAGACGTTTATATAGGAGAATAAACTACAGGAGAACACACACCTTTATATAGGAGAGAATAAACTACAGGAGAACACAGACCTTTACATAGGAGAATAAACTACAGGAGAACACAGACCTTTATATAGGAGAGAATAAACTACAGGAGAACACAGACCTTTATATAGGAGAGAATAAACTACAGGAGAACACAGACCTTTACATAGGAGAATAAACTACAGGAGAACACAGACCTTTATATAGGAGAGAATAAACTACAGGAGAACACAGACCTTTATATAGGAGAGAATAAACTACAGGAGAACACAGACCTTTATATAGGAGAGAATAAACTACAGGAGAACACACACCTTTATATAGGAGAGAATAAACTACAGGAGAACACAGACCTTTATATAGGCGAGAATAAACTACAGGAGAACACAGACCTTTACATAGGAGAGAATAAACTACAGGAGAACACAGACCTTTATATAGGAGAGAATAAACTACAGGAGAACACACACCTTTATATAGGAGAGAATAAACTACAGGAGAACACAGACCTTTATATAGGCGAGAATTAACTACAGGAGAACACAGACCTTTACATAGGAGAGAATAAACTACAGGAGAACACAGACCTTTATATAGGAGAGAATAAACTACAGGAGAACACAGACCTTTATATAGGAGAATAAACTACAGGAGAACACAGACCTTTATATAGGAGAGAATAAACTACAGGAGAACACAGACCTTTATATAGGAGAGAATAAACTACAGGAGAACACAGACCTTGAACATTCCTTTGATTCCACCAGTGTTTTGGACAGAGAGGACAGATGGTCTGAGAGCAGTCAATGAAGCTATTTATGTCAAACTGAAGCAGCATCTCTAACCAGAGGAGGAGCTGTGACACCGCTTATCAAACACCTATAATGCAGTAATAAAGTTTCTCCCCAGAAAGTTTTTCCATCATTAACATCTGGAATAACTCCTGACTTGGCAGATTCACTTCCTTTGTTGTGTAAACTGGCAGCCCCACCACCATTGTTACTGTTGTTGTTGGACCTGCTGGTTTCACACCAGTTATGCTTCGTGAATGGATCATTGGTCATGTGAGCTCTTTGTCTATAAATGTGAAACTCTCCATCAGTCCGTTCAAACTGAAGAAGGCCTTTGAATGAAGGTGTAACATCTTCAAGAACCTAAAAGAGAATTCCAGTTGATTTCTACTGAACTTTCTAGGAATGTGAAGGTCATCCTACTTCAAATTTCATTTACTTTGTGAAAAGCACCAGTTTCACAGGAACCAGGTAACACTGTGGACACCGACAGCAGTTTTCCAGCTGCTTCTAATTCATTCACAGCTGCCTTTTGGTGGTTCTTGATTGACTCTTAACCATCCTGACCAATTGTTTCTCAGCAGCAGGTAATCGCTTCAGGGAATCATATACATTCTATATAAATTGGATCAGAGGAGTCAGCAGCTGTAGTCAATCATAATCACTCACGGAGGTAAGAGGAGACTAAGAAAAACTGGTTTACACAATGTTCTACATTACTGAAGCTGATAATTCAAGTTTCTGTATGTATATTTTTGATCCCGCAGATTTTGTCATAATTTCCAGAAAACCTTTAAATCCTCCTATAAGTCAAAATTTTCTGTGATGGAATTATTGAAATACATGAATCTTTGTCACTAAAAACAATCATGCTTTTTGGTTCTTTCATAGATTTATTAAAGGTTCATTTTTGTCATAGAAAATTCAATGGAAGGCGGTTCATCAGGTATGGAGAGGTTGTGGAATTCGAGTCAATGGAGACTGATAGAATAAACATGGATGTTATGTTGGATGGAAACTTTTGGTGACGGCTGTGTTTTTAATGGTTTAACCCAAAAATATGGAACATTCTATGAACCAGAGTACTTATCATAATCTGTAGAAAAAGAATATTGAGATCATCAGATCATTTACTCACTTTGCCATAAAGAGACATCTTGAAGCAGTTGAAGAATAACTTCTTTCTGGCTTCCTCACCCCGCATTCTATCATAAGCCCGTTTGGCTTCATAACCAAACTTGAGAAATTCTTCTTGTTCGTTGAACAGAATGCAGGTTGGAGTCTTTGGTGTCTCTTTTCCAACCTCTTCACCCCAGTACTTTATGTAGGGATCAGCCTCTTCCTCTCTGGGTGTCATACTGTAAGCATATCCACTGAATGTAGTTCCAAAGTCTATGGCTATTACGAACGAGTCTCCCATTGTAGAAACAGGTCCAGGTGAAGGTGTAGAGAAAAATGAATGTAATTAAATGCAGTAGGTGCAGTATATCTATGATCTGAACAGGAGGCGGGGCTTCCTGAAGGTCTGCCTACCCAGTGAGGTGAATATGAAGTTACTGTTGGGATCAGACTGAACACATTCAGTCTGGTGAAGACCAGGAAGGAGAAGCCGTAACACAAGACGACGTAAAGGCAACTTCAGGTAAATACATGAAATTTATTTTAAAGATTAGACTTTGTCCTTCTGGAGGTCACAATACCTGCACTGATTAAGATTAAACAGAAAAAAATGTAATTATTTGCATTATGTTTAAAGTGGGAAAAAAGTTGAAAATACGAGTTGATAAGCAGGTTTTACCGTGAGTCGAGAAAAGGTGACTTTGGACTGACAGACTGTCAGACAGTTTAACAGTCAGCCATCCAGTAAAGCATGAATGTTGCATAAAGTGATTTAATAATGAATCTGTGACCTGATATGTTTTAACCTGAACAACATTCTATGGTTTCTTTTTAACAGAGTGACAGAAATGGATAATGAATTTAGACAGACAAGGTATCACTTTTTTCTGATTTAACCTTAAAAATCATGTGTAACAGAATTTAAAATATTTAAATCAATTCAATAACTGTGTGAGGATGTTTTAGTGCTGCACATTTTATTCACAGATATGATCTGAAATGTAAAGGGGAAGAGGTGAAATCACATTTACTCAGGTACTGTACATGCAATGAGGTGAAACAAACTTTATCTGAGTTGAAAAACAAAGATCAAATGTGTGACTGAATCTTAGTTTTTCTGCAGTCAATAATGAATCTGTGATCTGATGGAATTTAACCTGAACAACATTTGATGTTTTTACACAGAATGAAACAAATGGAAGAGGACCTTCATCAGACAAGGTAACCTTTTCTCTGATTTTACTTTTAAATCAATGTGTAACAAAATTTAAATGTACTATAAATGACAAAGTTTGGACACAACAACACCTGGATGATCCAGTCCATCTAACAGTTAATTCATCCTGCTGGATCCATTCAGGTCCTTCTGTTATTGATGTCAATGATAGTTCAGTCACTGCATCTATGATTAACTCAGGAACAGTGTGAACATGTTTTAATGCTGATTATTTAATCCACAGATGTGATCTGAAACATGGAGAGGATGAAGTGGAGAAACTCATATGGGGGTAAGGCTGTAGCGAAGTTTCACTGAACATCCTGAATGAGCAGGTTTATTTTAGAGCCCTACATTGTCAAAGACCTGTAATCTGACACCATGAACTCAGGACAACCACTGGTGAATTCTGCTAATTCCAACTTGTCTGGTGATGAAGATTATTAACCATACAAAAGACCAGCTGGGTAGATGACACTCTGATCTGATCTCAAACATAAAGAGAAGGAAGTGGAATCACTCCCACATACAATGAAGGGAATAAATATTTTATCCCCTGCAATGTTGGTTACAAATAAATAAACAAGCAGTCTATAAGTTTAAATAGTGGCTTTCCTTTAGCTGTAAGAAACACAATATCAACCAAAAATGTAGGAAAACACAATATCTAACAGTAATACATTACTTTCCAGTTGATCAAGGTTAATGTGTATTTGATCCCCCGGCAAAACATAACCTAGTATTGAGTGAAGTAACCTTTGTTGGAGAGCACAGATGTCAGATGTTTCTTGTAGTTGTCACCCAGTTTGAACACATCTCGGGAGGTAGTTTAGACCAGTGGTTCTCAACCCTGTTCCTCAGGACCCCATGTCCTGCATGTTTTAGATGCTTCCCTGCTCCAACACACCTGACTCAAATGGTCAGCTCGTTATCAGGCTTCTACTGAGGCTTGATGACGAGCTGATCATTTGAATCAGGTGTGTTGGAGCAGGGAAGCATCTAAAACATGCAGGACATGGGGTCCTGAGGAACAGGGTTGAGAACCACTGGTTTAGACCATTCCTCTTTGCAGATTCTCTCCAGATCCTTAAGGTTCTGAGGCTGCTGCTTAGAAACACAAACGTTCAGCTCCATCAATAGATTTTCTATAGGATTGGGATCTGAAAGCTGCTCGGCCTATCTATGACCTTAATGTGCTTCTTCTTGAGCCACTCCTTTGTTTCCGTGGCCTTATGCTTTGGGTCATTATCTTGCTGGAAGACCCACTCGCGACCCATTTTAAGTGTTCTGGCTGAGGGAAGGAGGTTCTTGCTTCAGTACATTTATTGTTCCCTTAGTGTGGTTTAGTTGTCCTGTACCCCTGGTAGAGAAACAGCCCAAAAGCATAGTCGTTCCACCTCCATGTTTGACTGTGGGGACAGTTTTCTTGAGGTGATAATCAACCTTCTTCTCTTTCCAAACAGGATGAGTGACAGTAATGCCAAAGAGCTTCTTTTTGGTCTCATCTGAACAAATCACATTCCCCCAAGCCTCTCGTTGAAATGCTCATTGACAAACTTCAGACGGCCCTGTACATGTGATTTCCTGATTTCCAAGCATTCTGAGATTTTCTGGTTTCTATGTTGTAAGGGCGTTAGTTGTTTGTGCTTCATTTGAGTGAATAGACCAGGCAGTCTTTGTTTGGACATTGAGGATGGTCAGATATGGTAGGATGGAGATGCAGATCACACTTGGTTAACTGTGAAGTGAACTCAGTGCTCTGCAGGAAACCAAGGAAAGTGAACGGAAGCATGGATTCTAGAGTGTGGACTAGAGGTTGGAATGTAGGATGCTGGAACCTGTTGATACAGCAGGACAGGAAGTCAGACCTCAGCCGATAGAACTAATGATCACAGTTGTAGGCCTTTAATTAGTGTGCAGAACATGAGGAACACAATGAGTTTAGCAAAAAATTATTGTGTTCCAACACAGAGACTCAAATGCAGACAACGAAAACACGGCAATAGAGAACATAGACACAGTAATTTTATTTACAAATACGATATGTTACAGGAAGTGCAGCAGCAGAACGGAGCACTAAGAACTCAAGAAGGACCCCTAAAGTGTTGGAGGGGAACAAACAAGAATGCTAAGCTAAACTGGGAAACAGGTAGACAATACTAACCTGGGCAATGTAACACAGTGACAAGAAAGTCTAAACAATGAATCCTCAAGAGCTAAACAATAAACACCCCAAACAACAAGACATGACAGACAATACGTAACAAACTCGGTAACGAGGAATACTAAATGACTAGATCTGCCTGAGAACAAACAATATAAGAAAACATAGAGCTACGAAAACTAGGATATGCCAAACGACAAACTACTGACTCTAAGATAATTCTATAGAAACTAAATTTAGGACTGGGTACTGGGATTGAGCAGGGATCAGCCTGCAGAGTGATAGAGTCGGGAGGGAGAGATTCCAGATGGTGGAGATGGTACGTGGCTGGAGATGTGGCTGAGGTGAAACAGGTACTGCAGAGTGGAATGAATGAATAGCGCTCCAGGATTGACCCAACAGCTGGCTGCGGCGAGGAGTGGAATAGAGCAGCAGGCAGGTGGGATCAAGACCTAAAGGGCAGAGAACAGGATTAGTACAAGAAGTTATTTCAGAGCTGGACTTAGAACTAGGAGTGAACACTGACTGCTTTGTTCAACAGTCTGACGAAGAGTGATGGCTGCACTTAACTTTTATGGTGAAGGAGAGGTAGTTGTTGCTGATTGCTCCGACCTGCCAGTGATTACAATAGACAGCACCTGTCCACAGTGCCACACACCAAGGCTGAATCCCAAACCGCCCCCTGCACACTCCCCCTCCACTACCGAGTGTCACTCCAAAAGAAGTCACACTCGCAGCTGTGGAGGGCACCTATTATTGAAGGGGGAGGGTATAAATACGATCATCAGGAATGGGACGCCCTGTCGCCTCACCGGAAAATGGAAGACGTCATCGCCATGGTAACACAAAGACGCCTACTGTCATGGCTGTAGCACTGTGGCACAGGTTGCAACTAACAAGGATCGCTGCTGCTTCCAGAAGACGAAAGCATCCCACTTTTTTTCACTCACATTTTTTCCAATCCTATTATCTGGCATTTCAAATCCAACAAATGAATAAATGAATTCTGTCAGTTGTGTTCAAATTTTAAGGTGTCAAGGGGGTGCACAATTAAATCAAACGTCAGCAGAGAAGAAGATTTGTTTCTTTTGATGTATCTTTTTACACCACTCTTTTTGTGATGTTCTGTCAGTGTGAAAAAGGCGTGGGAGAAATAAAGGACGCATGTGGAACTCACATCAATATGTTTGTTTCCTCCTCCATTTCGACGTTGCACTTCCTGAAAAAGTTGTCCAGAGTGAGCATCGATGCAGACTCGCTATTTAAGGGCTGAACAGTCCACTCTCCTTCTGCACTACGCGGTTTGGGACGGCCCTTAATATGGAGGACCGTCCGCAGGAACGCGCAAACGGAGGGGTAGTGTGTAGGGGGCGGTTTGGGATTCAGCCCAAGTTCATGCTCACCTGGAGAGCGAGAGAGAAGGAGAAACTGCCTCTACGTGGCAGAGACTGGATGCAGAGGCTATAACAAAAATAACTTTTCGCTCGGGTGTCATGGCTATTTTGACGTCCAGATAAAGTTGACTAAATGAGATGAAGCTGGATAATGTAACTTCATTGAATAATGGAAAGGACAGGTGGAATCTGTTCTGCAGGGAGCACAATGGAAGCATCAGATGGTCCAGTAAGAGGACAGAGTGTTGGAGGTGACACTTCTTATAAAAGCTTTATGGGAGAAGCTGATGATCTCTGTGATATTGGGGTTTGCTTGTAGAATCATGGCAGAAAATGGAGGAAAATGTGAAGAGTTCATCTCATGCTGATCCTAGATTCTGAATGTATGAAGGGCAAAACGAGAGAGGAAGTCAGCAATGTTGTTGCAGTTGCCTGGGATGGGTTCAGCATGGAAGATAAACTGATCAGTTACTGACTGCTACATGAGGCCGTGCATGAACTATTTTTGACTGAGAAGTCCCCAAAGCCAGCAGAAGAAGCAACATCTGTGATGAGCTGAGTGTTGTGTGAATTAGACAGGTGGTCTTCACTGAAGAAGATGAAGCCATTCTACCTGGTAAGGAGATGTTACCAGAGGTGCGTTTTGGTTTTAGACAAGCTGTCGAGGATTACAGTGTCTGAAAGAGATTGAATGGAGAAAGTGACAACAGGTGGGAGATGAAGGAACAATCCTGAGGAGTGATGTTTCAGGATTGTGTCTTTTATCTTGGTTAGTAGAGCAATGGATCCATCGGAAGCTAGCATCCAGGTTCCTGTCATGGAAGTGTGGTATTACTAAATTGAAGGAATAGAGTGAATTGGAACTGGTATCTCAATGCTGGAAATGGAGGTGGGAGATTGTTGTGATGATGAGATAGAAGAATGGTGGGGAAACTGTTGTCCTGGTTCCTGAAATGAGAGCAGAAGATTTTTGGGTGTGGATGGTGTGGGAGAGGGAAGCTGACATCTAAGGTGCTAGAACAAGAACCAAAGATTGTTATAATGGGGGTGGAGGAAAGTGAAACCAGCATCCCAGAGCCAGAAATGAGAGCTGTAGGATTGTTGGAGTGGAGAAAGTGGTTATTGAAGTAGGCATCCTAGTGTCAGAATGTAAAGAAAAAGATCATTGATTTGGGTGATGAGTCATCTCACATCCCTCAGCATCTTTAAGTACTATAGGCTTCAGCCTGCAACTGAAAATCTTGAGATAGTGGACCCACTGCCAGCCAAATAAGTAAAGAAGTCCAAAGAGCCCGACATCAATAATGTCCTGCCTTAACTTCTGGCACCAGGATGCCTGTTTCACTAGCCTTTTTACCCCTCAACGGCATGTTACTTATATTTCTGGCACTGGAACACCAGTTTCTTCTACCATTACATCCCCTTGTCCACTTTACATTTCAATTTGTGGCACAAGGATCTGAAGGTGCTTAATGTGAAAATTAACAATTCTGGGACTGGGTGAATTCTGAGTGTGTGTTTGGGTGCTAGGATGTTGTTGGGAGTTGCAGTAGGCATAACATAGATTTAGTTACTGTCATGTTTTGTGGAGTTGTGAGGGCAGCAGCCCAAGAGACAATGCAACTGCATAAGGAGCTAACCTGCTGAAACCGACTGAGAATGTGGCATCCTGATGCTTAAAAGTAGAGGGTTGTTGACAGGGCTTGAAATTAAAGTTCAAGACTGATAACGGATGTGGGTGATTTGAAAAGGTTGTAAAGGTAGGTCCATCAAAAGTGGCTGTAGAAGAAGCAATCATGCAGGTATGTGCACTGAAACATGCTGCAACCAACTTTGTCAAGACTGTGGCTTATGGTTTTTCCTCATAACTTAACCACTGGTTTAGAGAAGGATGCTTTCCTGGGATGGGGGATGGAAGAGATTAACTGGTAACCGGGTGCTGGTGCTGGCTGAGGGAGGAAGAGGCAGCTGAGAAGATGAGATAGTGGAGAAGTGAAATGCCACTGGAGTGCTAAAGATGGCGTTTGATGATGATGGAATGGTGGAGCTGGGGGAATATGTTGATGAAGAAAATGAGGGATGCAATGGGCCAAACCTGGCATCCTTAGTAGAACTATGGGGAATATGGTGATGTGATGCTCGGGCACACAACCGAGGTGTCTGCCCGGAAGGAGGATTGTTGAGGTTTTTCTAGTGTTGACAGCTTCAGGAGTTTGTCAGAAATTGAAATAGTTTAACTCTGTGGTCAGTGTGTAGTGGCAGGTGAGTTGTTTTTCTCTTAGAAGAGCCTCTGTGGTTTCAGCTGCTTGGTGAGGGTTAATGATTGGATGAGGAGTGTCTGATGGAGAATGGAAAGAGGAATTCTGACTGGAGTCGTTTCTTTGGGACAGGCAGATGTGGTTAATACCATTTCTGGAGCGACACTGATCCCCATGTCTCCTAGGCCTCGTTGTGGATTAAGCTGACTGATATGGAGGAGGTCTGGAGTCTGTTTGAATGTTCCCTAATCGGAGGAGTTGATGGATGAGAGGAGGGCAGTAAGTCAGAGTTTTCTAGAACTTTCAGAACGGCTATGTGACTGAGCAGTAGTATGCAGTCCTCTGTGCATAAGAAGCAAGAACAAGTGTGAAGGGCAGAGTGGTATGTATGGTCACATGACAGGAAGGGGAGTGACAGAGGTGTAGTCCTGCTCCTGACCTCCAGCTGAAAAATGTTATCTCCACGATCTGCTCTGAAACACAGAGAGGGAAAAGTGGAATTACTCACAGAGGTACTGTACATGCAATGAAGTGAAACAACAGAGTCCAGTTTTATCTGCATTAATTTAGAAAGATGAACTGTGTGACTGAATTTCAGTTTTTCTACAGTTTTAAATGTTAAGAAATTTTAACAACATTTGATAATGTTTTAAACAGTATATCAAAGATGGAACAACGTCAGCATCCAAGGTAATATTTTTCTGATCTTATTTTTAACTAAATCAGTGGTCAGTGAAGTTAAATAAATGACTGACTGACAGTTTAACAGTCAACCATCCAATAAACCATGAATGTTAACAGATCAGTGGTTTTAATGATGAATCTGTGATCTGATGAGATTTAAACTGAACATTTGATGATGTTTTTTAAACAGCATGGGAGAAATGAAAGGACACCTCTATAGTATCAGGTAAAACTTTCTCTGTTTTCACTTCAGAATAATGTGTGACAGGATTTAAATCTGCTATAAAGGACAAAGTTTGGACACAACAACACATGGATGATCCAGTCCATCCAACAGTTAATTCATCCTGCTGGATCCATTCAGGTCCTTCTGTTATTGATGTCAATGATAGTTCAGTCACTGCATCTATGATTAACTCAGGAACAGTGTGAACATGTTTTAATGCTGATTATTTAATCCACAGATCTGATCTCACACTAAAAGAGGACCAAGTGGAAAAACTCATATGGAGGTAAGGCTGCAGCCAAAGTTTCACTGAACATCCTGAATGAGGTCTAGATCAGGTTTACTTTAGAGCCCTACATTGTCAAAGACCATGAACTCAGATCAACCACTGGTGAATTCTACTAATTCCAACATGTCCGGTCTCAACCAAATGCTGCTTCAAAGTTCTAACAGCATTTTCAGTGCTCCTCCAACCACTGACATGAGGTGAATGTTCCACTTATTCCATCCTTATTCCCAGTAGACAGGAAGCTGTCAGCTACAACAGATACTCACAGCAGATCCATTTACTCACGACTGGAATCATGCAACTGTTGACAAATCATAGAGAACAACTCTGAAATGATCAGAACACAGAATTCCTGCACTGAACTCACTGCTCAGTACAAAACAAATGATTGCATCCTCTTTGGGACCTTTTCTTGTTTTTCCTCGTCTGAATCAACTCTGATGTTCAGCTCTGTGTTTAGTAGCTGGATGTGGACAGGATTCCAGAGGAATAGGTTCAGTAGGAGTGTTATGAGAGTGTTTAAAGTTTTCTGAGTGTTGAAGAAACTGTTCAAACATCATACAGATGCTTCAGTGCAGAAATGATTCTGTTAACTGCAGCTGTTGTGTTCAAAGTAGGAAGAACTCAAACCCACCGAGATAAATGCTGAGTTGTTAGACTCTTTTTCCAGCCCTGCGACAGACTGGCGACCTGTCCAGGGTGTCCCCTGCCTCCGTCCGAGTCAGCTGGGATAGACTCCAGCACCCCCCCCCCCCCCAAAAAAAAAAACAAAAAAACAAAACAAAAGAAAAAAAACCCTCGTGAGGATAAAGTGGTGTATAGAGAATGGATGGATGGATGGATGCACAGACTCTTTTTCCACAGTTTCACTGATGGCATCATCAAGAACAGCAGCTAACAGGTTCAGTCAGTTAACTACGCTGTACATGTCACCTACTAAACCAATGCTTGGATTCCTTTTACCTCTAAACCCTCTGACTGCAGTCAGCTGAAGCCTCCACCACATTCAGACCAACCAGTCTGGAGTCAGCAGGTTATAAATCTTCCAACAGTCTACAATGGTGAAGATTAATAACCACACTTTTTACAAATGTCTAAAAGAAAGGAAGGAAGGAGACTCCCCACACCCATCTCTGTTGTTTAGAAAGATCAGTGATTAAATCAGTGGCCAGTGAAGTTAAATAAATGACTAACAGACAGTTTAACAGTCAACCATCCAATAAACCATGAATGTTAACAGATCAGTGATTTTAATGATGAATCTGTGATCTGATGAAATTTAACCTGAACAACATTTAATGATGTTTTCAAACAGCATGAGAGAAATGGAAGGACACTTTGACTGTATGAGGTAACATTTTCTCTGATTTTGCTTTTAAATCAATGTGTAACAGGATTTAAATCTACTATAAATGACAAAGTTTGGACACAACAACACCTGGATGATCCAGTCCATCTAACAGTTAATTCATCCTGCTGGATCCATTCAGGTCCTTCTGTTATTGATGTCAATGATAGTTCAGTCACTGCATCTATGATTAACTCAGGAACAGTGTGAACATGTTTTAATGCTGATTATTTAATCCACAGATGTGATCTGAAACATGGAGAGGATGAAGTGGAGAAACTCATATGGGGGTAAGGCTGTAGCGAAGTTTCACTGAACATCCTGAATGAGCAGGTTTATTTTAGAGCCCTACATTGTCAAAGACCTGTAATCTGACACCATGAACTCAGGACAACCACTGGTGAATTCTACTAATTCCAACATGTCTGGTGATGAAGATTATTAACCACACAACAGACTAGCTGGGTAGATGAGCAGAAGAGTTCGTCTTACAACGAGTCATCCATTTTTACAATTCAATTTTATTTGTATAGCGCCAACTACAAGTCAAATTGTCTCAAGATGCTTTACAGAACCCATACGCCTGACCCCCAAAGCAGCCCTAAGGAGACAGTGGCAGGAAAACACCCTTTAATAGGGAAGAAAACCTTGAACAGAACCTGGCTCTTTATGTCGGGGATCAATCTGCTGCTGGCCGGGTGGATTGAGAGGAACAGAAGAGGAAGGGAGGTAGAGGAAGAGGGATGAGTGAAGAGGGGGGTGGGGAACAAGGAACATAAAACACACAGTTGGATGCATGTATGATAAGATAGATGATACAGTCCCTGACAAAAGTCTTGTCGCTTCTCTTAAGTAGTAAGAACAACAAACAACAACAACTGGACTTGTAGTTGATCAATTGGAATCAGAAATGGCTCATATGAATGACAAAGCCCTCTAGATTATATTTATTATGCCAAAATAAAGTTTTGTATCATTCATTGAGTTTTATCATTTAATTAGGACAGAAAGCTCAGATTTTGCTTGGACAAAAGTCTTGTTGCATACAAAAATAATGTTGAAATTATACATATACTTTATTCTGAATACACAAATATGCTATAAAAACATCAGAACATGGTGTCTTGCAAAAAAAATTATTAATATTGTGTATGACTTCCAGAGCTTGGAGGACTGCATCCATATGTCTCATCAATGACTCAAATAACTTATTGATAAAGTCATCTTAAATGGCAAAGAAAACAGTCTTGCAGGGTTCTCAGAGTGCATCAAGATTCTTTGGTTTCATCTCCCAAGCCTTCTCCTTCATTTTACCCCAGACATGCTCAATAATGTTCATGCCTGGTGACTGAGCTGGCCAATCCTGGAGCTACTGGACCTTCTTTGCTTTCTGGAACTTTGATGTAGAGGCTGAAGTATGAGAAGGAGCGCCATCCTGCTGCAGAATTTGCCCTCTCTTATAGTTTGGGATGTAATGGGAAGCAAGAATTTCTTGATACTTTAGGCTGTTGATGTTTCCATCCACTCTGCAGAGCTCTCGTACACACCATACCGGATGTAACCCCAAACCATGATTTTTCTTTCACCAAACTTGACTGTTTTCTTGGTGAATCTTGGGTCAGTGCGGCTTCTGCAGGATTTGTGGTGATTGGGATGCAGTTCAATGGATGATTCATCAGAAAAATCAACCTTCTGCCACTTTTCATTGTCCATCCTTCCTGCAAGCTGTGGACCTTGACAAATTCAACACAATTTTTTGTTGTCTTCTGTTTAATGCTGGTTTCTATGCACTAATTTGACCATGGAGAACACTGCATGAGAGAATTTGACAAACTGTTCTTGTAGATACAGGGATTTCTGACCAACAGTTCATGTGCAACTCTGTTGCAGTTGAAAAAGAGCTGGCCCTGGACTGTTGGAGCAACAAATGCTCTTCTCTAACAGGCCTGACCTGGGCTTGTCATAAACATCACCAGTTTCTTCAGATCTTTTTCTTATCCTCTCCACTTGACATTTGGATAAATTAAAGCTGTCTGCCACCTCAGCAGCAGACTTGGTCTTCAGGATCTTGATGATCAGCACTTTGGTCTGTGGTTGGATCTTTGGCATGCTGTCGGGGTCAGGTTGGGCTTCAGATGAAGGTCTTGTGTCGGGTTTCTTTTTATACACACCTGGGAATGTGTCAGTTACAGTATTTGTCACAGGTGAACTTCTAATCTGTGATTGGTTGAATCTTTTAAAGACATGACAATACTTTTGTCCTTACAAAAACAGATGTCATGGGCTTTACCAAGACGTGAACATCAGGACACTTTATGACGGGTTCAATTTGCACCCAGTTATTTATGTGAAAACCCTTGACATTAAAATTAACCATTTTTTTGAGAGAACTGATTGATTAGAAATAAAGTTACATGCCATTTAATGTTACTATATCCTTGTGCGACAAGACTTTTGTCAGGGACTGTACATACAATGTAGAAGCTAACATGTAAACTGATTCCTAGTTTCCTGTTCTGGTGTACAGCTCTGGTATTAAATCTACTACATATATAGCTGGTAGTAAAATTCAAACAGTATGTAGAAGAGCAGCTCAAGTATAGTGAGGGTGATGCAGAGTAGACTGGTGGAAACGAGCAGCTGGAAGCAGTGGGCTGGAGGAAGGTCAGCAGCAGCATCCCACAGTGGACATGATGGAGACTAGACCAGTTGGTGGAACATCGACCACAGATCTGAAGCATCCAGCTCTGGGACCAGAGACACTTGGAGAAAGGACACAGGGAGAAACAGAGTTAGTGTAATGCAATAATAGTATATATATTAGATATAAAGGTAGAGAGAGAAGAGCTCAGTGCATCCAGAGAGGTTCCCCAGCAGCCTATAGGCCTAGCAGCAGAACTAGGGGCAGAACTAAGGGACGTCCAAGAGGAAGACTCCAGCTGACCCCCTCAGGGTCACCCAGTCAGCCCTAACTATAAGATTTGTCAAAAAGGAACGTTTTAAGCCTGGTCTTAAAATAGAGAGGGTGTCTGCCTCCAGAACCCAAACTGGGAGCAGGTTCCAGAGGAGAGGAGCTGATAACTGAAGGCTCTGCCTCCCATTCTACTTTTAGAGATTCTAGGAACAACAAGTAAGCCTGCAGTCTGACAGCCAAGAGTTCTGCTAGGATAATATGGTACTATCAGATCTTTAAGATATGATAGAGATTGGTTGTTATAAGTCAGAAGAAGGATTTTAAATTCTATTCTGGATTTAACAGGAAGCCAATGAAGAGAAACCAATATTGGAGAAATATGATCTTTCTAACTCCCGTTAGTACCCTGGCTGCAATGTTTTGGATCAGCTGTAGATGTTTGAGAGAGCTATTTGGACAATCTGATAATAAGGAATTACAATAGTCACATCTGGAAGTAACAAAAGCATGGACTAGTTTTTCTGCATCACTCTGAGACAGAATGTTCCTGATTTTTTACAGTATTTCTAAGGTGAAGAAAGGAAGTCCTACATATTAGTTTTATGTGTGAGTTAAAGGACACGTCCTAGTCAAAGATAACTCTGAGATTCCTCACAGTAGTACTGGAGGCCAACGTGATGCCATCCAGAGTAACTATTTGCTTTGAAAGCGAGTTTCTAAGATGTTTGGGGCCAAATATAATGACTTCAGTCTGGTCTGAATTTAGTAGTAGGAAATTACAGGTCATCCAGGTCTTTTTGTCTTTAAGACAGTCTTGCAGTCTGGCTAGCTCATTGGTTTCATCTGGCTTCGTACATAAATACAACTGAGTGTCGTCAGCGTAACAGTGGAATTTAATACAGTGCTTGCTATTAATGTTGCCTAAAGGAAGCATGTATAATGTGAACAGTATCGGTCCTAAGACAGAACCCTGAGGGACTCCATGATTCACCTTAGTATGCTCAGAAGAGTCAAACTGGAACCTATCTGATAAGTAGGATTTAAACCAATCCAGTGCTGTCCCTTTAATGCCAATTGAATGTTCTAGTCGCTGTAATAAAAGTTTGTGGTCGATTGTGTCAAATGCTGCACTAAG
Source organism: Acanthochromis polyacanthus (assembly GCF_021347895.1). Taxonomy (NCBI): domain Eukaryota; kingdom Metazoa; phylum Chordata; class Actinopteri; family Pomacentridae; genus Acanthochromis; species Acanthochromis polyacanthus. The sequence goes on along the minus strand of NC_067126.1, from coordinate 1,792,881 downwards.
ATCTAACAAAACAAGTCTAGAGACCAGACCATTATCTGATGCTATGAGAAGGTCATTAATAACTTTCACCAGAGCTGTTTCTGTGCTATGATGCACTCTGAAGCCTGACTGAAACTCTCCAAACAAGCTATTCCTTTGTAAATGTTCACATCATTGATCTACAACTGTTCTTTCCAGAATTTTAGAGAGAAATGGTAGGTTGGATATTGGTCTATAGTTAGCTAACACATCTGGATCTAAAGTGGGCTTTTTAAGCAAAGGTTTGATGACAGCAACCTTAAAAGCCTGTGGTACATAGCCTGTTACTAGAGAGAGATTAATCAGATCTAACATTGAAGAATTAATTAAAGGTAAAATCTCCTTGAAGAGTCTAGTTGGGATAGGATCTAAAAGACATGTTGATGGTTTGGATGTAGAAACTGTTGAAATTAGTTCAGAGAGACATATAGGAGTGAAGAATTCTAAAGATTCATCAGGTCTAACAGCCAATTCTAAAGCAACTGTGACATTTGTAGGAAGGGCCGGATTATTTTTTTCTCTGATCATAACAATTTTATTTGTAAAGACACAGAATGGATTAAATTAATTATTCTGTGGTCTTTATGTTTTTAATCAGACTGACATTCTTGTGATGTTCTTAGAAGAAAAACGGAAGAAAAACTTGATGGGACCATGATACATTATTCATATTTTAATGTTAAAACCACATGGAAAAGTTTTAAAATCAAATATAAAGGTGCAAAGTTTGGACACAATAACATCTTGAGACACCTACACGACAGATTGGAATTGATTATAATGCTGCATATTTAATCCACAGTTCTGCTGTGAAACATGGGGAAGAAATGGAATTATTTTCACACAGGTACTGTACATGCAAAGATCACATGAATGACTGCATCTGAATCATGTAGTGTTTCTTTGTTTACGGTAGGAGAAGAACTCAGTGTTTCTGTAAAGATCAGAGACAGCTGTGAAATGATCCCAGTATTTCTCTGCTGAATGATCACATAACAGTCTGATAAAACAATAGAAGAAAACTGGAAACACATCTTTGTTGTTTAGAAAAGTCATTTATTTAATCAGTGGTCAGTGGAGTTAAATAAATGACTGACAGACAGTTTAACAGTCAACCATCCAATAATCCATGAATGTTAACAGATCAGTGATTTTAATGATGAATCTGTGATCTGATGAGATTTATCCTGAACAACATTTGATGATGTTTTCAAACAGAATGGTACACATGGAAGGACAGCTTTATAGTATCAGGTAACATTTTCTCTGATTTCACGATAGAATAATGTGTAACAGGATTTAAATGTACTATAAATGACAAAGTTTGGACACAACAACACCTGGATGATCCAGTCCATCTAACAGTTAATTCATCCTGCTGGATCCATTCAGGTCCTTCTGTTATTGATGTCAATGATAGTTCAGTCACTGCATCTATGATTAACTCAGGAACAGTGTGAACATGTTTTAATGCTGCTGATTTAATCCACAGATCTGATCTGGAACGTAAAGAGAAAGAACTGGAATCACTTTCACACAGGTACTGTACATGCAATGAGGTGAAACAACAAACTTTATCTGAGTTGACCAACAAAGATCAAATGTGTGACTGAATCTGAGTCTTTCTGCAGTTTTCCACCATCACATGTAGAGTTTCTTTGTTTACGGTGGGAGGTTTTCAGTGTTTCTATAAAGATCAGAGACAGCTGTGAAATGATCCCAGTATTTCTCTGCTGAATGATCACATAGCAATCTGATAAAACAGTTCACTAGCAAGGACCACACCATCGATTTGAAGCTTCATAGTTCACTGGATGCAAAGGATGATTATGTTGGTGATGACTAGAGGCTGTTGGGGGGGGGGGGGGGGGATCTTTGATCAGCAGCAGCTCCCAGGCCGGCGGGCCTCAAAAACCTCGCCTCGAAAAAATCGTTATGGATTAGGCTAATCGGGGTGGAGGAGATCTGGAGCCGGGCTAAATGTTTCCTCATGTAGGGCTAATGGATAAACGGTTGGTGGTAAGTCAGACTTTTCTAAAACTTCTAGACTGGCAGCATGGCTGAGCGATGACGTTTTGCTCTGTGCAAGAGAAGCAAGAACAAACAAATGTGAAGGGCAGAGTGGGATGTATCGACGTAGGACAGGAAGGAGAGTGATTGAGGTGTGGTCCTGCTCCTGAACCTCAGCTACAGATTTTATTTCTATTAAAAGCACACATTAAAAGCCCTCTGTTGTTTAGAAAGATCGGTGATTTAATCAGTGGTCAGTGGAGTTAAATAAATGACTGACAGACAGTTTAACAGTCAACCACCCAATAAGCCATGAATGTTAACAGATCAGTGATTTTAATAATGAATCTGTGATCTGATGAGATTTAACCTGAACAACATTTGATGATGTTTTCTAACAGCATGAGAGAAATGGAAGGACAGCTCTATAGTATCAGGTAACATTTTCTCTGATTTTACTTTTAAATCAATGTGTAACAGGGTTTAAATCTACTATAAATGACAAAGTTTGGACACAACAACACCTGGATGATCCAGTCCATCTAACAGTTAATTCATCCTGCTGGATCCATTCAGGTCCTTCTGTTATTGATGTCAATGATAGTTCAGTCACTGCATCTATGATTAACTCAGGAACAGTGTGAACATGTTTTAATGCTGCTGATTTAATCCACAGATCTGATCTGAAACATGGAGAGGAAGAAGTGAAATCACTTTCACACAGGTACTGTACATGCAATGAGGTGAAACAACAAACTTTATCTGAGTTGACCAACAAAGATCAAATGAATGACTGCATCTGAGTTTTTCTGCAGTTTTCCACCATCACATGTAGAGTTTCTTTGTTTACGGTGGGAGAAGTTTTCAGTGTTTCTATGAAGATCAGAGACAGCTGTGAAATGATCCCAGTATTTCTCTGCTGAATGATCACATAACAGTCTGATAAAACAATAGAAGAAAACTGGAAACACATCTTTGTTGTTTAGAAAAGTCATTTATTTAATCAGTGGTCAGTGGAGTTAAATAAATGACTGACAGACAGTTTTACAGTCAACCATCCAATAATCCATGAATGTTAACAGATCAGTGATTTTAATGATGAATCTGTGATCTGATGAGATTTATCCTCATGATATCTTCAGGGTGACAAAGTTGGAACATTTTTATCAACAACAAAACCAAGATCCAAGGTAACACTTTTCTGATCTTTCATGAACCACATTGAACAGGTTTAGCTCAACACACCAAGTGTGGACACAGAAATCCCATAATAGTTCAGTGTTACTATTTAATAATGAATCTGTGATCTGATGTGGTTTAACCTGAACAACTGATGGTGTTTTTAAACAAAATGAAACAAATGGAAGAAGAGCTTGATCAGGCAAGGTAATAGTTTTCTGATTTTCCTTCAGAATAATGTGTAACAGGGTTTAAATCTACTATAAATGACAAAGTTTGGACACAACAACACCTGGATGATCCAGTCCATCTAACAGTTAATTCATCCTGCTGGATCCATTCAGGTCCTTCTGTTATTGATGTCAATGATAGTTCAGTCACTGCATCTATGATTAACTCAGGAACTGTGTGAACATGTTTTAATGCTGCTGATTTAATCCACAGATCTGATCTGGAACGTAAAGAGAAAGAACTGGAATCACTTTCACACAGGTACTGTACATGCAATGAGGTGAAACAACAAACTTTATCTGAGTTGACCAACAAAGATCAAATGTGTGACTGAATCTGAGTCTTTCTGCAGTTTTCCACCATCACATGTAGAGTTTTTTTGTTTACAGTGGGAGGTTTTCAGTGTTTCTATAAAGATCAGAGACAGCTGTGAAATGATCCCAGTATTTCTCTGCTGAATGATCACATAGCAATCTGATAAAACAGTTCACTAGCAAGGACCACACCATCGATTTGAAGCTTCATAGTTCACTGGATGCAAAGGATGATTATGTTGGTGATGACTAGAGGCTGTGGGGGGGGATCTTTGATCAGCAGCAGCTCCCAGGCTGGCGGGCCTCAAAAACCTCCCATAAGGCATAAACAAAGAGTGAGTGGACAGATGTTGGTGGACAAAGACCATGATCAATCAGCTATTCTGCAGAGGAATCGTAGGTGTTTTGAGTCCCAGATGGAGGTGAGCAGTACAAGATGGAGCTGGATAATGTAGCTACATTCCATGATAGAAAGGAGGAACAGAATCTATTATGGAGGGAGAGAAGGAAGTCAGTGATGATGTTGCAGTAGCCAGGAAATGTTGAATGTGGAGGAGGAACAGGTTGGAGACTGACCACCTTTCGGGGGTTGCTGCACCAAAGGCATGACTTCAGGAGAGTAGCTTCAACTTTTGTTTATAACAGTGATGAGGACGAGGTTGTCAGAGTGAATGAGGATGGATTGTTACTTTACCGTTCTTGGCTTTATGAGAGAGTAGCGTTAACTATGGGTAGACTTTGAATACTGCTGAAGATAGCTGGAGAGGTTTATTGAACAACCTGTAGCTTAAAACCTAGGAGGCTACAGTGTAGACCAAGGGACCTCCAAAACTTAAAGGAGGAGCATGACTGAAGAGCTGAGTGTTGTTGGACATCTTGTTCATAAGTGAAGGTAGAATGGAGCTTGAGATGGACAGGCAGCTGGTTCAGATCAGCAGTTGTACTGGACCATCATGATGAGGAGGGAAGTTTTCGATTTATCAGTCAATCTACATTCCAATCCTAACCTAATGGTCATAAGCTCTTGATGGTGATGAAGTAATTAATTGTTGGTGCAAGAGGTGGAAATGAGTTTCCTCCATCAGTTGACTGGGCATAGCCTCTGAAACGGGTCTCCTTTGCATAAAAAGGAAGCAGCTGAAATGACTCAGATGTGTGTTGGGTGACTTGCTGGCATGGCCCATAGAGGTTTCTGCTACTGGCATCTTAGCTGGGAATTTACACAGAAGGTTGACGGTGATTTGAAACTGGGAGAAACTGGTGACCCAGTGTCAGAAGTGCAAGAAGGGAACTGTTGAAGAGGTATAAAGAGGCTTGTGAAATTGGCATCTCAGTGCCAGAAGGAGTTGAAGTTGTTTAAGTGGAGCATAGAGATGAGTCAAACAGACATCCCAGTGCTAGAATCAAGGCAGAAGATTGTTGATGTTGGGGTCTTCAGACTTCTTTGAATGGCAGTGGGCCTACAGTCTCTGGATTTTCTATTGCAGACTGAAAATTACAGTACTTGCTCAGTGAGAGGACAAGTGCATGGAAACTGGCTGAAGGCACTTGATATAGAAATGAACAAGTCTAGGGCTGGATGAGCTTTTCAGCACTGGGATGTTGATGGGAGCTGAAGCAGATGTGATATAGTGTGGTGCTCAGAGACATCTGAGGTGGCGTCAACACGACGCTCAGCGGCAGGGTCTGGGCGCCGGGGAGCAGCGGGGTCTGTGGTTTCCTGGAACCTCGCTTCCTTCTGGATCACTTCCGGGAAAGGGGTTTGTCGGAGTACTGGGGTTCTGGTTCAGACGGTAAACTGTCCTGGCTGGGGTGAAAATTGTCAAGTCCTAAAGCTCTATCCAATAAAAAAAAAAGAGCACAGACCGCTGGAGGAAATGGTGATCGGAGGGGACTGGGAGTTCCTGAATCGGGACACTCCCTTTCCAGAGCTGGGCATATATGCAAGTCGAGTTCCCCAGTAAGGAGACTTGCCAGCATCGTTAGCCATGGGGTCAGGGGAGACGGAAAATGAGATATTATCTGGTGGCTTAGACAGAGTAGTGGCTGATTGGAGAGTTGTGGAAATTGGGGATGCAAGTCCATGATTACTGGCTAACTGAAAACTCATAACTCCTGTCCTAACAATACTCGGAGGGGTAGTTGAATTAGCAGATGAACTAGTGGATGGGTGACAAGAAGGATAAGTGGAAGAGATAGGCAGGGTCACGTATCGCAATGGAGTGTTCAAGAATTCTAAAATATGATCTGGCAGGTGGCCCATTAACCAGAGCATCTGGGAGGCCGCCCTGCGACCCCGAGAAACAATGTTTTCTATGTGCTCCTGACCCCGAGCCTTCGTCCACTTGCACCATAACTCAAACAAGGTGGCATAATATTCTAAATTTTCCTCAGACAAAAAAAAAAAAATAGTAATAAAAAAATCGGCTAGGGATTCTGGGGAAGGGACAGTGACAGTCTGTTGGTCTGCTGGGTTCAGGTCTGGCCAGATCATACTGTTCTGAGGGCGGTTGGAGAACGCAGACACAGACAGACAGGCAGACTGGAGATCAGGAAAGGGGTTTTATTAAACGAAACTCCAAATAATTCTATAACAGAGACCAGAACTGGGGAGGCAGAGCAAAACCAAACCATACACTAACGCTATGAAACAAAACCGCTTGATACCACAGAACTACTGAGAGGTACTCACACTATGGGGAAACTGTAACCCAAGGGGGCAGACAGGCTGGAGAAAGTCCAAAACTGACAGGAGCACAATAGAGTCCAAGAGGGGGGAATCCACAACGGGGGGGAAGCAGAAGAGTCTGTAAACAGAAGCCGTTCAGAGGTGGTAGGTTTTGTGGGGGACGGCGTCTGTGATGGCATTTGAGTCGAGCAATGATCCGGTGGAGACTGAGAGGAAGCACAGAGCTTATATAGCTGAGGTGGGGGACAGGTGAGTAGTAACCTTGCCAGCAAGTTGATTTCTCGCGATATTTGTGAGTTCACAAATCTCTCAACAAACCATCTTGCTCCGCTCCCGCTTTCACTGTTCGGACAGAGCCAAGTTGGCACGGGCCAATCACGCAGCAGTATTCGTGTGTGGGGCGGGATATCCGGGTGTGAAGACGACACCAAGCGCCAGTAGATCAAAACAAACACGGGAACGGAGGACAACGATCGTGTAGATGCTGCTATTAAGTCAGTTTTAGCCGAATCTCGTATCGCTTCTTTGAAGGAAGAACAACGAGAGGCTCTTTGCGCATTTCTGCGCAAAGAGCGACTGTACAGGTATCTGCACTGAGGCATGTCACAGCTGGATAGGTTAAGTCTGTTGTGGATAGTTTGCCCTTGTAGCTTAAGAACTGATTTTCCTTTCGGTCAACATCTTGTGTCAAGAGCATAGGAGTGAAAAACCGTGTATAGCAGCTAGTAGTGATGCTGTAAAGTGAAGATGACTCAAAGAGGAAGAGCTGCTTGATTTATAGACAGTTCATGTGGTGGCTGGGTAATTCCGTTATCCTTCTTTATGAGGTATTAAAGATGAATGTGCTGAAAGGTGTGTGACGGCCCTCGTGTGTCTGTGAGGTGAACTAATGACATCTGTTCTCTTTAAGGTGCTGGGATTGGCCAGGTGTGATTATTGAGATGTGGAGCACCTGGGCCCGCTGCTCCACCTCAGCTATATATACTTGCTTCCTGTGATCTGTCTGGGCTCTGGGCTCTCTCTGCTCACGGTTCCAGTCGCCTGAGCCCCATGCACCCTTTATTTAGTTCCTTTTGTTAGTGCCCCTTTCAACACTTTGCACCACATCATTTCCACACAGCCAACTACACACTACTGATATTACAGACGAGACACACTCCATGCTTACAGTTATTCTTGTTTCTTATCTTAATTTGTAATAAATTATTTGATTATTTTTTGGAAAGCGGACTCCTCTTGTTCCTTTGTCATGGCCATTGAGCCGTGTTATGACAGGTGCAATGGCACAGCCAGTGAGTGTCTTTGATTAATTCTTGGAGGCAAGTTGCTGAGTTAGAGGTGAGCTCGATGGAAGAATGGTAGATGATGTCTCCAAGATGGATTCTATGTTGAGAATTACAGGCATGTTGTTGTCAAACTCTTGTACTGTCAGCTGGTAGCCCGGTACCAGCTGACAGTCACAGAGGACAGGAACTGGCAACCCGGTGCTGATAAGGTGAGAGAGAGGGAAAGAGAGAGTTTACTAAGAGTGGGGGATGGAATGGGGGAACTGGCAACCCATTCACAACGGCAATAGAGAGAGAGATGTTGCTGGAAAAACAGGATGAAAGACAGAGGATCTGGCAGTCTGGTGCCAGACGAGAAATGAAAAGGTTGTTGGGAAGTTTCAAGGGAGGAAAAGGTCAGTTTGTATCCCATGACCAGAAATGTCCTTAATGGTAGAGCTGGGGACAGGTTGCTGTCGGGTAAGTCGCTGGTGGATAGGATGAATCATGCCTAGCAACCCAAGTGGAGCGATGGAGAACGTGGTGATGTCATGCTCAGGTACACAGCATCTGTAGGAGAAGAGATTTTTGTGGTTTGTCATGTGTGGAAAGCTCTGAGAGTTTGTCAGAAGTTGGAATAATTAAACTTTGTTTTAAGTGCGGTGGCAGGTAAAGTCTTTGTCTTTGCTTTCCGAAGACCCTCGATGGACTGGTTTCAGATTTCATGTGGAGGGCCACCAGAGCATCTGTCAGAAGTGTAGGAGTATGCCAATTGTTTCCAAATGTGGCGACTTCTCTGGATACTCACCTGCTTCATGCATCAACGCTGGAACAAGTGGAAGTTAAGGAGGGAGAAATTACATATTGGACTTAATTGAGAAGAGCCTCTTTGGTTGAAGATGGGATCAGTTGAGGAGAGTCTGATAGAAAACAGAGAGAGGAGTTCTGATCGGAGCCATAGATTTGGGACTGGCGACACGGTTAACGGTGTTTCTGGAGCCGCACAGATCTCCTTGACTCCGAGGAATCGTTATGGATTAGGCTGATCGGGGTGGAGGAGATCTGGAGCCGGGCTAAATGTTTCCTCATGTAGGGCTAATGGATAAACGGTTGGTGGTAAGTCAGACTTCTCTAAAACTTCTAGACTGGCAGCATGGCTGAGCGATGACGTTTTGCTCTGTGCAAGAGAAGCAAGAACAAACAAATGTGAAGGGCAGAGTGGGATGTATCGACGTAGGACAGGAAGGAGAGTGATTGAGGTGTGGTCCTGCTCCTGAACCTCAGCTACAGATTTTATTTCTATTAAAAGCACACATTAAAAGCCCTCTGTTGTTTAGAAAGATCGGTGATTTAATCAGTGGTCAGTGGAGTTAAATAAATGACTGACAGACAGTTTAACAGTCAACCATCCAATAATCCATGAATGTTAACAGATCAGTGATTTTAATGATGAATCTGTGATCTGATGAGATTTAACCTGAACAACATTTGATGATGTTTTCTAACAGCATGAGAGAAATGGAAGGACAGCTCTATAGTATCAGGTAACATTTTCTCTGATTTTACTTTTAAATCAATGTGTAACAGGGTTTAAATCTACTATAAATGACAAAGTTTGGACACAACAACACCTGGATGATCCAGTCCATCTAACAGTTAATTCATCCTGCTGGATCCATTCAGGTCCTTCTGTTATTGATGTCAATGATATGATTGAATGAATGACTTTTAAAGCTTCTTTTCACACCGTCTGATTTGCTTTATGTGGAGCATCAAACACAACAGCTGTGAAATTATCCCAGAATTTTCCTTTCTGATTTACCACTGTACCAGTTTGTTCAAACAATAAAACCTGCTGATGCATTTATTTCCTTGAAAATGTTAAATGATGATCTATTCTTAGTAGAAACACCTATAACATTTATTTGTTTTAAAACTGAACTTGTGAACCTGACAGACAGTTAATCTCTCCTGTCTAAGCTGCTGAAGCTGGAAACTCCTTCAGAGGAGTCATAGGAGTCTTGGTGGCCTCCCTCGCTAGTCTCTAACTTGTCTTGGTGGCCTCCCTCTCTATTCTCTTTCTCCTTCAGAGGAGTCAGAGTCTTGGTGGCCTCCCTCTCTAGTCTCTTTCTCCTTCAGAGGAGTGGTGTGAGTCTTGGTCGCCTCCCGTTCTAGTCTCTCAGGTCTTCAAGACGTCCTGCTCTAGTCACATTTATTTATGTTCCATGTTCCTTCCATTTCTTAATGATGGATTTCACTGGACTCAGATGCTATTTTTTTTTTCAGCCCGCTGAAGCTATTCGAAAACTTTTTCATGGATCTGTTTGAAGTCTATTTTGTCTTCATGATGTTGCTACAGCCAGAACTACTGATTCACCAGAAATCTTTTTCATAATTTGTTGTAAATTATTTTCAGCAAAGAGAGACAAATAAACTTGACCATGATTCAATGTTGAAAAAGATAAAGGGGACAAAATTCCAAAAGGGACTGAATATTTTCTTAAATTCACTGTGTTTAATTGTGACACCAACTGATTTTTACATGCAGCACATTTTACTCCACAGATCTGATCTAGAAGAAAAAGAGAAAGAACTGAAATCATTCAAAGACAGGTAATGTACATGAAATCCACAGAACAGCCACTGAAATATCTGTAATTAACTGCTGATCAATGCTGAAACCAATCACATACAGATTTAGGTAATCGTGTTTTCTGTTGTTGTTGTTTTTTTTTTTAGAGTGGCAGGGGATGTCGCTCTTTCAATGAAGACTGGAAAAACATTTGTGAGTCTGAATAGCCCAGTCAGTAGAGACAGACTAAAAGAGATGTATGAAGAGCTGTGGATGGAGTGGCGGAAAATCAAAAATCATCTGAAATCAAATGGAGAAAATCCAGAGTCTGTCAAAGAGATGATTCAGGTACCGTATTCTGTCATGAAGTGAGGTTACTTATTATTGTGTTTGAATTGAATTTAAATGGTGTTTCTAAAGTTTACTTTGCTAAAAGTGAAGCTTATCGCCACAGGAGAAGTTTAAAGAAGCAATGGTGGCCATGGAGAAAAAGAAAAAGCAGATAGACGAAGTGTTTGGAGTGAATGAGCTCAGCAGAGGATCAGCATCTGAGAAGGTACTGCTCTGGATCACTGCTGACTAAAACTGAATCATTCCAGCTTCTGATGCTCTTCTGAAAACAACATTTCTGTTTCAGGTTCAACAGTACCGACAGTCAACCTGTCAGAACCTCCAGCTGGTTTTGTACCATGGAAGGAAAGAAGATGCAGATTTAAAGGTCTGTTGAAGCAGAGACACATTTTAAAGTCTGTCCCTGGTCTGTGATTTACCCTAAAGCTCATCTCTATCAAAGTTTCATTTTTAGCTGTTTTTTTCATGACAACAGGAACTTCAGACTTTAACTGTCTTGGATGTCAGATTTGTCTAGAATGTGCAGATCTATGAGGTCCCTGTTCACTGCAGCTCAGCACACCAGCTCATCATAAATCTGTTGAACACTGAAAAGCTGCTCAGTGGACAGTTGGAATACTGCAGTAACTCAGCCACATGTTGAAGGCAGAAACTGATTCTGAAGAACAACAGTGGTACAGAAAGCTCCATGCTGCAGCTGACAGGATTGTTTTTATTTGGTTATGTCTGAAAATCAGTTTCTGAGAAAAACAGAACAGTTTGAAGGAAACACTCAGCTATCACTCAGCATGAGTCTCTCAGCAAATAAATCACCATGTGGACTTGTTGACATGGAAAAACACAGGATTTTCAGCAGAGAAGAGGCCTACAGACAGTGTAACAGTCCCTCCAGGAATTCGCGATGTTGCAATCGTGAGAATTCACGTGAAATCAACCAATCTCCGCGAATTTTGCGTGGCCTTGCAATTTTGTCCAATCACCGCAACTTTCCCGCAATTTTGGCCCGCCTCCCGTGAGTTCCACCAATCATAGCAGCTCCCAGCACAAACCTAATGCACGTACGTCACCGAATTCACTTCCTGTTTATGGTTTGAAGATGCAGACATGTGCGGTACTAATGTCTCTGATTTACCAACAAAAATTACTGCTGAAGACCGTGACAAACAATTAATTCACTGATGTTCTTCACCAAAGCAGAGCTAAACTGTTTTACACCCGTGCAATACTGTGGTGGAATACAAAAAAAGAAAAAAAATCGACTGACACACTTAAAAAACACACGAAACATATTACAACGGCTGAAATGATCAGACAACAGACCACATAAATCACCATGATGGAAACTGTTGCATCCAGATCTGTTAGAGCACTGAAAGAATGAAGGTAAATTAGATTATTTATTACACCAAAGACGGTGGAGTTATGTGACGATCAGCGTGTGTGAATCCTTCCTCTGTTACCAACATCACTCAATAATGGACAAAAAGATTTGAATGAAATTTTCAGGGTCGGTCAGAAATGACACAAGGACCAAATGATTAGACTTCAGCAGTGATACAACTTAAAGTCTGATAGTGGCACGGTAACCATGGCAACAAGTGAACGCGACCTCAGCGGCCTGCTGACGATCACATGATTGTGATGCTACAACAAATCTACCACTGTGGATGAATGGGAAATGATACAAGGAACAACTGATTAAATTGTGGGGGTGTCTCTGAGTCCCATCAATTCCCATCTATGTCCGCTACATATTTAGGTCACGCGATTCAGTATGAACACATGCAGAACACACACCTGTATTCAGTGCAAGGTCAGGTAATGAACTGTCTTGGTGGAGGACTGCGCTCTCTGTGCTGTTCTTGTTAATTGACAAGCCGTGAGCGTGTGTGTGTGAACACGTGTGTGCCAGGAAGTGAAATTAACTTTTGGAGCCACTGACAGATATGTCCAAATATGATTCATTCAATAGTAAATGATCATTTTGTGCCTTAAATCTACCAACCACGTCCTGTTAAACCAGTATCTGGCTGCTGCTAATGTCCCACCGTGGTGTGTCAGCTTTTGTGGAAATGGGTTGGAACGTTGAATAATTAATTTCAGAATAAATATGGTCAGTTACAGTGTTGAAACGTGTTCTACAAGCTGGAAAAAATGCAGCTTTTTAGTAATTGTCACTGTCTCCCGCAATTTCATCACAGCAAATAAGCTTAAAACATTGCAACTTTTATTGCAATTTTTTTGAAAAGCTGCCGCAAATTCAGGCATTTTTGGCTGCAACAGTCACGAAAAACGCCCGTGAAATCCTGGAGGGACTTTTATATATTCAGATTTATGCTGACAGGTCTGCTGATAATTGGCTTGATTGCGGGCCTGAGCTTCTGGAAAATTAGGATGACCGCAGAGAAAAATAACGTCCAAGCTCTGCTGATCCTTGCAAACGATCAGATCAAAGCTGCTGGTGACCAGAATGACGAACTCAAACGTAAGATGGACAATTTGCTTGGCATGACTGTTGATTTGAGTCACAAAGTGGATGGCATCAAGGTGAGGATCGCCACAGGTGAGGCCTAAAAAGTTGAGAGCAGCTAGGGGGAAGGTGAAATTGCTCCTCTCCCCCGCCTAAACAAGAAGGATACTGATAACATTCTGGCGCCCCTGGAACCATAACAAACTCCTCTGTAAGTTTTCATGGCCAAGAGATAGCTCTCCTAAACCAACCCGGTCTCACAAGGATTCGTGAAACTGTCACATAAATTAATCTACGGTTTCGTGCACCAACACGATTTTCTCATGTTTTTCGTGCTGCACACAACGAAATTCAAACCAATGTATTTCAAGTGGAGGATATTTCGTGCCACTCAGAACGTATTTCAAACGGATGTGCTACAGCTGGAAAAACTACTGCAACGACGGGTTTGATTTTATTTTCATATCTGAATCTTAATCACACCCAGTGGTGTAGTCTACGTGATACGCAGGTGTACGCCGTATACTCACTAGAAAAGGTCCCGAATTTCCATATAACCACTTAAAAATGCGCAAACACATGTATTAGTATGTTTTTTTGACGTAACATTCAGTTTTCTCTGTGTCAGGAAGCGGTGAAGCTGTATGGGACGGGGGAAGGTGTCTGACTGAGAACAGGGCTCACTAAAGGCCGACCGCGGTCCGGATCCGGACCCAGACGCCGTCTATACGGGTGTAAATCTGACAGGTCGCTTCTATTTTACCGGTGCAGCTTTCCAGTGTTTATCATTGGTCTATCGGCTCAGAAACGCACAGACCAATTATGTACGAGTTCAGGCATCCCACGTGACACTACTCAGCCAATGACGTCACTGAATGACATCACAGCTCTGCCTTCAAAAAGCAGCTGAGAGATGAGGGACAGAGAGGACAGTAGTGATGGAAGTTCGGCTCTTTTCAGAGAGCTTTTGGCACTGCTTCCAAAGAAAAGCCGGCTCTTTCGGCTCCCAAACGGCTCCTAATTTATTATTGTTTGTAGCCTCATATTTAGCCTAACCAGGCAAATATGAATCATTTGTGTTTTGACAAACTCTTTTTCATTCAGTGTTTTTATGAGAAGCCTTATAATTGACTCATTTTGTACATTTGTTTTGTTACAAAAACAGGTATTCTTGCTTTTGTTTATTATTTCAACCAAACTTTTTTGCAAAAAACAAATGAACAAATGAAGACATTTAGTGCAACATATCAAGTATCATAAAAGTCATTCCCAGTGGAATTCAAGTCTGATATTGTGTGGGACTATTCAGAGCAGTCACATGAAGCACTGTATCTGTTTACAAGGGTCTAGCCCTATGGGAAACCACTTTTTTCAGCAGTGAGGCCTGCTAGACAATGTTTCATGTGCAGAGTTTTGTTCATTTGTTTTTTGCAAAAAAGTTTTATTGAAATATTAAACAAAAGTAAGAATACCTGTTTTTGTAACAAAACAAATGTACAAAATGAGTCAATTATAAGGCTTCTCATAAAAACACTGAATGAAAAAGAGTTTGTCAAAACACAAATGATTCATATTTGCCAGGTTAGGATAAAATATGAGGCTACAAAGAATAATAAATTAGGAGCTGAAAGAGCCGGCTTTTCTTTGGAAGCAGTGCCAAAAGCTCTCTGAAAAGAACCGAACTTCCATCACTACTGTCCTCTCTGTCCCTCATCTCTCAGCTGCTTTTTGAAGGCAGAGCCACGATGCGATTCAGCGACGTCATTGGCTGAGTAGTGTCACGTGGGATGCCTGAACTCGTACATAATTGGTCTGTTTGTTTCTGAGCCGATAGACCGATGATAAACACTGGAAAGCTGTACCCTGCACCGGTAAAATAGAAGCGACCTGTCAGATTTACACCCGTATAGACGCCGTCTGGGTCCGGATCCGGACCGCGGTCGGCCTTTAGTGAGCCCTGTTCTCAGTCAGACACCTTCCCCCGTCCCATACAGCTTCACCGCTTCCTGACACAGAGAAAAGTGAATGTTACGTCAAAAAAACATACTAATACATGTGTTTGCGCATTTTTAAGTGGTTATATGGAAATTCGGGACCTTTTCTAGTGAGTATACGGCGTACACCTGCGTATCACGTAGACTACACCACTGGGTGTGATTAAGATTCAGATATGAAAATAAAATCAAACCCGTCATTGCAGTAGTTTTTCCAGCTGTAGCACATCCGTTTGAAATACGTTCTGAGTGGCACGAAATATCCTCCACTTGAAATACATTGGTTTGAATTTCGTTGTGTGCAGCACGAAAAACATGAGAAAATTGTGTTGGTGCACGAAACCGTAGATTAATTTACGTGACAGTTTCACGAAGACCGGGTTGCCTAACCCCCCCACTTCCCCAAGGACACCTGTTGACTTCTGGACCGGTCCATCCGAGGACGTCTCCATAGCGACCTGCTGTGACCTTTGTGAACTGAGACACCGGGGTCTGGGATGGAAGGAGACTGGCTGCACGCATACACACACACTTGGACTCACGAACTGAGGACTGAGCTCACATTCACACACACATGCCCATCCCCCCTACCAAGCCGCCTCCACAAGCCTCCCACTCGCGATGCACAGTGGGCAGGAATCCCGTGCGCAGCGCGCCACCGATGATGCAGCAGCTGCATAGGAGACTGACTACTGTGCTGAGCTACCTGTCTCATTAACCCCCATCCTTATCCCATCTGACCTTGTCTAACGTCATGCTTTGCTTGTTACAGGTTTGTTTTTTCCAGGTTCCTTCTCAAATTGAATTTCCTAACCTTGGATGTTTCATTTGGTACAACAAACCTTTTTTTTCATTTTACCCTCTGCTATCCCTACCCTGATCCAAAATGTCTATTTGTTTTTTTCCCTCAAGACAGGCATGCTCCCAAAGGTGCAGCAGCCCGAGCTGCCATTGGCAAGCCAGCTCAAATGAAATTTCATTGTATATGAAAGTGTGCAATGACAATAAAGTATCTGATCTGTCGACTGTTATAGAGACACTCTGTATGTAAATACAGTTTCACATTAACTGCAGCCATTTTGTGAATTCAATTTTATGAAGTCATAGTACAGCAAGTTCTTTAAACATGTATTCAGTAATAGCAATAAAATGTAATTACATATATTTCTAATTAAGTGTGTCAGTATATAAGCACTGAAGCTTACTTATTAGTATTCCTCTGGCTTATTCTTATAGATTCCAGACATGGTTTTCAGCACCATTTCTGTTCTCTTCCTTCCAGTCTGGATCTTGTTGCTGGAAGATTTACAGTTTTTTCATAAAATCATCTCAGAGAGTGTCGACCAGACCTCTCACTGACTCCCATTATATCTGAGCTATAAAATCAGAAACCTTGAGTCTCTCTAAGCTGCTAATAAATCTGTAGAAAACACAGAACAGACATGAAAATACATCAGAAGATTAGATTCTGCTTCACACGCTGGAGGAACTTCAATACGACGTCTAGTTTCAGAGCTGTGATGGTTTGTTCTAGGGTCTAATCCTTAGTCTGACTGTCTGCTCTGCTCAGAATGTACCTAAATAAATTAGACCTTATGTATAATTGCAGGCACACGAAGAATTTCTTCAGAACATTTCTAGTTAATTTTTAGAATTTCAGCTTTTGATTAGTTTATATTTAATTTCTCCTTCTTACAGTATTTATTGTAGTTGTGTTGTTGTTTCTTGTTGTATTGTCAAAAGGTTTTCCAGGGATCTTAAATTTGCATTTCTAAATAACCTTAACATTTACATGTGATAACTGAACAGTAGCTGTCACTGACTGTACATTAAAGAACTCAGCTTAGTAACAGAAACTTTGCTGAGGATCAGTGAATTTCTGCAGAACTAAACATGTAAACTCCAATAATTTCTCCCCACAGACTCCTTCCTCTCCACATGAAAGTGAGAAACCTCAGGATGTGATGAAGTCTTGGTCCTCTAAATGCTACTGGATGGGCTGCCTGATGGCTTTAAACAACCCTCCTCTTCATCCTGACTGGAAGAACCACCGTCGTTCAATGGATCCATGGGACTTCTTCCCTCGGAACCTCACAGCTGCTTCTGGAAAGTAGACAAAGTAAATCCTGCACTGAGAATCTGTGTGGTGTTAGAAATGCTTAGCTTTGGTCAAGATCACAAACTTCTATGTGACCAAATTCTACAGAGAAAGATCAGATTTTCTGTTTAAACTGTGTAAAGAACTAAAGTCTCTCGTCGTTGATTAAACCGTAAACATTCATCTCTGTGTATCAAAGTTTTTACATGTAAATCATTCCTTCCTGTGTCAACATGTTTTAGATGTAGATGTTCACCACTGCTTCTTCTAGAATATACAGATCTATGACATCTCTGCAGCCTCTCTGCAGCTCAGCACTCCAGCTCACCTACAGCTCTGCTCTGTAAAACTAAACTGGACAAAGAACAGTCAGAACAGTTTTCTAGTTTGGTCTGAATCTGTTTCTGTCATCAGTTCAGTTTCTAAACTCTCAGCTGTGGTGCTGACTGATTATTTCACTCGTGATGTGTTTTGTTGCAGATTAAAACACTGGACATGCTGTCATGGTAAAACTGGACTTCTAGCTTTAATGTTTTAACCCTGATCTGTTTCAGCTTTACTGACATGAATCAAACTTCTTTGTAGACAAACTCTATCAAGGTAGATGGTATTCTGTCACTGGTTCATGTATATGTAGTTATCAAGTATAGAAGTGGGATTAATGTTTGACTTATTGACATGAATCAATGTCTGCAACTGGAGCTTCATGTATCTTCAGTTTTAATTCAACAGGTGAGAGAATTTTCAGCTAGAAAGTACATCAGTGTCATCAGTTATTGTTCAATGTAAACTGTGGATAAATTTCTGTTTTTAAAATCACATTAAAATTCCAAAATGACAAAATAAGGTTTAATCTCCTCACTTCAAAGTCCTACTGTAACCCAAAAATATTTTTGTTCAGTTTCAGTAATCCTACACCACCTTTCCAAAGTTTGGGGTCATCCAGATAATTCCATGTTCACCACTTTCATCCATGTGCTAACATAACTACAAAGGTTTTCTAACCATCAATGAGCCTTTCAGCAGCATTAGCTAACACAGTGTAGCATTAGAACACAGGAGTGATGGTTGCTGGAAATGTTCCTCTGTACCCCTATGGAGATATTCCATTAGAAATCAGCTGTTTACAGCTACAATAGTCATTTAGCACATTAACCCTGAGATACATCAGCGGGTCTTTTTCTTGTAATATCTTTGGGGTGAAGAGACTTTATCATTTCATATTGCAGGTATTCCTCAAAAATATGTTTTTGATATGATTCAATTCAAAACTTAACCTTTTATACTTTTAAAGAAATTAGAATATTTATATTACTACCCCAATCTTCCATAAGTGGGTCAAAAGTGACCTGCATTCATTTCCTATAAAATCTCATGGAAACCTTTGATTCTTATCAACTGACTGTCAGGAAAATATTTACTGTGGACCACACACACTATGTCAGAAAGTCACTGATCAGGAAGATTATTTTACACAGCAAGGCCAGATACATGGAAGTATTATCTATAATTTTTTACCTCATGTTACAGGCTCAGCTTGGCCTTTGTTTAATAACGCCGCCTCTCGTGCTTCTGTGGTATCTGATCTGTTACATGTATTACTTATTAAGTTAGTAGTATAGAATCTGTTTTGTTTGTTCTAGTATCTGATATGAGTTGCTTGTTATATGTAGTGTTTGCTCTGGTGTCTCTGACCACAGATGGAACCTGCATTATATTCAACCCATGCCATGGGAAAGTGTTCTCCTGTTTACAGAGCCCTGTTGGAGGTGTTTTTATGAGGGTTCTTCTGTCTAAAATACTGATTTAGGGATTCTTCAGCTGTTGTAGACAAAGGGGTTTGTTTGGGGATGCTCTCTGCTTTCCCCATATGGTAGGCAATAAAGAACTTCCAGTTCTTTACCTTTGGGGCCCAAAGGTCAATTAGCGAACTAAAATATAGAGAAGAAGGGATGAAATGGAAAGAGAATAAGAGGCCTAAAGGAAAATAAAGGAAATAGGATGGAAAGCCGCAAATCTGGATTAAAAGCCCTCTTAGAGGCAGTTTAGTATACTGGCCGAAAAACCTATTATATGTGAGCACATGTAGTAGGTCAGTTCCATTAAAGAGAAAGGGAACTGGGGGTGTAGATTTACTTTAGTCATAGATAAAGCACTTTAAAGTTCCGGCCGTAGACGTATGGTTTCCTAAAGTAGCTTTTTGACTGAGCTGTTTATGCTCCATGGTAGCACAGATTTAGGTAATAAGGAAAAAGAGATGAAAAGAGAAAAGAGAAAAGGTGCGGCTGAAAGCATGCTTCTTAGGATATGTGTGAATGATCTGATTCCGGGATCAAATCCTGATTGTGTGTTTGGGTGATGTTGATTATGTGTTTTATTTTGTGGATTTGTTTGATTTTGGGTTGAATGGTTGCATTTAATTTGAATGATTTTTTGTGCCGGCGGTTGCGTCTGTGTCTCTGTGTGTGTGTGTGCTGCTGGTGTGTGAGAGGCTGATGAGCTGTAATGTATGAATGAAATATGTCAGTTTTTGTTGGAAAACATACATATAGGTTGAGCTTTCATAATTCAAATGGAGATACGTTTTTGAAGACGTATAAGCTTTTGTCTGCTAAACTTTATGAGCCCCATTGAGGACTTTTTGTAAATGTGGTAATAAAATGAAATGAATGAGCCTTATAAAGGACTTTTGTAAACTGATAATGCATATGAGCCTCATGGTGGACGTTTATGTACTTGTTATAAGCATATGAGCCTTTGCTGAGTCCGAGAGATCAGCGAGGACATTCTGTTTGCAATAAGCATAAATAAAACATCTTAGAGGAAACACACACAGGGAAAGAAAACCTCAATAAAGTTTTCAGGGTTAGATGTTGTGTGTTGATAATGCGGATGGCAGTGATGGATGGACTGGTGGTTGACTGGTGTAAAATCTTTCATTCTGAATTTGAGTTTAAAAGTTTTAAATAAGGGGAAGTGAGGCTTAGCCTATCTTTAATTGAGTGTTGCTAGTGGTTTTTGTGTGTTAAATGTTCTGTGTGTGTGTGTGTGTGTGTGTGTGTGTGTGTGTGTGTGTGTGTGTGTGTGTGTGTGGTGCTGCAGCTGAGTCCGGAAGGCTGTAGGATGCAACTGATATATATATAGAATATAATTCTTATTAAATAAATATAGAGAGGCTGTGATTGGTTATAGAAGAGTTGTTGACATGTGAGGAGAGTTTGCCACCTCAGTGTTGATACCAATGATCCCTTCTGCAGGGGGACGTTTAGGAATTTGTAAGACCTTATGAGCCTTATAGGAGGACTATTTAGTTCATAATATGTTTGAGTCTTATAGAGGATGTATGTACATCTGAGAATAATATCTGAGCCTTTGTGGAGTCTGAGGAGGAGGAGAGACCAGTGAGGATATTCTGTGTGCATGAGCATGCATACATGTTTGATGATTCATAGTGACAGAGGAAGACATTTTCTGATGGAGTTTGTTAGAATGGAGGGAAACAGAGTCTGATTTCTATAGGGGTTAGTGGATTGGCTGATTGATTGGTGTTCAGTTTCTCTCTGTCTGTTGTTTATTTCTGCATGTGTGTGTGAGTGCATTGGAGGAGACTTTGAATAACCAACGTGGAGTCTTATTGAGAATGATGATGCAGAACAGGGGTTGAACTTATTACTCTGGTAATGAGGTGCTTTTTGCATGAGGTTAATTTGATTTTTGGAGGTAGTTGAGGTAGGATGGTCTCACTCTGAAGTCCAGTACAGACTGGAAGTGGTGGATAAACTTAAGAGGGGGAGCCATGGTGATAAGTCTGAGTGAGTGAGAGAGAAGAGAAACAGCAGGATGTTATCCAACTATCAATAGATTTACATACATACTCCTTTGATTCTTGAAATTGATAATGTATTTAGTGTGAATCTGAGTATGGTTAATTTAGAATCCATGAGGAATAAGAAATCTGTTTAGTAGTTTTCTTCACAGAGACTCTTAAGAGAAGACATTTGTTGGGAACAATTAAAATGACTTAAATGTTGACAAATATATGCAAATTACAAGAAGTTGTTTTTGGTTTCATGAAACATTAACCTTGTGTTTGTTTTCTTTGTGTATCGTCTGTTCTACTATGGTGTGAGCATTGAGGAGGAGACTGAGATGATGGAAAGCTTCTGAATTCAATCCCCCAAAGAACTGATAGAGGACAGCTGATGGTGCTCTACAGCCTGAGGATGTGGATGACAACAAGTGTGGCTTCAACGTCATCAAGGCTAGTGTGCTTCTATCCACAAACTCTTGCATTTACTCATGTGCACACACCTACTTATTTCTGATATTGGTGACATATGTTTAGTCTGTTTTTATAGAAATACCAGGGGCCTATCATGATGTTGCTTTTACAACCGGACTCAGATAGTTTTTAGTTTGGGGTTAATAAAACACATGGGTGTACACATAGAGGGGATGTTTCACTGATTTGGGAAGAAGCTTGACAAGAGACTGAGCATCTGAGGCATTTAATTGATTTAGATGATGATTAAACATTTGTAGAGAGGTTAATTTGGCTTAAATACTGTTGAGAGTTGTGGCTTTGATGCTGTGGAGTGTATAATGGGAAAGATGGATTGTGAAGTTAACCCATAAGAACCCAGACCCATTTTTCCTTAAAGGACTTAATGAGTTAAGGTCAGACATGAAACTTTACAGGAAGACACTGTGGCACTCAAAGTGTTTGTGACACTGGTGTCACCGTGGGTTCTTATGGGTTAAGAGAAGGATTGCAGAAAGTGAAGAAAGAGGGTCCAGGAGAGGATGAGAGTGAGGATGGAGACAGTGATGGAGACTGAGGAAGTGAGAGACAGTGGGATTTAAGGGAAGTTGAGAATAGGAAAGGAAAGGCATCAGAGAGGATGTGTCCAGTGACTGTTAGGAGAGAGAATCTGGATTACAGGCCTTGGCAGAATACAGAGACGTCAGACAGAATTGAAAAGTTGCCATCTCTTCAAGATGGGGCATGTCCATGGATTTCAAAACTGGAGGAGGTTTTGGTGGGGTGCAACCTGCCATGAGAGACATCAAGCGGCTTTTGGCCAGTCTCCTGGGAGCTTTGGTGATGGAGGAACTTCTACAGCAAGTGGGTCTGAATAGTTCTGTGGCAACTGCTGTAAATGATGCAGAGCTCTTTGCTGCCAGCAGATCTCGGATGTGGAGAGCGTTGAGAGATACGTTCCCAACAAACATACATCCTGATAAGATGTTGAGTGAGCCACTGGGTCCAGAAGAGAATCTGGGGGCCTATGTGTCTGGGGGCTCATCAGAAATGGAGAAATGTCAGAGGAAATGACCCGGATGTGAACCAGAAGGAGAAATTCATTCTGTGGAGTGAAATCCAGAGGGGCTGCCCCTACCAGTGAAGCAGCCAATAGAGACTGATCTTTAGCAGATTGTTTAGTGTTACACTCAGTGATAGGTTTATGATTACACAAGATTTCCACAAGGATTCAAACATAGTTTTCATTTTATTGATGGGTGCTGGAAGATACTCAGTCTTTTGTGAAGTCTTTTGTTAAGTCTGTTGTTCAGTTTTTGTTCAGAGGGGCCATATGTGGGTGCATTTGCAGAACTGAGTATTAAAATAGCCTTAAGGAGCCGTTCACAATCAGCAATGTTGAGGTGTTTGGAAACAACAAATAAAAGGAACTGAGTAAAAGAAAGTAATGGTGTGTTGACATGCTGCTCTGTTGACGTCTGACAATATGGGGGTTTGAATTAGTTGATAGGGTGTCATCCAAATGAGCTGAGTAATTTCCATTTTGAATATCAGAATTTATTATAAGCATTATGTTCTTGGGTGTTACTTACACTAGAGATGTTCTACTCTCATAGGTGATTTGGTTTGATCAAAGGGGGGATTGCAATGTGTCATACGTTAAACTGGTGATAATGTGATGATAATGTGATGATACTCTCATGACAAAGTGATTTCCAATAAGACATCATGGAGTGTTAGTTGTTTTGCAGGATACTGCTGGGTGCTTTTATCTTCCCAGGACGCCATCTGGGAGCTTGCATAGAAAGTGGCTGTCTGGAGATCACTGCAGCCAAATGGACTTGAATGTTTGCATATGGACGATGGAATGGACAATAAAGATGGATGGAGAACTCTGAGCATGGACGATGTGACGACAACACACCACGACTGGAGCTGTTATTGAGGAGTGTTGGTTTGATATGCTCATGTGTTCTTCTGTAAGCTTACAGTGTTGTTTATCATATATACTCTGTTTTATCATTAGATGTTTGTTCTTACTGACATTTCTCTACGCAAAGGAATATTAGAATTAGCAACACTTTCAGTGTGTTTTATTTTAGCCTTTGAGTTTTCATGACTATGATTAGTAAGATGGGGGTTTCATTGATTTGATGTTTTTGATATGAGGTGAGTACTTTGGGATCTCAGGTGTTTTATTATTTTGATTGGTTAGGGACAGTGGTGTTAGGCAGGTGCAGGTCCATTTGAGGGTCCGATGGGTCGACCAGCCTGATTTTGGACATTTTTCTTTTTCTTTCTGGGATTCCCACATGCATTTGCTTCCATTCATTTCACATCATCCTTTGTATCTCCCTTTCCTCTTTTAATTGGTTGGAGTGTAGTATGGTCGCCGAGGCAGAGGGGCCGTGAGAGAATTTCCTGCCTTGATTGTTTGATGGATAATTTGGAAAGATAGCTGCCAGGCAGGTTTTCACTCTCACATTAATCTACAGATTTATAATATTGCTAAATTTAGGTTGTAATCAGTACGGACAGAATGGACACGTCATAAGCATTTTGTATGTGACCTTTATGTACTTGATGTTTTTGTAATTTTCGAGGCTCTGTCAGCCTCAAAGGGGGGAATATGTGGTATCTGATCTGTTACATGTATTACTTATTAAGTTAGTAGTATAGAATCTGTTTTGTTTGTTCTAGTATCTGATATGAGTTGCTTGTTATATGTACTGTCTGCTCTGGTGTCTCTGACCACAGATGGAACCTGCATTATATTCAGCCCATGCCATGGGAAAGTGTTCTCCTGTTTACAGAGCCCTGTTGGAGGTGTTTTTATGAGGGTTCTTCTGTCCAAAACACTGATTTAGGGATTCTTCAGCTGTTGTAGACAAGGGGGAGTTGTTTGGGGATGCTCTCTGCTTTCCCCATATGGTAGGCAATAAAGAACCATTTGTTTTAACCCCTCCTATATGCTGAAAACCTATAAAACCTGATTGCTGGTCATTGTCAGCAAGGAGGATTCAATTGGCCGACTCCTTCCAGGCAGGTTCTGTCTGTACTGATGCTGCTCTTTCTTTTAATAAAATACTTTTAAAGAAGGTCAGTGTCACGGACGTCTCTCCTTCACCTGCACATCATGGACACCAGAGAGAGAAACAACGACACTTCTCTGCTTTACTTGTCTAATTTTGTATGTAAATATGCTGCTTGGAGACTCGTGTGTGGTGATTGGTGACGCTGTGGACCTCGTGAAACGTTGTGGCTCCTCCCTCCGGTCCTGGTTGGTTCCTGAGTTCCTGCCCCGGTTCAGTCCTGTGGATTGGCTTCTCCACCTGTGCCCTCAGCCAATCGTCTGTGGCCACCTGGTTCTGGCGCCCCTTTAAATATGAACCATTTCCAGCTGCTCGCGGGCTGGGCTCATTTGGCCCAGTCCCTCGTTTGTTTTGTGTCTCCTCATTTTGGTTCTGTCACCTTGGATAGCCTTGTTTATTTTGTGACTTGTATTATTTTAGTTGAGACACTCGTTATGTTTAGTTTTCTTTAGCCTTTGTTGTTACCGTTAAAGAAGCTAAACTTGAGTTAAATCAGTTGACTTAGTTAAACCCTTATTTTTGTTATTTAATTAGCTATTTTTATTGTTTGTTAAACATCATTTGTATCATTTGTATTTACCCTTTTGGGACACCTTTTGTTGTATAACTTACTTCATTGATTGTTAAATTCACAGTTTTAGTTTTCCATTTTACATCTTGGTTTTTCTTGTATTGTTTCCTGCCCCATACCCCTTAGCGCCACCAGCAGGACGTAATACCTCAGAAAAGATTTTATGTCATCAAATTGAAATTTTTTCAACATACTTGCACATTCTTGACTTGTGTGTGAAAGAGCGTGTTATTATTATGTACCATCAAATTAGCTTATTAGAAACTTTATAGTTAGCTAACACTGGCGTGTGTGTGTGTGTGCATTTATTTCTATAGCTACACACTAATTGACAGGTTTGCGTGTCATTCAGAAGATTCTGTTCCTTTTATGTTTCCTTATTTAGAGAGCCAGGACTGCTAGATTTACCACAGATCATCCAGATGCTGGATGGTGGAGAGGCAGTTATGGGGTTTTACTCATAATCTGAAATCTCAGACATCTCAGATGATGAGGAACCAGATCATCGTCCATCTCTCCTAACTGAACAGGATCAATCAGACACAGAAGATTCCTGATGAGTCTTTTGAAGAGGAGAGTGAAGTTCAAACCATCCAACGTCCAACAAGATGAGCCAAGAGGACTCTTAATGGAGTGAGAAGAGCGGAACACCAACACCAAGACATAACATCCTGAGAAGTCTGTAGGGACCTACACCAGGTCTTACAACCACCATCTCACTAAAATATGCATGGAAGCTCTTTATCACTGATAATATAATACAGAGGTGGTGGAGGGAGGGAGAGCAGCAACAGTTGGAGGAAAAGAGTGGAAAAATGTCTACAAAATGGATGCTGACATTCTTCTACTGCTGTTCCGTGTAAAATTCTTTTTCAATCATCAAAATGTTCAAAGTCTACAATACAGTGAAAAATAAACTTATTTCAAACATGAAATTATTCTTGTGTGGACCAAAATACAATACAAACAATAATACAGATGATTATTTTTAACCAAAATGATATAAAAACACATTGATTCTCTTACAGGTCATTTTTGACCCACTTACGAAGAGTGTAGAGTCCCGTCACTGGAGTTTCTAAGGGTTAACAATGTCTAGACTGTATTTATGATTCATTAATGTCATTCATTGAAACATAACTTTGTTTCTTTCAAAAATAAGGACATTTCTAAGTCACCTCAAACCTTTGAACGGTGGTGTAGGGTGCAATTCTCTTGGCATCAAAAACATTTCATTTCTTGTACCTTCGATCCTACCATCAATATGAAGCTTGTTTGTTTATTGGTTACAGCGTTATTTTGGTGATGATTGAGATGAGCTGATGCTATGGGGAAAAAGCTTAGAGATCAGCAGCAGCTCCCAGGCTGGCGAACCCCCAAAAAACCTCCCATTAGAAATAAACAGAGTGGATCTAATGTAGGTCTCAAGGGTTGGAGCAGATGAGGAGGAGATACATACCGGACCATGGTCTTGATTAGGTGGTCCAGAACCCCTCAGCTGAAAACTGTATTAATAAAGGAGGAGTGGTCAGAAAATATGCTGGGATTCTGGATGTCTTGCAGCAGCGACTTGACCGGTCTCTGCAATGAACTGAGGTTTGGAAGGTGAAGCATCCTAAGATTTTCTGGTTTGTTTCTGGTGTTTTACAGATTTGTAAGGACTTAGATGTCACTCTAGTTTGATTGGTTTGACTTTGTTTGAGTGAATAGACCAGACAGTGTTCCTAGATGGTAGAAGGTTGAATACAGGATGTAGAAGAGGTGCTGTAGGATGGCAGTGGGGACCAAACTCAACTGGTTGGTTGATGTTGCAATAAACTTTGCATTGCAGGAACAAAGATAGAGCAACAGAAACATTGATTCTAGAGTGTCGGGTTGAAGTAGGGAAGTAGGATCTTGGAATGTATTGATGGTTTAGGATAGAAAGATAAGATATAGGTGGAAGAAGACCATGGTTAATAAATTATGCTGCAGAGGAATCGTAGGTGTTTTAGTCCCAGATGAAGGTGAGCAATATAAGATGGAGCTGGATAATGTAGATACATTCCATGATGGAAAGGAGGAAGAGAATCTACTATGGAGGCAGAGAAGGAAGTCAGTGATGATGTTGTTCTTTGATGACCCTGATCCCAGAACAGCTCATAAACCAACACTGTAATAATGTCACACATCTTTTCAAAGGTCTCTTGGTGTTTACTTCTGGGGTGTTTTTCATAAAGCTTTGAGTGGTGATATAAAAAAAAACAACATCAAGCTTTACGACTTAAATGAGACCAAAGTCAGCAGAGTAAAACTATAAAAGGTTAATAAAAGACACTGTGTTCTGTTGTTACTCCAACAGCACATTAATGACAGCTAACATGAACTCTTCATTTCTCCGTAAACTCACTGGAAGAGTTCTAATAAATGCTCATTTACTGATCTGAGGTGTCAGCATGAAGGTCAGTGAAAATATAAAGTGCTGCTCAGTGAACAATCTGCTGTGGTTGAACAAGAGTTTATATCTTTATCAGTCATCCCTCTATAAACTGGACTGTAGTTTAATCCTGAGGAGAACTTTGGTCTGTCGTCTCAGGTCAGCAGATATCACTGAGTTATCTCATTGGTTCTTGTGTTTTTATAGGACAGACTCTGACATCAAGGACACATTTGACTGTGGGACAATAAAGTGAAGCTGATCTTATCAGAAAGCTGAGATTGAGGACATGATCTGAAGCAGCAGGTTTATATGTGGTAACTATGACAACCTGAAGGAAAGTAAGACACCTTCATGTTGTGTGTTCTTCTTCCTGAACAAGAT
This sequence comes from Acanthochromis polyacanthus, assembly GCF_021347895.1. NCBI lineage: Eukaryota > Metazoa > Chordata > Actinopteri > Pomacentridae > Acanthochromis > Acanthochromis polyacanthus. Next base: position 1,764,966 of record NC_067126.1, on the reverse strand, counting down.
GTTCAAACGTGGTGAATTCTACACTTTGACTTGACATCGGAGAGCAGCTGTTCATACATTGATCCCAATCCAGAAAAACAATGTTTGCCTTAAAGAAACCTCCATCTCTGGGAGGAGGAGGAAGAGAGATGTATCCTGGTGATCGTCAGTATTATGGGATGTATCCTGGTGATCGTCAGTATTATGGGATGTATCCCGGTGATCGTCAGTATTATGGGATGTATCCCGGTGATCGTCAGTATTATGGGATGTATCCCGGTGATCGTCAGTATTATGGGATGTATCCTGGTGATCGTCAGTATTATGGGATGTATCCCGGTGATCGTCAGTATTATGGGATGTATCCTGGTGACCGTCAGTATTATGGGATGTATCCTGGTGATCGTCAGTATTATGGGATGTATCCTGGTGATCGTCAGTATTATGGGATGTATCCCGGTGATCGTCAGTATTATGGGATGTATCCTGGTGACCATCAGTATTATGGGATGTATCCTAGTGATCATCAGTATTATGGGATGTATCCTGGTGATCGTCAAGAAAGAAGCAAGAAACCTTTGAAATTTAAAGGCTGAAATGGTGCATTCTGGTGAACTCTGACACCTAGAATTCTTTAAACATGAAGGCTTAAAAAATGTCTGTATGGGACCTTCTAGGCACCCCCCAAAAACAGCACAAAGTCATGTTAATGTGATGAAACCAAATATTTATACTGGATTCAAATTTGAATGAGCCACATGAAGTCATCACCATGTGTGCTTTCTGATCGACCATGGGAGTGAGCCTCTTCTGTTGAGGAACTTGTGGGGCAATGCCACTGGGTTGTTGCACGTACACACTACTGATCCCGTATGTTAGGGCGACCATACGTCCTCTTTTGCCCGGACATGTCCTCTTTTGAGAGGCTGTCCGGCCTGACCAGCCAGCGTTTATAAAGTCCTTCAAATGTCTGGGTTTTTGAATTGAAAATTTTTCGCGCGCGAGCTGGAAGTGTGTCCTCTTTTCAGAGAAACAGAATATGGTCACCCTACCGTATGTTTGGTCCTGTTGTTGCGTCTCTTCCCTCCGCCGTTGGAAAAAATTGTTGGGCATTTGGTGGTTAGAGCGCTTTTCATACAATTTCCTGGCATGATTTTTCGTTTTCATGTGGTCTATCAGCGCTTGGCATCCTCTGTCGCTGTATTTTGTCTCATCGTCGCACACCATGCACCTCGGTTTCCCAGCTACATCTAACTTTCGATAATGCTCTCCAATCGTTGTTTCCAACTCGTGCTTTTGGTGCGTAAGCTTCATGGGTTTCGCCAACCACTCCCAATTCCACTTGACGCGACACCCATCGTCCACTTCCCTTGCTCTATTCTCCTCTTTCCTGTCAATAATTCTAGCCATATTCCTCTTTCTCCCTGTCCTCCTTCTTCGCGCGACCACACAAACTGCCTTCCACTCTCGTAAAATGGTAGTTCTCGTGTTACCGAATTTGAACATGATGTACGTGAAAGTAAACATTGCAAGCCAGCGCACTGCTGACAACTACGTGCGATCCAACCCTATACCCCTTACACCCCATATTTTTTTCTCATCGAATTTGGACGATTCACGTTGGGTCTCAACATTGATACCTCGATACGCGAATTTTCGCGGATCCGCGACCAAATAACATGCCTGTAGTGTGATCATCAGTATTATGGGATGTATCCTGGTGATCGTCAGTATTATGGGATGTATCCTGGTGATCGTCAGTATTATGGGATGTATCCTAGTGATCATCAGTATTATGGGATGTATCCTGGTGTGATCATCAGTATTATGGGATGTATCCTGGTGATCATCAGCATTATGGGATGTATCCTAGTGATCATCAGCATTATGGGATGTATCCTGGTGATCGTCAGCATTATGGGATGTATCCTGGTGATCGTCAGTATTATGGGATGTATCCTGGTGATCATCAGTATTATGGGATGTATCCTAGTGATCATCAGCATTATGGGATGTATCCCGGTGATCATCAGTATTATGGGATGTATCCCGGTGATCGTCAGTATTATGGGATGTATCCCGGTGATCGTCAGTATTATGGGATGTATCCCGGTGACCGTCAGTATTATGGGATGTATCCCGGTGATCGTCAGTATTATGGGATGTATCCCGGTGATCTTCAGCATTATGGGATGTATCCTGGTGATCGTCAGCATTATGGGATGTATCCTGGTGATCGTCAGCATTATGGGATGTATCCTGGTGATCATCAGTATTATGGGATGTATCCTGGTGATCATCAGCATTATGGGATGTATCCTAGTGATCATCAGTATTATGGGATGTATCCTGGTGATCATCAGTATTATGGGATGTATCCTAGTGATCATCAGCATTATGGGATGTATCCTGGTGATCATCAGTATTATGGGATGTATCCCGGTGATCGTCAGTATTATGGGATGTATCCCGGTGATCGTCAGTATTATGGGATGTATCCCGGTGACCGTCAGTATTATGGGATGTATCCCGGTGACCGTCAGTATTATGGGATGTATCCCGGTGATCGTCAGTATTATGGGATGTATCCCGGTGATCTTCAGCATTATGGGATGTATCCCGGTGATCGTCAGTATTATGGGATGTATCCTGGTGATCGTCAGCATTATGGGATGTATCCTGGTGATCATCAGTATTATGGGATGTATCCTGGTGATCATCAGTATTATGGGATGTATCCTGGTGATCATCAGCATTATGGGATGTATCCTAGTGATCATCAGTATTATGGGATGTATCCTGGTGATCATCAGTATTATGGGATGTATCCTAGTGATCATCAGTATTATGGGATGTATCCTGGTGATCATCAGTATTATGGGATGTATCCTAGTGATCATCAGCATTATGGGATGTATCCTGGTGATCATCAGTATTATGGGATGTATCCTAGTGATCATCAGCATTATGGGATGTATCCCGGTGATCATCAGTATTATGGGATGTATCCCGGTGACCATCAGTATTATGGGATGTATCCTAGTGATCATCAGCATTATGGGATGTATCCTGGTGATCATCAGTATTATGGGATGTATCCTAGTGATCATCAGCATTATGGGATGTATCCCGGTGACCATCAGTATTATGGGATGTATTCTGGTGATCATCAGTATTATGGGATGTATCCCAGTGACCATCAGTATTAGGCAAGGCAAATGGCAAGGCAAATTTATTTCTATAGCACATTTCAACAACGAGGAGATTCAAAGTGCTTTACAAAGACATTAAGAACAGAGGATGATGATTATTAAAAGAAAGAAAAACAAAAGAAAACATTTTTGAAATCATTAAAAAAAAAGTCAGAACAGTAAAGAGATCAAAAACAGAAGTCAGATAACAAGGGCAATTTTTAAAAAACAGAACAGTAAAAAGATCAAAAACAAGAGTTAGAAAACAAGGGCTGTTTAAAATAACTGTCATAAAATAAGAGTTAAAATAACTGTTAAAAGTAACTGTCATGAAACAATATTTAAATTTATTTAAAATACTTTAATCAAAAGCAGCTGAGAACAAATGCGTCTTCAGAATGGATTTAAATGTGCTGAGAGTTTCAGCTGATCTACAGTTTTCCGGGAGTTTGTTCCATATATATGGGGCATAGAAGCTGAATGCAGCTTCTCCGTGTTTGGTTTTTACTCTAGGAACTACTAGAAGATCTGATCCAGATGACCTGAGTGGTCTGGGTGGTTCATACTGAGTCAGGAGGTCTCTGATGTATTTTGGTCCTAGACCATTTAAAGCTTTGTAGACCAGCAGCAGGACTTTAAAATCTGCCCTCTGAGTGACAGGAAGCCAGTGTAAGGACTTTAAAACTGGAGTGATATGATCTCTTTTCTTGGTCTTAGTGAGGACTCGGGCAGCAGAGTTTTGAATCTGCTGCAGTTGTCTGAGTGTTTTTTTAGGTAGACCTGTAAAGATACTGTTACAGTAATCAAGCCGACTGAAAATAAATGCATGCACTTGCTTTTCCAGGTCCTGCTGAGACATCAGCCCTTTAATTCTTGAGATATTTTTTAAGTGATGGTAAGCCGACTTTGTAACTGCTTTAATGTGTTTTCCAAAACTGAGTTCTGAGTCCATCACCACACCCAGATTTCTGGCCTGGTCTGCAGTTTTTAACTGCAGAGACTGAAGCTCTAGGCTCACCTTTAATCGCCCTTCCTTGGCTCCAAAAACCATTACCTCAGTTTTGTCTTTATTTAACTGAAGAAAGTTTTGACACAGCCACTCATTTATCTGTTCAATACACTTTCCCAGCACCTGTATAGAGCCATGGTCTCCTGGGGACATTGTAATGTAGATCTGCATGTCATCTGCATAGCTATGATAACTTACATTATTGTTTTCAATAATCTGAGCCAGTGGGAGCATATAGATGTTAAACAGAAGAGGCCCCAGAATGGAACCTTGGGGAACGCCACATGTAATTACTGTCTGCTCAGACGTGAAGTTACCTATAGACACAAAGTAATTCCTATTCTTTAGGTAAGATTTGAACCAGTTGAGTACTGTGCTGGATAGTCCCACCCAGTTCTCCAGTCGGTTAAGTAGTATATTGTGGTCGACTGTGTCAAACGCAGCACTGAGATCCAGCAGGACGAGGACCGACATCCTGCCGCTGTCTGTATTTAAGCGGATGTCATTAATTACCTTGATGAGAGCCGTCTCAGTGCTGTGGTGCTGTCGGAAACCTGACTGAAAAACATTGAAGCTGTTAGTTTTTATTAGGTAATTGTTTAGCTGTTGAAAAACTGCTTTTTCAATGATCTTACTTAAAAATGGGAGATTAGAGACTGGTCTGTAGCTATTCATTTGTAACTTGTCGAGGCTGCTCTTTTTTAAAAGTGGCGTAATCACAGCAGTTTTTAAAGCCTGAGGAAAAACACCTGACATAAGAGACAAGTTCACAATACATAAAAGATCCGCCAGCAGTACTTGGGAGATTTTTTTGAGAAACCTTGTTGGCAGATTATCCAGGCAGCAGGAGGAGGAGTTTAGCTGATGTATAATGTCCTCCAGGTTTTTGTGATTAATAGGATTAAATTGCATCATGGTGTTTAAAATGGTTTTACGCTGATACAGGGCATATCCTGAACCTGCTGTGGGGGCACTAACTGCTTGTCTAATGTTTTGAATTTTCTCTACAAAGAATGATGCAAAGTCATTGCAGGCCCTGGTAGAATGCAGCTCAGGGGCTACTGACACACAAGGGTTTGTTAGTCTGTCCACAGTAGCAAATAAGGCTCGTGTACTGTGACTGTTTTTGGTGATTATCTCTGCGAAATAAGATTGTCTTGCATTTTTAAGTTGTAAATTGTAAGTCCACAGTTTCTCTTTGTAAATGTCATAATGAACCTGGAGTTTTGATTTTTGCCATCTACGTTCAGCTTTCCTACACTCTCTTTTGCCATTTCTGACCAGTGTGGCATTTCTCCATGGAGATTTTTTCTTACCAGAGATAACTTTCACCTTAGTTGGAGCAATGGCATCCATAATGTTTACAATTTTAGCATTAAAACTACCTATCAGCTCATCGACTGAAACCCCAGACAGAGCTGGTGTAGAAGAAAAAGCCTGGTTAAATATTTCAGAGGTGTTTTCAGTAATACACCGTTTTTTGGTTACCTCCGTGAAAGTTGCTGACTGCACCGAGACAGTGCTCTCAAAGAAAAGACAGGAATGATCAGAAAGACCAACATCAGACACTGTAACATTGGAAATACTCAGACCCTTGGAGATAAGTAGGTCTAATGTATGCCCTTTGTCATGTGTGGCCTCTGTTACATGCTGAACCAACCCAAAGTTGTCAAGAGTGTTACACAGATCTATAATCCCTCTGCCCTGAGGATTGTCAATATGGATGTTAAAGTCGGCAGCAATAATTACACAGTTAAAATCAATGCAGATCATAGACAGCAGTTCACTAAAATCATCAAAAAAGTTTGCACAGTATTTAGGAGGCCTGTAAACATTAAGTAGCACAACTCGAGATGAGGACTTCAGTTGAAGGGCTATGTACTCAAACGAGGAGAAATGTTCAAAGGATAACTGCTGATATTGAAAAGATTCTTTGAATAAAATTGCAACAGTGCCCCCTCTCTTGAGCACCCTGGCCTCACTGATTAAACTGAAGTTGGGATGAGCTCGATGAGAACAGCTGTACTGTTATTTTGGTCTAACCAAGTTTCAGTTAAAAACATAAAATCAAGATTGTGCTCAATAATAAAATCATTAATTAAAAATGTCTTCCCAGCTAAAGATCTAATGTTTAATAGAGCCATCTTTAATGTTTGAGGAGTTTTGCCTGCCATGTGAGCGGAAGATGTTTGTGGTTCACAAATAATATGTAATGTATTTAAAAGCTTTTTCTTTCTGTGTCTTGACATAGCCACCTTTCTTTTTCTGTTGCCTACTAGGACAGAAATAATGTTTACCTGATTTCCATAAGGCCCCGGCTTTTCCTGGTTGATGACATTAATATCAGCTTTAAGCCTGGACCTGGCACATATCAGACATCAGAAACAACTGAATTTTCAAAGACAAGACTAGTTGGCAAGCATATGGGATTTCGGCGTGGTGTCAGTTTTGTTCCAGCATTAACACGCCTTTTCATGTCATCTGTGAAATCCAGATGAGTAGGGGAAGGAGAGAGACTGGCTGGGGAGGGTAAGGAGTTAGGGGAGGTTTCCTCTTGCTGTGGGGGTGAAGATGGACAGTGGTCTGTTGGATGAGTGGCAGGAGGCGATGATGTAGTTGAGGCCTCTCTCTGGGTCCCTTGTTGTCCTTGATCTGTTGGATGAGGGGAAGGAGGCGATGATGTAGTTGACGCCTCTCTCTGGGTCCCTTGTTGTTCTTGATCTGTTGGATGAGGGGAAGGAGGCGATGGTGTAGTTGACGCCTCTCTCTGGTTCCCTTGTTCTTGATCTGTTGGATGAGGGGCAGGAGGTGTTGACGTAGTTGAGGCCTCTCTCTGGGTCCCTTGTTGTCCTTGATCTGTTGGATGAGGGGAAGGAGGCGATGATGTAGTTGACGCCTCTCCCTGGGTCCCTTGTTGTCCTTGATCTGTTGGATGAGGGGAAGGAGGCGATGGTGTAGTTGAGGCCTCTCTCTGGGTCCCTTGTTGTCCTTGATCTGTTGGATGAGGGGAAGGAGGCGATGATGTAGTTGACGCCTCTCCCTGGGTCCCTTGTCCTTGATCTGTTGGATGAGGGGAAGGAGGCGATGGTGTAGTTGACGCCTCTCTCTGGTTCTCTTGTTCTTGATCTGTTGGACGAGGGGCAGGAAGTGGTGATGCAGTTGAGGCCTCTCTCTGGGTCCCTTGATGCCCTTGATCTGTTGGATGAGGGGCAGGAGGCGATGATGTAGTTGAGGCCTCTCTCTGGGTCCCTTGTTGTCCTTGATCTGTTGGATGAGGGGCAGGAGGTGGTGACGTAGTTGGGGCCTTTTCCTGGGTTCCTTGTTGTCCTTGGTCAGTCCTTATCTCCAGCAGCAACAGTTCTTCTCCAGCATGCTGTGCAATCTGTTGTTTTGGATGTCCTTTGCTTTTATCTCTGACTGTGGCTGGTGTCTGATGCACGGAGTAGAAAATGTTTGAGCACAGTAGCAGCAGTCCTGATCTGTTAAGGAAAATTCCATTTGCCTTAAAGAGGTGTCTGCGTTCCCAAAAGATGTTGAAATTGTCAATAAAGTTTATTGATTGAGCAGCACATGTAGCTTTGAGCCATCTGTTTAGCAGCATCAGCCTGCTAAATTTCTCATCTCCTCTCCGGACTGTAGGTAGTGGACCGCTCACATAAACAACAGGTTTCAGACCTCTGACTCTGTTCAGCAGATCCATGAAGTCCTGTTTCAGCACTTCTGACTGCTGCTTCTCTACATCGAGGGCTCCCGTATTTATGACAAGGGATTTAGCTGTGGGATGCTCAGCAGTGATCCTCATAATTTTCTTAGAAATGTCAGACACCGTATCATTGTTAAAGCACAACACTTTGGTGCTTTTTTGCTACAAAAGTGCTTTAGATCATTCATAGCTCTGTCACCCACTATCAGAGTTTGAGGCCCAGTAGTAAGCTCTTTCCTCAACCTTTTTGGCTCAGCAGTTAGCTCATTCTGCAGCCTTTTAGTGCCATACCTTAGTCTTCTTTCAGGAGATGAAATCTTTTGGGGGGTGTCAGAATCTTGTTGCAGTACAGCAAACCTGTTCTCCAACTGAACCTCTGTTTCTTGGTTTTGTTTATTCTTATTCCTGGTTGTAGCCACTGTCCAGGGCTCTTTCCTTCTCTGTATTGGTGTGGAGGAGATATTGCTGCGGGATGGCAGAGCCGGCCAACCAGTTTCATCACTAATCTCTGTGTGTTGGATTCTGCCTGTAGCCTGTCTTTCCATATCAGCTGTATTCATACCTGAGGTCTGCTTTGGCTTTGCTCCAAGCAAGTTCCAGGGAGTACTGCTGGCTGATATGTGGCTGTTTCGACATGCCTCCTCGTCCTTGGCGGTGGTGCTAATTAGCTGTCTGTTAGCCTTCTCTTGTCCACTGCTTTGAATCACCGGTAGAGTGGTCTCGTTTCCATAATGTCCATTTACCTCCATATTCACTTCCAATCGGTGCATTTTCATTTCCAGAACTGTTATCTTCTGGAGGAGTTTGTGATAATCATTCATGGAAACGGGAGGCATCTTGCTGCTAGTTAGCACTTGCTAGTATCTCGGAACGACGGGCCGGCTGCCCAGACACAAGTGATCGGAGGCCGCCTTGTCCTCCCGCAGAAAAGCGCTCACAAACCTCGACTTCTGTCCGTAATCCTCGTCAGTCTGGGTTCGCTATGAGATTCTTGTTGCTTCTCAAGAGAGAAGCAATGCTGAATAAAGTGCGAGCTGTGTAGTTAGCTGTGTATTAGCCTGTATTAGCCTGTATTAGCACAGATAGAGACGGAGAGAGGAAAAATGCGACCGCCTCCTACGAGAACCTAATGGGATGTATCCTGGTGATCATCAGTATTATGGGATGTATCCTAGTGATCATCGGTATTATGGGATGTATCCTAGTGATCATCGGTATTATGGGATGTATCCTAGTGATCATCGGTATTATGGGATGTATCCTAGTGATCACCAGTATTATAGTATATATACATATATAGTATAACTCCATTCGAATGAAGCTCTGCCACACATCAGCAGCTGCACAGGAGGTAGCTAGGTCAGCTTTGATACACACTGTAAGTGCTGTTAAGTACCTGGTACAACAGGGATTAGCCTTCAGAGGTCATGCCAATGAGGAGGGAAATTTTCACCACCTTGTTCTTATTCAGGCGGAGAATGATCCCAATCTGGCCACATGGCTGAAAAGAAATCATTCATATGCAAGTGCTGAACAACAAAATTAGTTGTTGAACATTATGAGTCTCCTCAGAGCTGCTTCCACTTCCTGCTCAGCCGAACGTGTTTTGGAAACCTACATGGAGTAAGAACAATAGACAAAAAAGTATATAAGTCTGTACACAACAACATATCTAAAAATAAATCATGCTGCTAAATTAAGGACAAAGAACAGAAGTAGCCAATATTCTGGAGAACAAAGTTATTTAATTTGATCACTATAACATTGCTTAGTAACATTTCAATTGTGTGAAAGCAGTCCTAAAGAATTGCCTGTAATAACAATCATAAAATGGGTTTGGAGGAAGAACATAGATGCTAATCTGGATATATATGAGTTAGGCTTTATAACTACTATTGGTAGGGTTGGTGGTATTAATAGTGGTCACAGCTACTACAACTTGTAATACTATTACAAATGCTGACACTTCTACTACTCTAATGGCTATTTATACTACTACTGCTGCTTGAACTTTTGGTATTACTATTACTGCTGCGTGTACTTTTAGTATTACTACTACTACTGCTTGTACAGCTGTACTACAGCTACTAATAATCGTCTGGTGTTTGGTTGTCCAGCTGTTAGCTTGCGTTCGTGTTTTGCTAGCGGCTAACTGGTTAGCTCTCATAGACTCTGAACAAGATTTAACAATGAAAAAAGAACCAAAAAAATTTCTTACCTTTGGAAAGTTATTCCAAGTTTCCTTGTCTCCAACGTTCGACGTAGTGTGCAATTAAATGCAGCACAATGAGCCGGCATTTTTTAAAATGCTGTAAAATGCAGAAGGGGCCAGAACGAGGGGGGGTCCGTGACGTCACGTTCCTGCGCCGCTTGAGAATGCATTTGCATTTGAATTATGAGACACTTTTTGCGGGGCGAACACAAAAATGAAAAAGCATTTCTGAGTTTGCGTTTGCTTTTTCATTTAGTCACAGAATGAGCAGTGTTGAAGAAGAAAATGAAACTGCATTTTGGAATATTGCTTTTTAATTTCATTTTTGAGTCAAATAGTGCAGCAATGACTTTGAAATGCAAAAGCATTTCTGCTAATGCTTTTGAATTTGAGTTATGAGTCACATTCACTTCCATATATGGAAATAGAGTAGCCTAGCCGCGCTACACCCAGCTCTTAAGATATTAAGACACAAGGGTCTAGGGCCGCTCGACAGGGAGGGAGGCGGGCTAAAAGGTTGTCTTTCAAATCACTCTGCAGCAATTGGGTAGGTATACAACCAATCAGCGCAACGAATAGGCTGACGTAGTTCCAAGAGCGCCGGCGGATTGTGGCTAAGTCCCATTAGCTTCCCAACCAGCGGAGCCAACTGGTATATTAAGGATTTGCCATATCCCGTCGGCATAAGTCCAAATACGTCTTTCTTCTCAATGAAACACTTCAGTGCCGTCCTTTGTTTATCTTTAAAGTTGAATTTTAGCTTCAAATCTTTAAGGGCTGTGGCCAAAGCCGAGTCCAAAGGTAACTGTTTATTGTGCGCCGGTTGTTTCTGTCAGAATCGTCACGCCTCTGTCGTCACTTCATTACGCCCGCCTTCTGACTCTACACTTCATGGTGATTGGTCCGGCCAGTTTTAGGAGAATCCAGCCTCGGGGCTTATGGAGGGTAACTGGACCCACCCTGGCAGAGAATTAAATTTGTTGCTGTGGGTTATCTAGCGCGGCTAGGCTAGAAACAGAGAGAATGTAATTCACTTTTGGAATAAAAAAAAGTCTCAAAAGAATGAGAAATTGCTTTTCTGACATAACTGAGAGATTGAGCAAACTTCTGTGATTTTTATTTTGATGTGAGAAAGTGATTTAGATCATATGTCATGCCGAAGCAACTTACTTCTTGTGCCCTCTGAATCAAGGATTTCATTACCCTGACTATCAGTCAGGGTAATATCCTCCTCACTTTCGATAGCCCCCCTCACTTTTGCAGCGATGCCCTCAACAGTTGCATCTGCTTCCAAAAAGCAGATCACCACTGTTCTTGAAGTTGCCATTTTTCCATTTATCACCTCAGCAATATGGATCGACCTGAGGATGGACAGACAGACAGATTTTTCTCTCAAGGGGTGCACAATCGAATCCATAATATATGAATTCCATATAATAAATAACAATCAGTCAGAATCCATTATGTAGTGGGTGGGGTTGTATAGTGACTCTTATGTTTATATACTGTATTGTTGACATTTCAATTAAAAAAATAAACTGTATTGTCAAGTAGTAACCTTTACCTTTGCAATGGTCTAGAAAAACCACTTGATCTAGGGGTTCCTACTGGTGGTCTTGAACCAACTGAGGACAGAGAGGGCAAGGGAAAGGAGAAAGGGACAGGTGCCCTACTTGTAGGGGTCAAAGTGGTCACGGTTGGCCCCTGATCTCCATGCACCTTGTAATGACCCCAGTTAGTGAGGTTCAGAACAGAAAAATTCCCTGCGACCTCTGGGAAGATGGCTGTGTTTGTGTCATCTGTGATGTAAACACTGCCAGCAGTAACCTGTACAATTGGATAGAATGTAATTGCATTAAAACAGAACACTTGACTCTTATCGATTCAGACGATAAAACAGTAAAACGATGCAGCCCAACATCTTTGCACCATGGTACTTATGAAAAACATATAGGCCAACATTTACAAAAGAAATCACTCTGCAAATATATATTTTATTTTGCTCTATATCAAATTATTGATAGCCTAATTCTTCAATCAGCTCTCAGGGGAGAGCTGAATGAAGAAGCGCCCGCTTGCACGATTTCACAGAATTCCCACATTTTCATTTAAAAAAAATCATAAATATATTTTTCAGGTACTGGCCTGGGGCCTCATTTATAAAACATTGCGTAGGATTCATACTAAAGTTTGCGTACGCCGAAAATACGAAAAGGGCGTATGCCCCTCGCCCCTGATTTATAAAACTTTGCGTAAGCACAGCTGCATGCAATTTCTTGATAAATCACACCCCAGCTGGAAGATTGCACAGGTGGATCCACCTCACATTCCGCCCACAACACACCCACATTTTACCATGAATGGTCAATGCAAAGTAACTCATGAATGTATCTGTATATAAATAAGCTGCTGATCCACGGCATTTTACACAGCGCCCCCTGCAGTCTTTTCACTGCTGTGCGTCAGGATGAATGAATCATGTGTTGACCCAGGCCACCCTGACACTAAATTTGTTATGATCATGTCCGATGTACAAATAATTTGTACACTGATTGAATGTGCATTTTTTCGGTTCACACAGACAAATTCATTTTCACTCGGGGGTTGTGGTGTGAAGCATGTGTGCCTGTACAGGGCTGATTAATGGTTGGACGCTCATCCCATTCGGCCGCATGTGGATAAATAAACAAAATTCGTTACTTTTTTTTACCTGTTTACTGTGATAGTTGCAGTGAAGAGTGACAGGAAATGGGGAGAAGAGTAGGAAGACATGCATAAAAGTACCGCGGGCAGGAATCGAACCCGAGCCACTGAGTCAGAGACCACCCCTACAAATGGATGAGCCATACAGGCACCGGGTGATCAGTAAACAAAATTATTTAATAAAGATCACCGCACCGGCCCCAGATACCGGCCCTTCGGTCAAACGACCGAATGAAATAACGTTCAATCCGCTCCTGTTGATATATGAACATAGTTCTGCAAATACAGTCGTAGGCCGAATGACGCACTATATGAACATCTACAACAATGAGGGTTTATGATTATCCGGCTCTACAAGTCTAATATGTGATAACAATGAAGGTTTGAGATCAATCTGGTTTCAATTCACCACTTCACCCTCCGGCACTGCCGTTCTCTCTGTCTCCAAAATGTGCTTAAGCAACCATCAAAGTTGGCGCACCGGTGCGCACATTCTCACACCAAGTTTTTTTTAGAAATCACAACGAACACAGCGAACGCCACTTTCTACGCAAAGTTTGTGATTTACGCCCTGTTTTGTGCGTAAAGAAGCATCAAGAATCAAGGTTGGTGCACCGGTGCGCACATTCTCACGCCTAGTTTGTTTTTATAAATCACAACCTTTGCGTAGAAAGTGGCGTACGCCACTTTCTAGCCCTGTTTTGTGCGTACGCAAGCTTTATAAATGAGGCCCCTGGTGAGTTGAGGATGTTGGGAAAATCACTTTTTTCCGTCATCACTTTTTTCCGTTTCTCGCAGTTTTTGCAAGTTTCCGCAATCTTACCACATAAATTGCATACAAATGTCACCAATATTCCATTGCCTTTTTTTTTAGAATAAAAACAAGGAAAAACAAGTTTTTTTCTACCCACAACAATATTCTTAAAACTCCCTTTCCCAAGGGACAAGAGCCCCCGAGAGAGCGCACCCATTTAACTATGTTAGCTAGCATTTGAATGTTAGCTAAAGTGACATTAGCCCCTACACACATCATTTCATGTTTACTCACCTGAAAAATTCTGCAAACCTTCTCCACCGTCATATCATCTTCTCGGAGACTCACTCACCTCCCAGCACGAAAAAGAACGTAAGAGTCCATCACTTGGATTCTTAATGTTGTTGGAGTTCACGACGAGTTCACGACCATTGGCTGTATATTGTTAACGATGGATGAGGCCCGAGGAGGCTCACAGCGCGGCAAGCCAATAATATCACTAGGGGGCAGTAATGTGTGCGTCGTTTTCGAAGCAGACCGAAGAAGCAGCAGCAGCAGAAGAAGAAGGAGTAGGAGGAGGAGGTCTTTCTGGGTCAAGGCAAAGCGAGACACACGAAAGGGAATGACATTTGTATTTTATTTCCCGACTTGTGTGAAATAAACCCCCAGTAGAAAATCAGATATAGGCTTGTTTTCCGTTTTTTGATTTTCGATTTCCAAACGAAAAACAGGACACAGCTCGTTTCCCGTTTTTCGTTTACCTTCATCCAAACAGAAATCGAAAATCGGATGGTTTCCCGTTTTTCGTTTACCCATATCAATCTGGAAAACGGATGGCCGTAAAGTACACGGACCCGACTGGCCCACTCTCCAACACGGCCCCCTGGATGGTCAGTGTCCACCATCTTCCGTACCTCCTGTTCCTGCTCCTCTCAGCCCCCCATCTGCATCCACCTCCGGACGCCAGGGATCCACCCACCACCACCCGCCATACTCTGGTTCCTCTCACCACTATTCACCTCCTTGTGCAATAAAACATCACTTCATTTCACCCAGCCTTGGTGGTGTGCTCTCTGCTGGGGTCCGACCTCCTAGAAACGTCACACTATCTATCTATCTATCTATCTATCTATCTATCTATCTATCTATCTATCTATCTATCTATCGATCTACACTGTAAAATATAATAAGTTGACTTTACTTAAAAAAATGCAAACTCGTTGCCTTAAAAAAAGTAATTTAAGTTAACTAAGATAAATTAGATTTGAATAACTCAATTATTGTGAGTTTGCAGTACTCAAATGAACTTAAATAATTGTAGTAACATATATTTTGAGTTTGTAGTACTCAAATGAATTAGATTACAGTAACTTATTTATTTTGGGTTTGAATTTGATTACTCAAATTAACAGATTTCAGATAACTTTTTATTTATTTATCTATTTTAGTAAGTTTAACTTAATATTCATAGATTGTGAAAGCTTAATTCTCTTAAGTTTTACTCATTCAAGTCAATTTAACTTAATTTTCTTAGCTTACACCGTAAAAACTGTTGCTTAGATCCTACTCAAAAAAATGAGGCAACATTTTCCAAGCACTTTTCAGTAGTTTAGTGCACTTCTCTCTTTTTTGATTTAGGAAAACTCAAAAATGTGAATTTCACCAAGTTAAAAGTTTTCAGTATAGCCTTGAAGAAAAAGCCAAAAAAAAGAGTTTATCTAACTTAAAAAACAGTCAGTTGTTAATGACATCATACTTAATTAAATAAAGTAAGATCATGTCATACACTCAATCTTATTGATTTAAAAAATATTTTTCATGTTTTGAAAGTCTAAATTACTTTATAAAATTAGTTTAAAAAAACAATAAAATCTGGTACATTGAAGAAAGAAAAGTTTTTGTGTCCAACATTTATTAATCAAAAGCATTTTCTTCAACTTCACAGTTCTTAACTGTTTAAATACAATTTCCGTTTTAAAAACTAAAATAGATCAAAGTAAACTGTGACCTGATCTTCAAGTGCTGAACAGAACGGTGTTTTTATGCACATATGTACATATGCCCGAGGGTATGATAACAAAACAAAGTTTTTGATTTTAAAATTCATATTAGAACACTTCAACAATTTACAGAATACAAATTCTGACCTGCAGCTGATAAAATCCTCACAGTGAAAACATTTGTCATAAACTCCACCTACAGCTGCCTACAAGGACAATTAAAAGAACAATTGACTTGTTGGTGGGTGCTCTCCATTCAGCTCCACAGCTGTCTGTAAACCCAGGTATGACGTTGTTGAACAGGAGCTAAAACTGTTCACGGTGGACCAGCTTAGGCAAGAAGCTGCTGTTGGTTTTGGCTGCAGAAAGTCTAGTAAAACAAAGTCTTTAGAAGACCTCAGATGTCTGAGAGTTTGGGTCTATATTCCAGATTTAGGGCATATGTTAATCCAAGGAGTAGGCAGCATACTCTTTCTGGCGTTTCAAGACCAGGAAGCACTGGGACATCCTCGATGAGAATACCAGCAGCATCTTGCTCCTGACAAGTGTAGATTCTCAATAGGGGGGGACCATCTGCCTGCTGGCCGGGCAGGATGAGGGGGACAGAAGAGGAGGAGAGGTAGAAAGATAGAGGTAGAGGGAGGGGAAGATGGAGGGGGAGCAGGAGGGATGGGAGACGAGGAGGAGGATGGGAAACAAGGAACATACAACATACAATAAATAAACCAAAATAAACCAACAAAATAGAAACTAAACTTCCTGTCATTTGGAAAGTAAACCCCATCATGTGTGAGTAGTTTTCAGATGTCAGTGTGGTTGTATGTTTTGGGGCTTAATAAACCCCTCTTGTCTTACCTGTACCAGTTCCATCAGCATGTTCTTGATGTTCTGATCCTCTGCTCCTCCCGTTGCATCAAACAGCTGCAGGAGCTTTGCAGTGTACCTGTCCAGCTGGGACATCAATGTTGACTGTAGTGGAACTGCAGTGCACCTACGAACCTCCTCTGATCTGAAAGACAGCAGGTGTTTGGGACTTTCAGGAGGTGTAAACACAGCCTCTGAATTTTATGCCATCATTATTACTGTTTAAAATAAGTGTAGGTTCAGGAACAGTAAAATGAGAAATGATTTACCTGGAATGGTTTGAAGAGGGGCGGCCATCTTTCTTTAAATTCTGCCGCTCCTGGGGACTGCACAACCACTTCCATTCTACTGTAGCTGTATGTTTTGGCCATCATGTAACTAATACTATAATTTACAGGGCCATCCCATCTGTCAGAACAAAATAAAGAGGTATTACTGTGGGTGTAGGTTTTAACAAAAGTCCCACTTTGTAGCAGCAGGTCAGCAGAAAGCTGAAAATGATTTAACCTATGTTTTCCTGTAAAGCTTTAAAATGTACTATTTAACTTCACCTGACATCCATAAGGGGTGAGGAGATGAATGAACACCTTAAATCTGTGTGTAAATTACAGTATAACACAAAAACCATGCACTGCAATAGCCTCTAACCTGATTTACTTTAGGATAGAAACTGCTGCACCTGATGTTGACACAGAGCTTCTGGGTTGTATTTCTCTGATCCGAAGGTCTTCTGAAGAAGCAACAAGAACATCAAAAAGGATTTCAATGCAAAGAAACAGCTGATAAAAATATTATTATATAACAAGTGGATTAAAAGTCTACCAGTGAATCTCAATAAATAATATTGTGAAAAGTTCATTAGTTTAATAATTTGGTTAAAAATTATACTTTTATATATTCTATTTTACTTAGATGGGCAGTAAAATATTTCAAGCCTGTGTACATTTTAATGATAATAGGTCATGTAAATCTGACATCCATTATCTCAGATTATTAGAATATTTAAAAAAAAAATCCACAGACCACACCACCTATGCCTGCCGTTCCCTATCCATGGGAGAGCTGTTTTTATCTGCCGTTTAGTCATTTTCTTTGCCATAACAGCAGCACGTACTCAGTCTGAGTGTGCGTTCAGCGCTCAGACACCACCAGTCTGCAGCCACAGCGATTTAGAAGAAATGCTCCCGGTTGAAGCCATCAGTCACCATGCACTGCTAGCATTAGCTTCACTATCCGGAGCTCCAAAAACAGTCTTTAAGAGAGCCCTAGAAATTGAATCTGTATAGCCATCCATACAGAATCGAACAGGAACTACAAACAGCGCTGCTAATGATTAGCTGGCATGCTAGCATTAGTTCCGCGTACAGCTAGCTGCTAGCTGGAATTTCTACAGTAGGAGTAAAAAATAACTAACAGTAGCAGTAACAGAATAAAAAAATAATTATAATCCTACTAGAAAACGACCATGAAGACAACGCTTGAGGATAATATACAGTAGAAACCTCATTTGTCTACGAAATATACTTTGTAAGGTGAGCCGTTTTTCACTACATCACATTACTGACCTTGTGGCCTACAATACTGGCTAACATAGTGGGAAAACAAGACAAGCCATGCTTCTGCATTAAAATCGGGATTGCATATTTCAGCAGGCTCATGTTCATTGGGCTAAAACCTATTTTTGAGAAATTAACTTACATGTCTGGAGCTTCTCTGTGAAGACCAAGTCAACCAAGGAAGGCGCCGGTGTTTGAATGATGCCCGGACACGTTCGTCCTGCAGGATGTGGGCGTGTCCGAAAGCTTTACTTTTAGTAAACTCACTAAAATTGAGTTTGCTTAACTTGGATATATGAAGTTAAGCATGTTCCCTGTGACGGCCCTCTGCTGGTGCTAGTTGGCCTTTGCTAATGTTCATGTGTGTTAAGGTGGACTGGAGGAGGCGCTGGTGGCGTTCTGGGGACCCGGCAACACTTCCGGCCCGGCCTCGTTAAAAGCCGGCTTCCGCTGTGTTTTGCGGGCACGAGCAAGAGGACAGGCGCAGGCGAGAGCGGGGGAGCGGCAAGGACGTGTCGGTTCTCTCCGTCGGCTCCTGGATGGAGTCGACCGCCCGGGTTGCTCTCCGTCCTTCGCCACACATACGCCATGCTACGCCGTTTTTCTTTATTTAGATTATGTTTTCATGTTGTATTCCTTTGTGCTAGTTTTTGCATCCAACGATACACACACACCTGGTGCAGGTTTTCTCACTGATTACATCCAACATGCATTTCAGCTTACCTTTCACTACACTTCACTTACACTGACGACATGCAGATATCGTTTGTTTTCTTTAAAAGTTTAATTATAGTTTAAATAAATCATTTAAAGCTATGTCGTGTCCTTCCCCCTGTTATTTGTTGCGGCCTGTGAGCCAGGGTCGTAACAAATTGGGGGCTCGTCCTATGCGATTTTGTTGGTAAGTCGTTTTCCCTAGACGTTTACAACAGTAGTGTTTTGCTGAATGTGCGCTGAAGTTTCACATGTTGTTGTGAATGGGCTGTGACGTCATTATTCAGTACAGGTGCAGTCAGTATCTAGTAGCAGCGGGGAGGACGCGGCTTTTTCAAATGGTTCTTTGTTTCTGTGGCGGTTGTGGCACATCTACCGGGAAATACAGGTGAGTGAAGTGTTATGTGTTTGTGCTACAGTTTATGGGTACTGTTTAGCGACTTTGTCTCCTTGTAGGCTTAGAGGGCCGTTGCTTCATGCGGTTCCTGTTTTTTGGGAGTAGTGTCGTAGTGGCTGGCGGCTGGTGTTCGCTGTGAGAGCAGCGTTCTTGGGGGCGCTTCCAGGAGGCTTCTCGTCTCGCTGGGCGTTGCGCTTAATTCATCCCACTGCCCGATCTGCGTGAAGACTAGGGGGGAGTTATTCAGGAGAGATTCGGGTAGGTAGGCAAAGCGTAGCGGGGGCATTGTTGCTTTTGGCCCGTTTGCTGTGCGCTTGTTTTAGCACTTCACTTTACAGTGTATTTATCCCGTGTTTTTTTGGGGTATTCTACGCGTCGTTAAGCGTACGCGCGTATTTTTTGTGGCTTAGGATGGATATAGAAGGTTTTGTGGCTGAACCCACAGTGGGGAAGCTTGATGAGTGTCGAAAAGATGATTTAATTGTTTTAGCAGCAAAGTACGACATCCCAATAGTGAAACAAGACAGGAAAAATGAAATTAAAAAACAAATCCATTTAGCTTTGGTTGAGAAAAAGGTTCTTCCTGCTCCTGAAGGAAGTATTCAGACCAGAGTGGGGGCATCTGATTCTGAGTTGCGTAAAATGGAGCTACAATTAGAAATGTGCCGTTTAGAAAAAGAGCTTAGAGAAAAGGAGCTTCAACATCAGTTTGAACTGCGTAAATTGGAGTTAGAAGCAGATCAAAGACGTGATTCAGGGAGGTTGTCAATTAATCAAAGCAGAGTGGTAGAAACTGAGTTTGACATAAATAAATGTATTCGTCTTGTTCCAATTTTTTCAGAGAAGGATGTCGATAAATTTTTTGTGTTGTTTGAACGGGTGGCTAAGACATTAAAATGGCCAGAAGATGTGTGGCCTTTACTTTTACAATGTGTTCTAACAGGCAAGGCTCAGGAGGCTTATGCAGCGTTGTCTCCTGAAGACAGTCTTAAATATGACAAAGTTAAAAGTGCTGTAGAACGAGCATATGAATTGGTGCCGGAAGCGTATCGACAAAAGTTCAGAGGTTTCAAAAAGTCTGAAAAACAAAGTTATGCTGAATTTGTACGTGGCAAAATTGCACTTTTTGATCGTTGGTGTGCATCACAAAATGTCAAAAACTTCGACCAGCTTCGAGAGTTAATTTTGATGGAGGAGTTCAAGAACTGTGTACCGGACAAGATTACAACTTACATTAATGAGCAGAAAGTTTCAAATGTATCGGATGCAGCTACATTGGCAGATGAATACGTGCTTACACATAAAGAGTTTTTACAACCTGGAGGGTTTAGTAGGCATTTTGGTATGAGCAGGCCTGGGGAAAATGGAGTAGTCAATGGACGGCCTCAGACAGTAAGACAGTTTGAGTACAGAGGACCTCTAATGCGTGAGGGGGATCGTGTATGTCATCATTGTCAGAAACGTGGCCATTTTAAGTTGGATTGTCCTTTGTTTAAAAAGTCCAGATTTTTCCATGCTAATCCAAAGGGGGCTGGTTTGGCTGCGCCTGTGCATAAAGCTGTAAAACAACCTGCTGAAGCACTTGACTCGTACCTTCCTTTCATTCGTGAGGGCTATGTGTCGCTATTGGGCAGTGACAAAAAAGTGCGAGTGAGGATTCTCCGAGATACAGGGGCTTTTGACTCATTTATTCAAGCTGATGTGTTGCCATTGTCCAATGAGTCGGAGACGGGCACATGTGTTCCAGTTCGTGGAATGGGGCTAAATGTACTCTTTGTTCCTCTACACAAAGTGTCTTTGGAGTGTGAGTTGTTTAATGGAGAAGCTGTGCTGGCTGCGCGTCCTGCTCTACCAATCAAGGGCGTCTCTGTGATTTTGGGTAATGGTTTGGCGGGTTCGCGGTTGTGGTTTGATGCTGTCCCGTTAACTTTGCCTAGTAAAGCAGAGCAAGTGCCATTTGTGGTTTCTCAACAGGATGAAAATAGTAAGGCATTTCCAAATGTGTTCACTGCGTGTGCAGTTACGCAGGCAATGGTGCGTAATGAGGCAGTAAAAGATGAGAAATCTGGGCAAAATGTCAAGATGCCTTTGTCAGAGTTTCCTTTGTCCATGTCTCGTAGTGAGTTGGTTGCAGAACAACAGACTGACATGTCTTTAAAAAGTCTTTCTGATCAGGTGCGCTCAGCGAGTGAATTAGCAGACTGTGCGTGTGGATACTTTATTCAGGATTCACTGTTGGTGAGGAAATGGATGCCACATGCTGGTGTTGTGGGTGATCCGGTGTTGCAGATTGTTGTGCCCACTAAGTTACGCTCAGCTGTGTTAAAAGTCGCACATGACGAGTCAGGGCATTCCGGTGTGAGGAAAACGTGTGATCGGGTCCTGAGACAGTTTTTCTGGCCTCGTCTTAAAAAAGATGTTTCTGCTTATGTGAAAACATGTCATGTTTGTCAGCTTACATCCAAGCCAAACCAAACTCTTAAACCATCTCCACTGTGTCCAATTGTGATGGCATCTGAGCCATTTGAGCATCTAATCATTGACTGTGTAGGTCCACTACCTCGTTCTAAATCAGGGTCTTTGTATTTACTCACGGTGATGTGTCAGGTGACGCGTTATCCAGCAGTTTATCCGTTGCGCACAATAACTGCTAGGTCTGTGGTACGTGCACTGACTCAGTTTATCTCTGTGTTTGGCATTCCCAAGGTAATCCAGTCAGACCAAGGCACTAACTTCTCATCCCATTTGTTCAACCAGGTTTTGAGACAGCTTCGTGTGCGTCACAGTAAGGCAACAGCTTACCATCCTGAGAGTCAGGGGGCTTTAGAGCGCTTCCATCAATCGCTGAAGTCTCTTCTGCGCGCTTACTGTACGGAGTTGGGTACAGACTGGGAGGAGGGCTTGCCATGGCTTATGTTGGCTGCCAGAGAGGTTATCCAGGAGAGTACAGGATTTAGTCCAAATGAGTTGGTCTTTGGACATATAGTTAAAGGTCCACTGGCTGTAGTGGCCGATGGTTTTAAAGAGCCAGAACCACCAAAAAACTTACAGGATTATGTCAATGGTTTTAGAAGACGTCTTTATTTGGCAAGGGAGCTTGTTAAAGACAGAATGTCAACAGTACAGGGAAAAATGAAGGAACTGTTTGATCGATGTTCGGAGGTTCGTTCGTTTTTGCCTGGTGATCAAGTTCTAGCACTTTGTCCGCTGATATCATCTCCTTTTCAGGCGAAGTTTGCTGGTCCATATACTGTTCTTGAACAACTTTCTGATCAGAATTATTTATTGTCGATGCCTGAGCGAAGAAAGAAAAAACAGGTTTGCCATGTAAATCTGTTAAAACTTTACTATGAGCGAGAAGTCGATGCTGAGAAGCTGGAATCGGGTATAAGTCCTATTTGTGCTGTTAGTACTGTTAAAGGTCATTTCAGCACCACGGACAGCGAGGTGTCGCCTGGTGTGGAGGGTGACAGTGTCACAGGTACCTTGGACAGCGCTCTTACAGAGGGGCGTCTTGTCAGCAGGCGTTTGACCAGGTGAAGAGCCTCCTCTGTGCTGCTCCAGTGTTGGCTGCACCATGCATTGGTCAACCTTTTGAGCTCTACGTGGATGCTAGCCACGTGGGTTCTGGAGCTGTGCTTACACAACGTGACCACCTAGGTATTTGTAGGCCGGTGAGTTACTTTTCTAAGAAGTTTAACAAGCATCAAGTAAACTATTCAGTAATTGAAAAAGAAAAATTTGCATTGATCTTGGCTTTAAAACATTTTGATGTTTATCTTAATGGTAGTGCAAGCATTGTGGTACACACTGATCATAACCCAATAACGTTTTTGTCTTCGCTCAAGTGTCCCAACCAGCGTTTAATTCGATGGTCATTATTCCTACAGTCTTACAATCTAGATATTCGCTATATAAAAGGTATAGAGAATGTCGTAGCTGATGCTTTGTCACGTGCTCCAGTTTTGTAATGTTTTTGTTCTTCCTTTCTTTCTTTCTCACTGTCTCTTGCCCTTAATTTGCTTCTGTGTGCACCAGTTGCAGGATGTTTGGGACTGTTGAGTTAGTTAGTTGTGGGGGTTTAGATACGTTTACACACATGCACGTTTTGTTTATTTGGAGCACTTGTAAAGTTTGTAATGCATGTTATGTTGGTAGTGGCTTATTTGTTAGCACTGGTGGTTTGCGCAGGGTTCCATTGGGAACCTGCTTTTTGATGGGCGGGGGTGTGACGGCCCTCTACTGGTGCTAGTTGGCCTTTGCTAATGTTCATGTGTGTTAAGGTGGACTGGAGGAGGCGCTGGTGGCGTTCTGGGGACCCGGCAACACTTCCGGCCCGGCCTCGTTAAAAGCCGGCTTCCGCTGTGTTTTGCGGGCACGAGCAAGAGGACAGGCGCAGGCGAGAGCGGGGGAGCGGCAAGGACGTGTCGGTTCTCTCTGTCGGCTCCTGGATGGAGTCGACTGCCCGGGTTGCTCTCCGTCCTTTGCCACACATACGCCATGCTACGCCGTTCTTCTTTATTTAGATTATGTGTTCATGTTGTATTCCTTTGTGCTAGTTTTTGCATCCAACGATACACACACACCTGGTGCAGGTTTTCTCACTGATTACATCCAACATGCATTTCAGCTTACCTTTCACTACACTTCACTTACACTGACGACATGCAGATATCGTTTGTTTTCTTTAAAAGTTTAATTATAGTTTAAATAAATAATTTAAAACTATATTGTGTCCTTCCCCCTGTTATTTGTTGCGGCCTGTGAGCCAGGGTCGTAACATTCCCCAACTCCAAATTTCTACTTACTTATTTATGATTAGTGTTCACAACAGGTTGATGATTTCTGAGTTTGGTTCACTTATCATTTCTTATTAATTTGTATGTTTGCATTTACAGTGTATCTATCTCGCTAGCTAGCTAGCTAGCTAGCTATCTATCCATAGTTGTGGTCAAAAGTTTACATACACTTGTAAAGAACATAATGTCATGGCTCTCTTGAGTTTCCAGTTATTTCTACAACTCAGACTTTTCTCTAATAGAGTGATTGGAACAGATACTTCTTTGTCACAAAAAACATTCATGAAGTTTGGCTTTTTTTATGACTTTATTATGGGTGAACAGAAAAAGTGACCAAATCTGCTGGGTCAAAGGTATACATACAGCAACATGAATTAGAAATTTTGGAGACTTAGAAAGTTGTATCAATGAAATGAGCTTCATAGCATTGCCTCTTAACTTCTTGTGATTATGAGTGACTACAGCTGGTTACTTCTCTGAGGCCATTTAAATAGGACTCAGTGGATACAATTGCCCACAAATGCTACAACGGGAAAGTCAAAGGCCATAACATTATGTTCTTTTCAAGTGTATGTAAACTTTTGACCACAACTGTATCTATTTATCTACAGCTCCTGCTGCTTGGTCACTGGAAATAACCACCAAGAGACAGAGTCCTCTGACTGAACAACTGGTTGTCACATCATTGTCTGCTCCTACATTCTGATAAAACAGAGATGGTGGTTACTGGTTTCACCCGACACTAATTGGACCAGAGAACATTAAGTCTGATTCCTCAAAGTCTGTCCAGAATGTAGGTGTAACCTTGGCATTCCTGCTATGACTGAAATCAAACCCCTCTGCAAGTCTCCAAAGGGTTTAGAATTTTACAGCTAATATTTCTTTATCAAAATCCAGTTGTATCCGACTCCAAGGTGCTTCTAATGACTCTAGAATGAACCGCTCAGTCTGTAGCAACTGTAAACTGACTTTGGATCAGAGGAAGGCAGTGGATGGTAGCTGCAGGACATTTCCACACCAAACCTTGTCCTGATTAACCTCCTACAGACATCAGACTGAACATGGTCTGACCTATAGTGAGCTTGTCATCAGAATATTTTCCTGTTCTTGTGTAGAAGACGTGACTTCCAGAAGTAACGATGTCTCACATCCAGTAAGTGTACAACAGACACAGGAAGGAGGCTCTGCATTGGACCCTGATCCCAGAACAGCTCATAAACCAACACTGTAATAATGTCACACATCTTTTCAAAGGTCTCTTGGTGTTTACTTCTGGGGTGTTTTTCATAAAGCTTTGAGTGGTGATATAAAAAAAAACAACATCAAGCTTTACGACTTAAATGAGACCAAAGTCAGCAGAGTAAAACTATAAAAGGTTAATAAAAGACACTGTGTTCTGTTGTTACTCCAACAGCACATTAATGACAGCTAACATGAACTCTTCATTTCTCCGTAAACTCACTGGAAGAGTTCTAATAAATGCTCATTTACTGATCTGAGGTGTCAGCATGAAGGTCAGTGAAAATATAAAGTGCTGCTCAGTGAACAATCTGCTGTGGTTGAACAAGAGTTTATATCTTTATCAGTCATCCCTCTATAAACTGGACTGTAGTTTAATCCTGAGGAGAACTTTGGTCTGTCGTCTCAGGTCAGCAGATATCACTGAGTTATCTCATTGGTTCTTGTGTTTTTATAGGACAGACTCTGACATCAAGGACACATTTGACTGTGGGACAATAAAGTGAAGCTGATCTTATCAGAAAGCTGAGATTGAGGACATGATCTGAAGGCAGCAGGTTTATATGTGGTAACTATGACAACCTGAAGGAAAGTAAGACACCTTCATGTTGTGTGTTCTTCTTCCTGAACAAGATGTTCAAACGTGGTGAATTCTACACTTTGACTTGACATCGGAGAGCAGCTGTTCATACATTGATCCCAATCCAGAAAAACAATGTTTGCCTTAAAGAAACCTCCATCTCTGGGAGGAGGAGGAAAGAGAGATGTATCCTGGTGATCGTCAGTATTATGGGATGTATCCTGGTGATCGTCAGTATTATGGGATGTATCCTGGTGATCGTCAGTATTATGGGATGTATCCTGGTGATCGTCAGTATTATGGGATGTATCCCGGTGATCGTCAGTATTATGGGATGTATCCCGGTGATCGTCAGTATTATGGGATGTATCCCGGTGATCGTCAGTATTATGGGATGTATCCCGGTGATCGTCAGTATTATGGGATGTATCCTAGTGATCGTCAGTATTATGGGATGTATCCTGGTGATCGTCAGTATTATGGGATGTATCCTGGTGATCATCAGCATTATGGGATGTATCCTGGTGATCATCAGCATTATGGGATGTATCCTGGTGATCGTCAGTATTATGGGATGTATCCTGGTGATCGTCAGTATTATGGGATGTATCCTGGTGATCGTCAGTATTATGGGATGTATCCCGGTGATCGTCAGTATTATGGGATGTATCCCGGTGATCGTCAGTATTATGGGATGTATCCTGGTGATCGTCAGTATTATGGGATGTATCCTGGTGATCATCAGTATTATGGGATGTATCCTGGTGACCATCAGTATTATGGGATGTATCCTAGTGATCATCAGTATTATGGGATGTATCCTGGTGATCGTCAAGAAAGAAGCAAGAAACCTTTGAAATTTAAAGGCTGAAATGGTGCATTCTGGTGAACTCTGACACCTAGAATTCTTTAAACATGAAGGCTTAAAAAATGTCTGTATGGGACCTTCTAGGCACCCCCCAAAAACAGCACAAAGTCATGTTAATGTGATGAAACCAAATATTTATACTGGATTCAAATTTGAATGAGCCACATGAAGTCATCACCATGTGTGCTTTCTGATCGACCATGGGAGTGAGCCTCTTCTGTTGAGGAACTTGTGGGGCAATGCCACTGGGTTGTTGCACGTACACACTACTGATCCCGTATGTTAGGGCGACCATACGTCCTCTTTTGCCCGGACATGTCCTCTTTTGAGAGGCTGTCCGGCCTGACCAGCCAGCGTTTATAAAGTCCTTCAAATGTCTGGGTTTTTGAATTGAAAATTTTTCGCGCGCGAGCTGGAAGTGTGTCCTCTTTTCAGAGAAACAGAATATGGTCACCCTACCGTATGTTTGGTCCTGTTGTCGCGTCTCTTCCCTCCGCCGTTGGAAAAAATTGTTGGGCATTTGGTGGTTAGAGCGCTTTTCATACAATTTCCTGGCATGATTTTTCGTTTTCATGTGGTCTATCAGCGCTTGGCATCCTCTGTCGCTGTATTTTGTCTCATCGTCGCACACCATGCACCTCGGTTTCCCAGCTACATCTAACTTTCGATAATGCTCTCCAATCGTTGTTTCCAACTCGTGCTTTTGGTGCGTAAGCTTCATGGGTTTCGCCAACCACTCCCAATTCCACTTGACGCGACACCCATCGTCCACTTCCCTTGCTCTATTCTCCTCTTTCCTGTCAATAATTGTAGCCATATTCCTCTTTCTCCCTGTCCTCCTTCTTCGCGCGACCACACAAACTGCCTTCCACTCTCGTAAAATGGTAGTTCTCGTGTTACCGAATTTGAACACGATGTACGTGAAAGTAAACATTGCAAGCCAGCGCACTGCTGACAACTACGTGCGATCCAACCCTATACCCCTTACACCCCATATTTTTTTCTCATCGAATTTGGGCGATTCACGTTGGGTCTCAACATTGATACCTCGATACGCGAATTTTCGCGGATCCGCGACCAAATAACATGCCTGTAGTGTGATCATCAGTATTATGGGATGTATCCTAGTGTGATCATCAGTATTATGGGATGTATCCTAGTGATCATCAGTATTATGGGATGTACACCCTCTGTCAAAAGTTTTAGGACACTGTCTCATTCAAATAAAGTAGAACCTGTCCTACAGCTTTTGACAGGGGGTGTATTTCATCACATGGATGTGATCAGGGCAGGACTCTGATCATACATGTAAAGTTTCAGGCAGATTGGAGCATGTTCAGGGCATTTACACAGCATTTGAAATTTCATGGCGAAGGATCAAAATTCCAGAGGCTGCCACGGACACGCCCTTTGACTTTGGAAAAAGATTTTAATAACTTTGGATCATTAAGGCCTCCTGTATGTACTGGCCCAATTTGAGGTGAATTGGAGTTTCCCCCTAGGAGGAGTTCACTCTAGAAAAACATGAAAAATGGGCAAAATCTGACATTCAACGCAAAATAGCTCACTTCCTGTTGGGTTTGGAATGTGGCTGTCACTGACTTTTTGTTCAGCCTGATGTGCTGCATATGTGTACCAAATTTGGTAGATACACCCCTGTCAAAAGCTGTAGGACAGGTTCTACTTTATTTGAATGAGAAAGTGTCCTAAAACTTTTGACAGGGGGTGTATCCTGGTGTGATCAGTTTAGAGTCCTAGAAACAATCATTGGTTCCCTGGATGTGTCTCTGTTTCTGATAATCCACCAGAGAAAACTTCTCGAGGTCATTCTGGGTGAACTTTAAGGCTCATATCAGTATGATGGTAGGTGGTCAGTCAGAGCTATTTTAATAAAATAAAACTCATTTTGGACCGATTTTCAGGTGATTTTGAAAAAATGTTGAGTCCACTTGGACAAAGTTTGACTAATTTTGGACACATTTGGGTAATTTTGGTTCATTTATATGTCATTTTAAACACGTTTTAAATAATTTTGGGCAGTTTTTGAGTTATTTAACAATTTTAAAATAATTTTGGACAATTTTTTTCCATCATTATCTTTTTATTGGGTTTTTAAGGTATTTCCACATACAAACACGGAAAAAAAGAGAGAGAACAACAGTAATAACCCAAAAATGTCACGGCTTAGCTTATTCAGACCGAACAGAGAGCCACTACTACCAGAACCGGAGAAGTTGAAAAAGGATTTATTGTTCAGGGGTGGATATGGCTGGAGTATGAGGACCGGAATGCAGGGACGGGAATGCAGGCGGGGGGAGGATGTGGCCGGGTGGATCTGGGGGCCGGGGATCGGCGGTCGTCCGGGGTCCGGGCGGGACCGGAGCGTCGCGGATCTCTGTGGGGGATCCCTGGCGGCCAGACGTCAAGGGCTTAGAGTTCGGTGGAGGAGAGGAGTTTGGAGAGGACGGACGTAGCACTCTGACGATCCGGGGGGGCCGAGGTGTCGGATTGGCCGAGCAGAGACGACGTCTCGCCGGTGATGTTCCGGGAGGGGGCTCCGGGAGGCAGGGAGAGCCGGTTGTCTGCTGCGGCTTCAGCAGCCAGGAGGGAAGCGGGTTGGGGGCTCAAGGAAGGGGTCCAGGCGGAATGGGGGATCCAAGTGGGGAGGGGACCGGTGCCGAATGGCTCAGGGGGGTTCCAGTGAGGGTTCCAGGTGGGGGGGTCTCTGGGCAGCTGGGTCTGGAAGAGGGTAAGAGAGGTGCACGTTAGAAACGTCAAAATTCTTAATGAACTTTCTGGAGGCTAGAGAGAGAACTGACAGCGAAGTCTATTTCAACAGTCTGGCAGGGTGTGGAGTGTTGAGCCGGTACTTATTGTGAGGTGGGTAATCAGGGTGATTTCTTCCAGCTGCCCGGGACTCATGGAGGAGCTTGATTACCTGAGTGGAGACGGCTGCGAAGCCGAACTCCACTCAGGTGTCGTGCTGAGGGAAAGCAGAGGAAGAGGGACGGATGGGAGACAGGAGACACATAGGGAGGGGGTTAGTTTGGGATGCCAGGTGGGGAGGGGTGAGGAGAGGGCCCTGACAGTACCCCCCCCTCAACGGGCGCCTCCCGGCGCCCCACGAAGCCGGTCAGGGTGGTTCCGGTGGAAGTCGGCGATGAGGGAGGGATCCAGAATCCGGCTACTGGGAACCCAGCACCGCTCTTCCGGGCCGAACGGCAGATGGATTGATGATTTGTCGACGGGGAAGGGACCAATGAAGCGGGGAGCCAGTTTCTTGGAGGGGACACGGAGGGGAAGATCCTTGGCCCGAAGCCAGACCTTCTGGCCCGGGGTGTAGATGGGTGCCTCGGAACGATGGCGATTCGCCTGGTCTTGGTTCTTACGGGAGGCACGGAGGAGGGCGGCGCGGGCCTGGCGCCAGGTGCGGGCGCACCGGCGAAGGTGCGCCTCTACAGATGGAACCTCGATCTCTCTCTCCCGGTCCGGGAAGAGAGGCGGGGGGTAGCCGTAGGCGCAGTGAAAGGGTGACAGCCCGGTGGAGGAGCAGGGCAAGGTGTTATGTGCGTACTCCACCCAGGGGAGTTTTGAGTTCCAGGAGCTGGGGTTCTTTGAAGCCAGGCAGCGGAGGGTGGCCTCCATTTCCTGATTCAGCCGCTCCGTCTGGCCGTTGGTCTGTGGGTGAAAGCCGGAAGATAGGCTGACCTTGGCCCCAAGTGCTGTACAGAAGGACCGCCAGACCTGCGAAGTAAACTGGGGCCCACGGTCCGAGACGATGTCTATGGGGATGCCATGGGCTCGGAACACGTGGGCCACCAGCAGGTCGGCGGTCTCGCGGGCTGAGGGGAGTTTAGATAGGGCAATGAAATGTGCAAACTTTGAGAACCGATCAATTATTGAGAGGATGGTTGTCATACCTTGAGATGGGGGTAGACCGGTGACGAAATCCAGGGAGATATGGGACCAAGGTCGGCGTGGGATTGGAAGGGGTTGCAGGAAACCGGAGGCTGGTTGGTTGGGGGTTTTGTTTTGTGCACAGACGGAGCAGGCTGAAACGAACTCACGGCAATCGTGGTTCATGGAAGGCCACCAGAACCGCCGGCGGAGAACCGCCAGCGTCCTGGACACCCCTGGGTGGCACGATAACTGGCTGGAGTGGCACCAACGGAGTACGTCCGGGCGGGCGGTCTCCGGGACGAACAGCGTTCCTGGGGACCGCTCTCAGGGAAAACCTGGTTTTGCTGGGCTCTGCGGACAGTAGCTTCGATATCCCAGGTTAGGCAAGCCAGGTGACAGGGGGACAGGATTGGTTCAGGATCTTCAGGTGCGTTCTCTTTAGAGTAGATGCGCGACAGGGCATCAGGTTTAGCATTTCTGGTTCCGGGACGATAAGAAAGGGTGAAACAGAACCTATCAAAAAACAGAGCCCACCTGGCTTGCCGAGGGTTTAACCGTTTTGCTGACCGAAGGTACTGGAGGTTTTTGTGGTCGGTCCACACCAGGAACGGCTGTTCTGCCCCCTCCAGCCAGTGCCGCCACTCCTCCAGAGCCAATTTGGAGAACGCCTTTCATTTCCTCTGCTTCCCTGGACGTCTGACGTTACGGTGAGCGTATTGCGTCATTTCCTGTTCCTGTTTCAGCACTGTGTTGTGGTGTTAGCATGGCTTCTGCTTCTTCCTCTCCCTCTCCCTCTCTCTCTTTCTCCTGCTCAGTGTGCCACATGTTTAGTTATTCCTCTGCCTCCTTTAGTGATAACGATATATGTAATAAGTGCAGCCTTTTTGTAGTTCTGGAGGCGAGGCTCTCCGAATTGGAATCGCGGCTCCGCACCATGGAAAATAACCCGCTAGCAGCTAGCCAGGCCCCCTTAGCCGGTGCGGACCGCAATAGCTTAGCTTGTGTAGCATCTGTTAGCCGTCCCTTAGCAGCGCCCGAACAGCCGGGTGGATGGGTGACAGTTCGTAGGAAAAACAGTCCTAAACTCAAGCCTGCTGTCCCGGCTCACCACAAACCGCTTCATGTTTCTAATCGTTTTTCCCCGCTCAGCGACACACGCGCTGAGAAACCAACTCTGATCATTGGCAGCTCCATAGTCAGAAACGTGAAGCTAGCGACACCAGCGACCATAGTTAAATGCCTCCCAGGGGCCAGAGCGGGCGACATAGAAGCAAATTTGAAACTGCTGGCTAAAGATAATCGTAAATATAGTAAGATTGTTATTCACGTCGGCGGTAACGACACCCGGTTACGCCAATCGGAGGTCACCAAAATTAGCGTGGCATCGGTGTGTACTTTCGCCAAAACCATGTCGGACTCCGTAGTTTTCTCTGGACCCTTGCCTGATCTGACCAGCGATGACATGTTTAGCCGCATGTCGTCGTTTCGCCGCTGGTTGTCTATGTGGTGTCCATCAAACGACGTGGGCTTTATTGATAATTGGAGCTCTTTTGGGGAAAACCTGGTCTGATTAGGAGAGACGGCATCCATCCCACTTTGGCTGGTGCAGCTCTCATTTCTAGGAATATGGCTGATTTTATTAGTACTCCTAAAGCATGACAACCCAGAGTTAAGACCAGGATGCAGAGCTGTAGTCTTACACACCTCTCTGCAGTTTCCTCACAGCTGTCACCCTCCAGTAATTCAGTTAATTCAGTTAATTTTATTGAGACTGTGTCTGTCCCCCGACCACCAAAATTCAATAAATTAATCAAATCAAAAATATACAAAAGAAATAGTAACCACAAAAATTTAATAAAAATTAATACCTCTATTTCAACAGAGCAAAGAGACAGGAAAATTAAATGTGGTCTGTTAAATATTAGATCTCTCTTGTCTAAATCTCTGCTAGTAAATGAGTTGATAACTGATCACCAGATTGATTTGTTCTGTTTGACTGAAACCTGGTTGCAGCAGGAAGAATTTGTTAGCCTAAACGAATCAACTCCCCCTAGTCATATTAACTGTCATATTCCTCGAATCACAGGCCGAGGAGGAGGAGTAGCAGCAATCTACCATTCTAGTTTAAAATTGAACCAGAGGCCTAAACCTGATTACAGCTCATTTGAAAATCTCACTCTTAGTCTCTCTCATCCAAATTTGAAAGCTCAGAAACCAGTTTTATTTGTTGTTATATATCGTCCTCCTGCTCCTTATTCTGAGTTTTTATCTCAATTCTCAGACTTTTTATCTGAATTAGTGCTCAGTTCAGACAAAGTTATTATTGTGGGTGACTTTAACATTCATGTTGACGTAGACAGTGACAGCCTTACAACAGCTTTTAATTCATTATTAGACTCAACATGTAAATAAACCAACTCATCGTTTTAATCACACTCTTGACCTTGTCCTGACTTATGGCTTAGAAATTGAAGAGTTAACAGTATTTCCCCAGAACCCTCTTCTTTCTGACCATTTTATGATAACATTTCAATTTAAAGTAAAGGATTGTTTAGCAGCTGAGAACAAATATCATTACAGTAGGTGTTTGTCTGACAATTCAGTATCTAAATTTAAGGAAATAATACCCTCACTGTTTACTTCAGCAACATTTACTGATAAATCAGAAGGCAAATATTATTATTTTACCCCCACAGAAGTGGATTATTATGTTAATAATGCTTCAGCCTCACTGCGTACAACTCTTGATAGTGTTGCACCTGTAAAAAAGAAAGTTATATCTCAGAGAAGACTTGCTCCTTGGTATAATTCCAGCTGCGGACTTTAAAGCAGGCATCCCGAAAGCTGGAAAGAAAGTGGTATTCCACTAATTCAGAGGTAGTGTATGTGGCTTGGAAAAATAGTCTAGTAATCTATAAAAAAGCTCTTCATAATGCCAGGACAACTTATTATTCATCTTTAATAGATGAGAACAAGAACAACCCTAGGTTTCTCTTTAGCACTGTAGCCAGGCTGACAAAGAGTCAGAGCTCTGTTGAACCTTGTATTCCTTTAGCTTTAACCAGTAACGACTTCATGAGCTTCTTTACACAGAAAATAGTTATGATTAGAGATAAAATTAATCTGGCCCTTCCTACAAATGTCACAGATGCTTTTGAATCGGCTGTTAGACCTGATGAATCTTTAGAATTCTTCACTCCTATATGTCTCTCTGAACTAATTTCAACAGTTTCTACATCCAAACCATCAACATGTCTTTTAGATCCTATCCCAACTAGACTCTTCAAGGAGATTTTACCTTTAATTAATTCTTCAATGTTAGATCTGATTAATCTCTCTCTAGTAACAGGCTATGTACCACAGGCTTTTAAGGTTGCTGTCATCAAACCTTTGCTTAAAAAGCCCACTTTAGATCCAGATGTGTTAGCTAACTATAGACCGATATCCAACCTACCATTTCTCTCTAAAATTCTGGAAAGAACAGTTGCAAATCAATTGTGTGAACACCTACAAAGGAATAATTTGTTTGAAATGTTTCAGTCAGGCTTCAGAGTGCATCATAGCACAGAAACAGCTCTAGTGAAAGTTACTAATGACCTTCTCATAGCATCAGATAATGGACTAGTCTCTATACTTGTTTTGTTAGATCTTAGTGCAGCGTTTGACACAATCGACCACAAAATTTTATTACAGCGTCTAGAATATTCAATTGGCATTAAAGGGACAGCACTGGATTGGTTTAAATCCTACTTATCAGATAGGTTCCAGTTTGTGCATGTCAACAATAACTCTTCTGAGCATACTAAAGTTAATCACGGAGTTCCTCAGGGTTCTGTCTTAGGACCGATACTTTTCACATTATACATGCTTCCTTTAGGCAATATTATTAGGAAGCATTGTATTAACTTCCATTGTTATGCAGATGACACACAATTGTATTTATCTATGAAGCCAGATGAAACTGATCAGTTAGCTAGACTGCAAGATTGTCTTAAGGACATTAAAACCTGGATGACTTTTAACTTCCTACTGCTAAATTCAGACAAAACTGAAGTCATTGTATTTGGCCCCAAACATCTTAGAAACTCGCTTTCAAAGCAAATAGTTACTCTGGATGGCATCACATTGGCCTCCAGTACTACTGTGAGGAATCTTGGAGTTATTTTTGACCAGGACATGTCCTTTAACTCACACATAAAGCAAGTCTGTAGGACTTCCTTTTTTCACCTGCGTAATATTGTAAAAATCAGGAACATTCTGTCTCAGAGTGATGCAGAAAAATTAGTTCATGCTTTTGTTACTTCCAGGCTTGACTATTGCAATTCCTTATTATCGGGTTGTCCAAATAGCTCTCTCAAACATCTACAGTTGATCCAAAACGCTGCTGCGAGAGTACTGACAGGAGTTAGCAAAAGAGATCATATTTCCCCTATACTTGCTTCTCTTCACTGGCTTCCTGTTAAATCCAGAATAGAATTTAAAATCCTTCTTCTGACATATAAAGCTCTTAATAACCAATCTCCATCATATCTTAAAGATCTGATAGTACCTTATTATCCTAGTAGAACTCTTCGCTCTCAAACTGCAGGCTTACTTGTTGTTCCTAGAATTTCTAAAAGTAGAATGGGAGGCAGAGCCTTCAGTTATCAGGCGCCTCTCCTGTGGAACCTGCTCCCAGTTTGGGTTCGGGAGGCAGACACCCTCTCTATTTTTAAGACCAGGCTTAAAGCGTTCCTTTTTGACAAATCTTATAGTTGGGGCTGACTGGGTGACCCACAGAGGTTCGGCTTGTGTCTTCATTGTACAGCTGACTCCTTCTTGGACGTCCCTTCGTTCTGCCCCTAGTCATGCTGCTATAGGCCTAGGCTGCTGGGGGACTTTTCTTGACGCACTGAGCCCTTCTCTATCTACCTTTACATTTAATATGTATACCGTTATTGCAGTACATTCACTCTGTTTCCCCTGTGCTATTTCTCCGAGTGTCCCTGGTCCCAGAGCTGGATGCTTCAGATCTGCGGTCGATGTTCCACCAGCTGGTCCAGTCTCCATCATGTCCACTGTGGGATGCTGCTACTGACCTTCCACCAGCCCTCTGCTTCCGATTCCCTTTTTCCACGAGTCAACTCTGCATCGCCTTCAATATACTGTTATGCTAACTTACATACTGTTTGAATTTTACTGCTAGCTATATAAGGAGTATGTTTAATGTCAGAGCCGTACATCATAAGAGTAAACTATGAGTCAGTTTTCAATGTTAGCTTATACTTTGTCTGTGTCACATATCCTGTCATGCATGTATCCAAATGTGTGTTGTGTTTTCCTTGCTTTCTCACCCCTCCCTCTTCTCCCATCCCTCCCCCTTGCCCTCTTCTGTCCTTCTCAACCCGCCCGGCCAGCAGGCAGATGGGTCCCCCCTATTTAGAGCCGGGTTCTGCTCGAGGTTTCTTCCCTGTTAAAAGGGTGTTTTTCCTTGCCACTGTCGCCTTTGGGCTTGCTCTGGGGGTCAGGCATATGGGTTCTGTAAAGCGTCTTGAGACGATTTGACTGTAATTGACGCTATATAAATAAAATTGAATTGAATTGAATTGAATTGAATTTCACTGCCAGCAGCTCCGGTCTCCCACCGCATAGTTTCTTTCCGCCGGGGAATTAAAATGTCACACATAGTTTGTGGTCGTGTCATGAGATGAGCTTGTTGGCTGTTAAAGTTTGAGATCTCAAGTGACCTTTTCTACCACCATTCTCTTGCTAGTGGTCTGCAAGAAGAACTTAGACAGCACAACAGTGGCCGTTCACGTGGACGAGATCTACTGCAAATCGTGCTACGGCAAGAAATACGGGCCAAAAGGCTACGGCTTCGGAGGAGGAGCCGGCGTCCTGAGCATGGACACAGGAGAAGGACTTGGAATCAAGCCTGAAGAGTGAGCGAGGCATCACGTCCTCCAGTTATTTTAACTCCTAGGAATAGCGTTCATTTAGCTCGCAGAATGAACAGTCCCTCCAGGATTCGTGGGCATTTTTTGAGGTCGTTGCGTCCTAAAATGCCAGAATTTGCAGCAGCTTTTCTAAAAAATTGCGATGTAAGTTGCGATGTTTTAAACATATTTGCTGCTGTGAAATTTCAAGAGACGGAGACAGTTGCTAATAAGTTGCAATTTTTTTTCAGCTTTTAGAACGTGTTTCAGCATTTTAATAGACAATATTTATTCCTAATCTAATTCATTAACGCTCCAACCCATCTACACAAAGCTGGCATACCATGGTGGGAAATTAGCAGCAGCCATTGGTTTAACATGAAGTGGTTGGTAGATGCATGTGTACGTTATGTACGGATATCGAATCGCGTGACCTAAATATGTAGCGGGTGGTGGGAATTGATGGGACTCAGAAACACCCCCACAATTTAATCATTTGTCCCTTGTATCATTTCCGATACGTCCACATTAGGATGGATTTGTAGTAGGATCACAATGATGTGATCGACAACAGGCCGCTGAGGTAGTGTTTATTTGTGTCATGGTTACCGTGCCGCTATTGCAATGGGAAATCCTTAACAAATCCGTGATCCAGACTATAAGCTGCATCACTGTCAAAATCTAATCACTTGGTCCTTGTGTCATTTCTGACCTTCCCTGAAATTTCATCCAAATCAGCTGGTCTGTTTTACCAGAGGAATGATTCACATACGCCGATCGTCAATATCTCCGCCGTGTTCCTTGGTAGATAATTAATCTAATTTACCTTCATTCTGTCAGAGCTCCAACAGATCTGGATGGAACAGTTTCCATCACGGTGATCTGTCTGGTGTGTGAGCCGCTCGTTTCAGCCATTCTCCTGATATGTTAGTCATAGAAAAGCGTTTATCAATCAATGATTTTTTGTTTGTTTTTTTGTTTTCCACCACAATATTGCATGGGTGTAAAACTGTTTACTTCTGCTTTGGTGAAGAACATCAGGGAATTAATTGTTTTGCACAGTCTTCAGCAGTAATTTTTGTTGGTAAATGAGAGACATTAGAATGGGACATGTCTGCATCTTCAAACCAAAAACAAGGAAGTGAATTTGGTGACCTACCTGCATTACTTTGCGCTGGGGACTGTTGTGATTGGTGGAACTCATGGGAGGCGGGTCAAAATTGTGGAAAAGTTGCGGTGTTGGACAAAATTGCGAGGTCGTGCAAAATTCGCGGAGATTGGTTGAATTCACGCGATCGCAACATCGCGAATTCCTGGAGGGACTGAATGAAGAAGAATAGTTCACTTGTGTTTAAAATTAGCATTTCATATAGTAAGAGCACATTTTTTTACAAGTTTCTGGAAGGAACTTGTAAAAAATTACATCCGTAAACGAAAGCAAAGTTTCGATCTTTCTTAGTTTATTCTGTGACCTTCAGTTGCTTTTATCTTACCGCCATATAAAAACAACACTTTTTTCCACAGACATGCTCCACATCGCCCTACAAACAACCGCAATGCCTCCAAGTTTGCCAAGACGCCAGGAGGCTCAGATGTGTGTCCTCGATGTGAAAAACCGTGTACGCAGCCGAGAAGGTTGTCGGCGGAGGCAATGTGAGAAACTGTTTGTTATACACTGTAAAGCAGGTTTTATTTAGTTTTAGCAGTCTGCTCAAACAAATTCTGCCTCTCTCTCATCAGTCATGGCATAAGGGCTGCTTTCGCTGTGCCAAATGTGGCAAAGGACTCGAGTCGACAACCCTCGCTGACAGAGACGGAGAGATCTACTGTAAAGGTTGTGTACATCAGCTACAACCGAAACCAGAAAAGCAACAGCCGCTCGGTCGTTGGATCATTTCTGACGAATGAATCTCGAAAAAATTAACAGCAGAAATCACGGCACTATAGAATTTCTCCATTTAATATAGATGTACCCACAAACTAAACGATCTTGTGCTGAACACAGGCGTGTGTCATGCATGTGCACAAATACTGAATCACGTGACCTAAATATGTAGCAGTCGGAGGGAATTGATGGGACTCAGAAACACCCCCGTAATTTAATCAGTTGTTCTTTTGTATCAATTCCAACAGATAAGTCCTCAACGGTAGATTTGTAGTAGGATCACAATGATGAAAACATGAAAAGTCCTCTGTAGCTGAGCAGATATTTATAATTGCCCCCTGGGGACAAATAAAGCTTTCTGAATCTGAAGATATGTCAAATTAAACTCTCACAAACTTCATTGCTTAATATGAGAACAATATCAGCAGGTGAAGCCTTAACTCTGTACGCGAGTATCACAACTAAAAATGTTGTCAAGTTCATTGCTTTAGTAGATTTTACTTGAAAATTGCCTGACACTCACCTTAAAATGTCATTTGTATCCTATTTGTCCTCTAACACACAATCTTAACCATCTGCAATCCTCCAGGCCTGTTTAGTAGAAATCCTAAACTCAAGCTGAAGAAAAAAGTTATCAAGCCAAGGCGGACAGACAAACGTACATCAATCAGCAACATAACAATAATAATAATCAGTAATAATTAGTGGGTAAATTAGTTAGGTAATGGTAGAACATCTGATAGTTAGTTAGGTAATGGGTAGAACATCTGAATAGCCAACTCCAACTTAAGTCTTTTTTTTTTTTTTTTCAAGAAAAATACAAAAAATTCCCCACTTTAGACTCTTTAAATGTAAGGCTCTGATATATTTTTGGGGGTTTTTGTAAGATAGTGAAGTGAATAAATGATGGTTCTGAAACATCCCACTGGGATTTAAGAACATGTACAGGTGTAGTTTGGCAGTTTCAGAGCTTTTATAGCCCGAATAATTAGTCAGTTTATTGAGAAAATTAATCATCATATTAAGTGACAACTGAAGTAATGAAAAGCTGCAGTACTCGTATAAAAACAATGTCTTCACTAATAATACTAATAACTTTATTATATAGACGCAGACATAAATATAAATAGTAAAATTATAGTGTGTTAAATGCACAATTAGTTATTATTGTTATTACTAATTAGCTTATTTAAAAAGGAACCATGTACAATATTAAACATAAATGTTGCCATTTGATGTGTTGCACCAGAGTTAGCTTTAAGCTAATTTCCATCTGCAGTCTCTTAGCTAGAAGCTAGGTTAGCACGCATGTCAAACATGGAACTAGGCAGTTTAAAAATCAAGAATAAGACAGAGGGTTAAAAGTTAGATATATGCAGTATTAGATGTATGATGTTTTTTCTGACCTCACCTGGTTGAGTCACATAGAGTCGAAATATTTATTCTGATTTACTTCAGAGGTTCAGTCGGTCATCAGCTTCTCACCTTTTGCCATTTGGATATTTTTCTTTGATGTTGTAGGTTGATTATTCCAATAAAATGTGGAAAGAAAATATATTTTCACAGTGAAACTTCTGATGTTCACATTTTCAACATTTTTGGGAAATTTTTGAACATTTTTGTTGGGAAAAAAAAATGTTAAAAATGTTTCTTAAGAGCATTCACATAAAAGATTTTTTGTGAATGTTCTCAGAGAAAATATTAGAAGTTTTACTGATATGTATGGAATCACTTTAGATATTTTTAGGATTTTTTTTGATATTTTTACAAATTCTTTGAAAATATTTACAAGAATTTTCTTGCCAAATTGGGGGGATTTTTAGGGAAACTTTTAAGGAATTATTGGAATTTTCTTCCTGGAGGTTTTGCAAATTTTCAGAAAATTGAGGATTTTTTTTGCTGAATTTTGGATTTTTTTTCAGACAGGAAACAATAGTTTTTGGTGCCCATAGATGAGGACAACAGGGGTTAAAGAAGGAAATTAAAGGCACCTCTTTTCTTGTCTTCTCTGTTGCTTATCGGTCAGCTTTGTTCGATGTAGCAGGTACATATATAGAATGTTTTTAACATTATATTATCATTACATTAAATAAACATCTGTAGAGCATCTAAACAGCTCTGGTCTGCCTCTATTTTCCTACATGTTCTTATCCATTTTAAATGTATGTTTCTGTGAGTTAAGGTAAAACTGTACTTTAAACATTTCTTATTCTGTGTCATTTCATTGACAGGTTGCTTATGCAAAGAACTTTGTCCCAAGGGCTTTGGCTTCGGTCAGGGTGCAGGAGCTCTTTCTCACGCCCAGTGAAGCCTGCAGCCTGAGTCACCCGGGACAGACGCTCAGATCTCACAGCTTCCAGATCTTTCAGTCGATATCCACCTATTTAGCGCTGCTCTCCTTAATCCAGCCACACAACATGAGAAAGCTAAAGCAGCACACCATTGTAGGTTCTGCATTAGAATCAGAAGTAAACATTTAAAAACACTGAGCTCTAACTCTGTCTTCAGATGTGCAGGCTGTGTGTTTAAACACAGTTAACAAAACGGCCACTTTCAATACTGGAGACACAAATGTTGGCGAGCGCTGAGTTTGATATAAATCTAAAATTGTCTGACAGCTGAGAAAAAAACAAGCTTAGATCACGCCTCACTTACAGTCAACATCCTTACTGCTTACATGTCAAATGGTGTACATACTGTCTTGAAATATGCCAATAAATATCATGCATAAAGCACACAATGGGAGTTTGTTATTTCTTGTGATGCAAAGATTTGACAGCTTTACACAATCACTGTTGTTTCTGTGGCTCTGATCTGATGAAGATCAG